>NC_136486.1:19934863-20007363 GCF_053919585.1 Euprymna scolopes
AATACCGCCTATGGAACCACGAGAGTTGATAATGGAACAGACTGGTGGCAATAACGGTGGTAATGGGGAAGATGGCAACGGAGAAGTGCTGGCCCGATTCTTCGAAAAAGTACCCGACAAAGACGACTGCCCCCCCCTGCCCTGTTTGTGATCATGAGATCAGGGGAGAGTGTAGGGAAACGCGTGACTTACCTTATTAGCACGTGTTATTACCTAACTAGCACGGTATATTTAATTATATTTAGTACTGTATGTGGATAAATATATATATATATATATATATATAGAGAGAGAGAGAGAGAGAGAGAGAGAGAAGTGTATTATATGTGTGTGCGTTATATGTGTGTGTTATATTTTCATGTTTAGTATATGTGTGTTTTATGTATATATACATGTATGTGTTATATATATACATATATATATGTGTGTGTGTGTGTGTGTGTGTGTGTGTGTGTGTGTGTGCGTGTTATATGTGTGACATAAATGTAAAGTTATAACTGGAATAATACTAAAATATGCTTAGGATTCACCAATTGCCATTTCAAAGATAGATTGTGTAACTACATGACTTCCTTCAATGAAAACAGAACTACAAGGCATGAAAACAACAATAATGAAGATAATACTAATAATGGTATCAATAAGAAAAACTAAACTGACATAGGTGATTGGTAAGGGAACTTCGGAAAAATATAACTGAATATAAATTAAAATGGACTATAGTTTGGAGGGCAGGTAAATATAAACCATGTAAAACAAAACAATGGAACCTTTATTGAGGCATATCACATATTAACATCTGAGGAAGATTTTCTAAATAAGCAATACGTAATTCAAGGATGCTTGCATGGGAATAGATACTTCTTGCCCCGTCTTAAACATGATAATTTAAGTTAATTAGTGTTAATGAGGAGATTAATCGCAGTCGAATCATAGCTTCAATTCAAAACAACTAAATGAAATATAAGTAACGTATGGTATGGATGCAACGGCCCTGCTGTTTAAATTGTAGAGCTATGGTAATCTCGAGAAAACAAGTAAAGACAGTAGTCTCCCGTTGCGTTCTATCTTGATTCGGGGGTGCATCTCCCACCGTGAATTAAATGCGCCCCCAGATACCAACTTGGAAATTTCTATAACGCGGCGCGGTACATATAGCGCATAGGCTTCACAAATGGTCACCCATCTAGTAGTGGCCAGACTCATCGCTGCTTAACTTCTGTGACATGGTGAGAACCGGTGTGTTAACGTGATTATGCTGTATAATTATGGCAACCTAGTATTTCAACTCTAAACTTAGTGTAAGAAAGAAGTAGCGACAGCTAAGAAAGAATATACCGAAACCATCAGAAAACGTATTGAAGCGCAGAAATTAGGAACAGCAGTGTTGTAAATAATGGGCAATCAACAATTCCCCCACAATCTAAGAATCATAAAGTTGTTTCCATAGCAACCAACAAACCACTCCCTCCCTGATTTTCCTTTGCGAACAGAAATCACACTAGATGATTTGAAAATCACCCCTTCTTAAGTACATGGCATCATAAAAAACCTAGATACATCAAAAGCATGTGGACCTGATCTCATCCCGGCTGTACTATTTAAAAAATGCTTCGCTGAGACTGCTTCAGTTCTCTCCAAGCTCTTCAACAAATGCCTTAACGAATCACGCTTTTCTGACTGCTGGAAAACTGTTTGCTTCTGTGGTACAAGTTTACAAGAATTCTGGCGAAGGAACTGACCATTAAATTATCGCCCCATTAGCCTTCTCCCTCTTTTCGCCAAAATATTTGAGTCCATAATCAATCAAGCTCTAGTCCACCACATTACAGTTGCTAAACTTCTGTTCGACTATCAACATGAATTTAGGCAAGCCCGTTCTACTGCAGATATTCTAACTATAATCTCTGAACGTATATACCATGCAGTGGATAAGGCAGGGGAGGGGAAGCCTTAGATATATCTAAGGCTTTTGACAGGGTATTGCACGATAGTCTTCTCATGAAAATCAGATGGTATTACTGGACGAATACTTAACATAATTAAATCCTTCTTAAATAAGAAAAGAATCCAGGTTGTCCTCGATAGTCGTATGTCTAAACACTATGATATAAATGCGGGTGTATCTCATGGATCGATCCTTAGACCTTTATTATTCCTGATATTCATAAATGATCTTCCTAGTAAAATAGTCTCTGAGATGGTATTTTGCTGACAACATCACGCTCTATAGCAGGCACGAGGAGAAAACGAATGAACACATACCCAAGGCAATGGCGGAAACCCTAGAGGAAGACCTCCACGCTGTAGTGGAATGGGGCAAAAATGGATGGTAACGTACAGTCCTGCCAAAACTAAGCTCGTTTCCTTTAATAATTAGAAAAAGAAACACTAACTACTAATAGTCATGGCTAAAGATACATTACCTGAAAGTACGTCATTCAAACTCCTCGGCTTAAAGCTTACAGGGTACTTAAGTTGGAACAGATACATCGAAAGCATTGCCGCGGCTGCTGCGAGGAAGGTAGAGTCTCTTTACTGTGCTAGAAGGTTACTTACGTCTGAAAATATCCTGTACCTCTATAAGGCCACCATTCGACCATGTATGGAGTATTGTTGTCACATTTGGGCTGATGCATATGCTACTAGTCTCTTACTCCTGGACAAGGTTAAAAAAAGAGTCTCCAAAAACTGTCATCTAAGCTCCAACCTCGGTCCCATCGACGAAATGTTGCATCCTTCTGCCTTTTTTTTAAGTATTTTAATGGCGGATGCTCTGACGAACTATAAGTTCTTGTACTCCCTCGACGTAAATACCCCCGACAAACCCGACAAATAGCAAAGTCGCACTTCTACAAGTAGAGATCCCTAGATGAAATAAAGCCTTCTACTCTAATAGTTTCTTCCCCAGAACTGCTAGACTTTGGAATTCCCTTCTAGGTTCTTGCTTTCTCAGCTGTACTGAATGTAGAAGTTCAAGCGTAATGTGAACAGGCATCTTGATACTCAACTCCATACATAGTATCCCTGAAACTTATGTTCCTGATAGTAGCCCCTCATATCAAAGCGGTAAAACTTTTTAAAAATATTTGAACTCTGCGGTCTCTAACAAATTACTCAGCCAATTTTTGTCTAAAAATTTTTAATTTTACATAAAGTGTATTCAGAAATATGGCAAGCTTTTTCATCTGTTTTTAGCCGAAACTTTGGTTGCCAAGGTGTCAAAGTTCAAAAGATTTGACCTTTGCAGTCTCTAGCAAACTATTCAGCCAATTTGGGGCCTAAACATTTGAAATAAAGGGTATTCAAACATGTAGAAAGCTTTTTAAACAGTTTTTGGGCGACAATTTGGCTGCTAAGAGGTCAAAGTTTAAAGAGTTGACTATTGCAGACTTTACCAAACTCCTCCGCCAATTTTGGGTCTAAACACTTGAAATTTTAGATGTAGGTTACCTGGACATGAGGCAAACTTTTTGATATATATATATATATATATATATATATATATATATATATATATATATATATATATATATATGCACATAAAGTTATGAACAGTACATAGGGCCCGAGCAAAGCCGGTCTGAACTACTAGTTATTACAAGAAACAAGACTATAGTGAAGCATCACTTTTTTCTAGAGATTATAATTTAATCAAAGTTCGTAATAATTATTTCATTATCTTTTCTCAATAATCTGATAATTTGGCATGTAAGTAATAAGATTTGAGAGGTGGTGGTGGGCTGCATCGACCAAATATGGCTGACGGCAACTAACTTATCTAAAACAATTGTTTATTGGGGTTTTTGGAATATTCCATTTTCATTCCATTGTAATTAAGCATTATAACGGTCGGGGAGATTTGGCATATTCCATTTTCACTGTAAAAGATGTTCAGGATGATAACGGTCGAAGATGATAAGAATTTTAATATATAGATGAAATCTGTATAAATTTGAATATCATATTTAAGCATATTTGACGACCTGGCGGTCTGCTAGCATTTAATAAGGACAAAAATGCATCAGTATTATAAACAAGCATATGCGTCCATCTTTCTGAATACGTGTAATTAGCGTTATATAAAAGTCTTAATAGGGTTTTCTTAAATAACGTAAAAGTGGCTATTTTTAATATGCGTTCATTTAGTCTACGCATTTCTCAATGAAAATATTATTGTAGGTTTCTGCGGTAGTAATCAGTCGGGTGGTGGGTAAGCAAAGATTCGTGGGTGTACTTAAAATATTATTCCAAATCAACGCGTTACAGATCGAACGAGGGACGCATTTTTTATAGCGATATGAAGATTTATCAGAAAACAAGAAGTCTCAAATAGCTCGCACTTTTTTTTACATGGGGGTCACCACTTATCAAGGCCCGAAGTGTTAAAAACATTATCTTATAAGCTGCATTCTTTCAATTTAAAATTTCATAACAAACTTGACTGTTCACATTCTTTCCTTGAAATATTTATCTATATTCTAAACAAATGTTTGTTTTACATTTTTAAATTCTCACACGTAATCTATTTCTAAACTAAATTACGAGGTTCGAATTTGTCTATTGCTATTTCACTTTCATTTTAAACTAAATTCTCCATTTTTATACTTACATGAAAAGGGGACAGCCCTTATGTAACAGAAGGCCACTCAGGGATAAGGGTTATTGCGTGTACAGTAATCAATGAGATAGTATTGTAGTAATCGTTAGTATTAGGGGTTTTGATAGTGTGTATTACTTAAGAGGGCGATTTGTCAAGAGTTTGTTTATGTTGGACTTGAAGACCTCCAAGTTGTAGTCGGGTGGGAAACTGTCAGCCAAGCTCCAACCCCTGTCTCATCATCGCAATGTTGCATCCCTATACCTGTTTTACAACTTATTAATGAAATGCTCAAATGAACTCTTAGAGCTGTACCCGACTAACCCGACAAGCGGCAAAATCCCACCCATTCACTGTTGAGATTCTCAGATGTCGGAAAGCCTTTGACTGCTTGAATTTCGAATTCCCTCTTTTTTCTGTGACTGTACTAACATGCAAAATTTTAAATGTAATGTGAACAGACATTTCGCTGCTCAACTTTCCACGATCCATTCTTAGACACGATCTCAAATATTCAGCCTTTTACATTCGAATTAGCAATACACCTTGTTTTGGGTGAAAAAAATTAAAAAGAAAAAGGTTTAAGTATTGAAAGAATCCGTTTTTGCCCGACAAGATTTCAAATTGACTAATTAAATTTCTTAGCGACTCAATAATTTCAGATATATTCGTTTATTTGACGGCCGACGCCATCTTGTTTTGACTATTTGGACGTCATTCAAATTTGTATCAAATAAAGCCGATATTCCTCAGGAGATCGTCTGAAATTTGCACAAAGTTTTTAATTTAACTCCAACTAATTTGGAGCTTGGCCATTCCTAGTGTCCAGTTGAAGCACTCGAGTTGAAGAACGATCAGTTGAAATGAAATCATCAGGAGTTGAAAAGACAATCAAATTGAATCGAAACGGAATATCGGTGTATTGATAGACATGAATTAGTGCTCTTATGTACGCGTTTTGGGATTATTAATCGGAATTGGAATAGAGAATCGAACAGATCGGATTTTGGGTTGGTATCGGAATCGTTACCGCCTAATTTCCTACGCTATAAACGATTCCTTTAATTATTTATTTATTTTTGTTTTTTTGCTTGTTTTTTTGTAATTTTGTGTTTGTTTGTTTTTTTTTGCGTTTGTTTATACCCTAAGGTTTGGTACTAATGATAAAATGATAAATAATTATTAAATTCATGTTTGGTACTAATGATAAAATGATAAATAATTATTAAATTCAAAACTAAAATCTATAGATCAACCCCTACAAGTGTATTTTCAAAAATAACAAAACTATATAGCTAAATATTTAGATATTTTATAAGAATCGGAACTAGTAACCGTACAGAATCGGAAAAAAATACTGGAATCGTCCCATTACTAATATGAATATCCATTAAAGACAGAAAGGAAGACAATTAAACTCATGAATACATTTTTAATTGTTTTTCTTTTTATATTTGGGCTTTTCATTGGATTTAAATTTCACAGAATGCCACACATTCTCGATTGATTCGACTGATTTTGCCATTTTAAGATATTTAAATTATTTTCAGTGATTCAAATTACAGTAGAACTCCGGATACGGTATTGAAAATTAGTAACAAAATGCAGTACAGTATATAATACACATGCATATAATCAAATAACTTTATAAATAACACCGAAAGGCAGGGCAAATACCGTAATCAGGGGTCGGAAAAACATCATATTCCACATTGTAATCTGTAAAAAAAAGTATCTCGGGTCTCCACTGTATTAAGTCTCATACGGAAAACATTGTACAGAGCCATTGAGAATTTAATTTTACAAAGCTAAGAAAATTAATCAACGAATTCTAATCTGGAATTCCTAAAACCTTCACTAAAATTTACTAAATTTTACCTAAAAAATACTTTTAGAAAATATTTGTAGGTGAAGAAATCAAATCTAAACATATCTTTGTACGCCTAAAAGATTTCCAAGATATCGAATGCAAAAATATGGACACCACACATTATAGAATTATACAAATTATAAATATATATATATATATATATATATATATATATATATATATATATATATATATATATATATATATTAAAAAGGTCTGAAAATTTTCATGTAGTTTCGTCCCATAGATCCAAAGAAATAAGCATTTCAATATTCAATTTGGTTACCAGTATATATATATTCAAATATATATATATATATATATATATATATATATATATATATACATATATATATATATATATATATATATAGAGAGAGAGAGAGAGAGAGAGAGAGAGAGATACCACCTTTGTTTGATAATTTTATAAGTTCTAGATCTCAGCGACTCCATCAGAATTTTACAAATGGAGGCTCGTTGTAAAGCTAATGACTTAAATTATGAAGTGGGATATGAGACATTTGTCCCTAAGGTCACATATTAAGGAGATTATCCACCATCTAGAGCCTGTTTTTGGAACGTTTTTACAGCCATAAAATGTTTCAATCATAGTCACTTTTTCTAGTTTTGTATATGAATTACAAAATATCTGATATTTTCCCCAAAACCTTTGGCCTTGATAGAGAGGAGACTAAAACTTGCTGCCACGGTTTCAAATGATCTGAAATAACAGCAAGAGGAGACCTAATTCCAAATATCTCTTCATATCTTATATCGCCACTCTTTGGTTTTCATACATAAAGTAAATTTCATAGTGTATAAGGATTATTTGATACTGGAAACATTCATAATCGTACCCTATTTTCAAAAGAGGGGAAATATAATACATGAGAAATATTTGGAATAAAGTTTCTCCTTTCTGTTATTTCAGATCAGTTAAAACCAAAGCAGCAAGTTTTAGTCTCCCCTTCCTCAAGGCCAGAGGTTTGGGGAATATATATATATATATATATATATATATATATATATATATATATATATACTAGCAGGCCACTCGATATTGCCCGGTCGTAAAATACGCATAAATATTATATTTTAATTCATACAGAAACTGCGACATGTGCATGAGAGTATTTTGTTTTTCCAAGACAGTAGTTACGTTGGTTGTGTCTGTTACACAACGACCACGCTATCTTGTCGCCTTACCATGCCGAATCTAGTGCTATCTAACATTTACAGAAAAAAACATAACTGCTCACCTCCGAAGTTAGCGAAATTTTAGTCAGAAACACACAAATAATAAAAACCAACGTTAAAAAATTTAAAATTTTGGAAGCGACATATATAACAACAAACATTTTAAAATGCGAATTGTAATCCCCATCTTCTTTCTGACACGACTCTTACTTCAAAACTAGACACTCCCTCCCCACTAGGCACAAACAGCTTCGCACGCATTTACCGTTTTCCGACTACTAATGTTACTAGCATTCACTCTGTCAGTAAAACCAAATCTTACACATTCCTAGCGATGTCTTGACAAAAGACGAAAAGCAACAAGATCGCGAAATGCTTCGAAGAGAAAGAACTAACTATGGGATGTTTATTAATATCTTTGATCTATGCACAGAAAAATTGAAAAATCAAAAAGGCATAACTTAACAAAAGCTCCATGTTGTCTTTAACAATGTTTGTTTAAACACACACACACACACACACACACACACACACATATATATATATATATATGTGTGTGTGTGTGTGTGTGTGTGTGTGTGTATATATATATATATATATATATATATATATATATATATATATATATATATATATGTGTGTGTGTGTGTGTGTGTGTATATATATATATATATATATATATATATATATATATATATATATATATATATATGAGAGAGAGAAAGAGAGAGAAATATATTATAAAAATATATCTATGACAAGTAAGTTACACCGAGTCGTCCAATGTTTCATGAAACTCTGCGGCTAAATTCCTGGGAGAAAAATATTCGTACAATTTATGTTTCTATATTTTCAACTCATGAATAAATAAATAATGTCCATGTAAATAATTGTACACAATGTATGATAACTAAATATGAAAAGAAAACAAAAGTAATAAAATAGAGTACTTATACAGAATAAGGACCGTACTATCATCGAAATTTTCAGACAGTTTATGTAAAACGCCGGAAGTTGCCGAACAAAAGTTTCGTTATATATCGAAACAGGTTTTTTTTTTCGCACAAACTTTGGCCATTTTTTTTTCAATGAAAAATATATTATTTTCGTGATTATGAGGATAATTTAATCAAAATTAATTGAAAAATTAAAATAATATTTTTTGCAGTTACGAAAGTAATACAATATATTTTACGAAATTTTAAGAAAATTCAAATTCAAACGAAGAAGAAATACTCATCGTAAGGTAAGTATCATAAATAAATGTTTTTATATAAAACAACTGAAAATAAGCATTTGATATGATTTTTTTAATGACTTTTTTTTCCAAATCAAAATAAATATTTATTTTTTTATATATATAATAAACCAATAATAGCAAATAAATGATTTCTTAAATGACGTTTGCTGTTGCTATCTTATTGGCTCAGCGTTTCGTCACCTTTCGGTGATTTACGTAAAATACGATAAAATTCTGAATAGCACGGTCTTTATTCTGCATAAGTACCCAAAATAGAAATAAATCCCAATTAATTGATTTTGATTTGTAACAAAAAATATTTGTACAATTGCAAAAAGGATGCATATTTAAGACTTTGTAGAATAGGCACTATTTACATCTTATAGCAATCGATGTACGTGCTACAGCGAACCAGCTGTCTTTGAATTACTATATATTAATGTGTGTATGGGGGTGCGTGCGTTGAGGCGAACTTTAATATATTTTATAATATAAATATTTACATAAACCAAAATTTGATTGTTTGTCGATGTAAGATACGCCCTCTTATGCGTACGTTATCCAATATAGCTTAATATATAACTCCTCTACTACCAAAGATGCTTACATCCAGTCCTTCAGTTCACGTATCTCTTGTTCACACTCACCACCTGGCCAGACACATTTTCCGATCAAGAAACTGCTTTCATCATTGTTATTAAACCAAGCTTCGGACATTTTCCTGTGATTGCTGACCAAACAGACGAAGTCATAAAGCAACCCTTACAGGAAGCCTCAATCGCAGCCTCTTGATCTCTTATCACATACGGCAACTTTGCCTACGGCTAACTCACTGACAGTCGTGGACACTGAGAAGTTTTCGCCAGACATATCGTAACGTAGTACACTTTTACACGCGTACACCCAACCCATAGAAACAGAGTACGTCGTAGACATAAAACAAGTAATAACTCGACTCCATTTTTTTGTGACAACGACATTTATTTCCTCATTCACCCGTCACACGTGACTTCTCGTTGCGGCCCTGACGTCACTCACGTCTCTAACGTGATCTCTCTCTCTCCTTTTAATAGTCCTACACTGCTCGGTGTTTGCATACGCACGTCTGTCCTCTGTTACAACACAACCTCCACACATTTACCGCGAATGCAACATTCCAAATTCCAGTCATCGAATATCTCATAACCGTTTACTACGTATGCCTGCTGATTTCCATTGATACACAATTAATTTCCTTCAATTATTGTGTTAATTGCCAGCGGCCTACAGGTAAGATGCTTGACTACGAAATCAAGTGTTACTTTGTGATTGGATTCGAAACTCCCAACGAGAAGTAAGTACTACTGATGATTGCGGAAGCTTGAAAACACTATTGTCTATAGATATAATTTGTTAATAGTCATTTGAACAATAGTATAGCCTGGAAGAACAAAGTTGAGCCCTATTCCAGGAATTAAGAAATAAGAGTTCTACTTTGGAACGAATGTAACATTATGTCTTCCGATTGTCGAATGAGTTGGCATTTGTTGGTGCTTAATTTCTTTCAATTCTTGTGTTAATTGCCGGTGTCCTAGAGGTAACATGTAACATGTTAGCCTACAAAATCAACGGTAACTTTCTGACTGGGTTCAAATCTCCCGATCAGTAGAGATTCCAAACGATGAAGCATTAAACACTAGTGTCTATAGATATAAAAATTATTATTATTATTATTTATTTGCAAAATATTATATATATATATATATATATATATATATATATATATATATATATATACTAGAGAATTGCTCACATCTGAGATGCTTTGGTTAAACAAGTAAGATTTACAATAAGTTGTTTCCAAATTAATTCTGTTATCATTCTCCTTCATATTTCTAGTTTCTTACATTGCGATATGACTCCATGTATGCGACACAGGAAACTACATTTTCTTATTTGGTTAGACATGAATTTTAAAAAGTTCCTTTATAATGTTGAATCTAAATAATAAAACATATAACTAAACTAAATTGCAATCCCAGTGTATATATATATATATATATATATATATATATATATATATATTATACATAATTCAAGAGACCACAAGAGAGATATGCTAAAACATATTTAACTGGTTAAATAAGGAGAGGAAAATTATATTCTGTCATGAACCGGAAGGATCACTAAAGAAAACAACGGACATTGTCAGAAAGATAAAATATAGTGGAAAAAAAAAACAGAATCAGCAAAGAGCAACAGTCGTAGCACGTACCGACAAAATGGCAAACTATGAAGTTAACAAAGCGGTATTTACCTTTCTCCCACCACGAGGGAATGTGACAAGGTCAGAAAGTGGGAAAATGAGCCAATTTACACCATTAACGATTAGTACACTACCACCTTACATTGATTAATCATTATCCTCGAATGGCCTTCAAACCTTGATAAGATGTAACACCCAATTTCTTTTTCACAATATTCGTTGTAAAATCCTTGTGAGTATCACTTTTGTGAATTCATTTGTGGCAAAGTATTTATAAGATATGTGTGGTTATTTTAAATGCAGCTTTCTCGTCGTTAATTCTCGAATCCTTGTTCATCAAGTTGTTGCGACTATCTTTTGTGAATTCGAGTTGTTGTGGCTCCAGTAAGGTAACACAGAAAAAAAAACGAACACGGATAGTGTTAAAAAGGTCAAATATATTGAAACAAAAAGAGCAACAGTCGTAGCACGTACCGACAAGATGGCGTACTATGAAGTACACAGAGCACACCGAGAGTCGTACCTTTCGGTCTGTTCCTACAGTTTATCTGTAGTGTATGGGTGAGTCACTACAACAGGTTCTCAACCTCTTTACTAACTCAGTATTTGAGAGATAAAGAAGACTTTAATGGACTATTCGAGTACCTATGTATCTCATATAGAGATCAATTGTTAGATCCAGAAAAAGGCCTGTTGATTTCTTAGAACTTCGACTGAGGTACAATGAAATAACACATATGTTCACATACATATATATGATTCATATATACGCATGTATAACTGTTAGCATATACGTATATATATATATATATAAGTTATAAAAATATATATGGCAATTAAGATTATATATATATAGTAAGTTATAAAAATATATATGGCAATTAAGATACACAGAATATTCCGCATCAGTCTGACGAATTCTCACGAGAATGAAACGCGGAATATTCTGTGTAGCTTAATTGCCATATATATTTTTATAACTTACTACCTAGCTTGAGCACTGTTGAAGTAAATACTGAAATTTTACGCATAAAATCATATTTTCGTATATTAAGTTATGTGATTAAATGAAGTAGTCATATATATATATATATATATATATATATATATATATATATATATATATATATGATTACTTTATTTAATCACATAAATTAATATACGAAAGTATAAATTTATGCGTAAACTTTAAGTATTTACTTCAAAAGTGCTCAATACCTAGGTAGAGCTAGGTAGTAAGTTATAAAATATATATGGCAATTAAGCTACACAGAATATTCCACGTTTCAGCCACGCTAGGATTCATCAGGCATAAGCCTGATGAATCCTAGAGTCGATGAAACGCATAATATTCTGTGTAGCTTAATTGCAATATATATTTTATAACTCACTATATATATATATATATATATATATATATATATATATATATATATATATATATACAAACACACACATACATGTGTGTGTTTGTATATATATATATATACAAACACACACATACATGTATGTGTGTGTTTTGTCTGTTTATACAAAGGTTTTAATTTTTTAAGATGCTTCTAAGAGCTCTTTGCCAATTCTCATGGCATTATTGCGACCATGCACCTAAAAAGTTCAAAGTAAACTGTTCTTTTTAACAGTACCAGCACAGAGTTTTGGTTGAATAGAGATATTTTACTTCCGAGAAAAATGTGTTTCCATACATCCTGATGATATTCTATTATCTGAAATTAAGAACATTTCACGTTTAAAACAACATTAATCGCTATTTTAAATCAAATAGTTGACTTTTAACGTGGTTTCAAAACAGTTTGCCTTTTGATCCGAAAGATTATTCCAAATATTTCCTTTATGTTATATCTCCCCTATTTTGATACGATTATGAATATCTCCAGTATCAAATAATCTTTATACACTGTGAAATTTACTTTATGTATGAAACATAAAGAGATGGGATATAACATATGAGAAATATTTGGAATCATGTCTCCCCTTGCTGTTATTTCAGATCATTTGAAACTATAGCAGAAAGATTTAGTCTCCCCTCAATGCCAGAGATTTTGGAAAAATATCAGATATTTTGTAATTTATATACAAAACTAGCAAAACAAATGGCTATGATTTAAATATTTCCACCCACAAAAAATCCTTTAAAATTACCGCTATTATAAGCTTTCGAGGATGCTGAAAACGAAAAGAACACTTCAAATCCCAGGAAACAAGTAATTTCAATGAAATGAATGAATTATAGTTTTAAAAATCGGTGACCACTTTTCTATATTAATTTAACGTAAAATAAACACCCACTTTATAGCCACTGAGGCCATAAAGTTATTGCTCATTTTACGTAAAATTATTATAGAAAAGTGATCCCTCACTTGGTTAAACAATAATGCGCGACCTTAAGGGCAAATGTCACATAGTCGACTACCTAATTCAAGTCATTACTTTTCAAACGAACCTTCTTTTTTTTTTTAACTCTGATCCATAGTCGCTGAGATTTAGAACTTAAAATATTGGCAAAAAAGTGGTATAGCTACACACACACACACACACACACACACACACACACACACACACACATATATATATATATATATATATATATATATATATATATATATATATATATATATATATATATATATTAAATTAGTTCTTATTTTAGTCCATCTATTTCTTGGCATGTTGTTAAAAGTTGTCTTTTAATGGTTCAAATAATTATTATTTATATTATTTTAAATGAAACGCTGATAAATTTATAATTGCCAATTTATTATCGTTCGAAACGTTATTTTTAAACTTAAATTTATAATTAATTTAGAAAGGGGAGGTAACTGCCATTTTTTGAAAAATGACATTTAAATAAAAAAAAGCCTTTATCAGTCAAAGGGAAATAATCACTAATTATTTATTGAATTATTATTATTTCTTGAATTATTTATTTATGACTCAAACATATTAAGTATAATAAATAATACTATTAATCTCTGTGGTAGTAATTCAATAATAGTAATAATATATATATATATATATATATATATATATATACAGAGAGAGGAAGAGAAAGAAAGAGAGAGGGGGAGAGAGAGGGGGAGGGATTAATAATTGTGAAATTATCAAGTTTAAATGGGGGAAACGTAACAAAATCTAATTTTTTTCATGTACAATCGTTTCGGAAACGATATCCTTTTAGTTATTTAATATTTACAAATAAAAATAAAAGCATTGAGAAAAAAAAACAACGATATCTTTCAGACTTTTTAAAAAATATCTTTAACAATGGATAATTTGGACATAAGTAGACCTCCTTAAGGTTTTTTTAAAGCAACTTGGAAACACTATCTCACAAAGATTCAACAAATTTCTGTGTTTCCCCCTCCCCCACCTTTAATGCTGATGTTTGTAAACTTGATAATTTCACCTTTTCTATATATAGCTCTAGATTAACAACACCTATTGAGCTTTTTATAACTGTAATACTCCTTGCTGTTATAGACATTGTCTATAACACTATATATATATATATATATATATATATATATATATATATATATATATATATATATATATATATATATATATATATCTGTGTAAATATATTTTATTTTCTTATAATATATACCAATCCTTATTTAAGATGCTCAATGTAATTATAGAACAATATAGTGAATAAATGATAAAAAATTATATTCCAAAGTTCATGATGTTGACCATCTTATAATTTATTCCTTTAGTTTAGTTGACATTTATAATTCTTGACAGTATCTGTTTCGTAGCGCAAAATCAATCACTTAATTTTCAGATTAATTAGTGAATCTATTTTTGCCCATAACTCATCAGAGGAAATAGCAACAATCAATCCGTCAAAAGGAAATAAAGTGCGTTTTGACATGATTAAAAATCGAAAATTGGAAGAGGAGCTGTAAATACCTTATAACATGTTTCGATTACGCAAGAATTGTAAATGTTAACTGAATTAAAGGAATAAATTATAAGTTGGTCAACACCGTGAACTTTTGAATATAGTCTTTTTCTCATTTATTCACCATATATATATATATATATATATATATATATATATATATATATATATATATATATATATATATATATATATATATATATAGAGAGAGAGAGAGAGAGAGAGAGAGAGAGAGCGACATAATTCATACTAAATGTAACTTTTACTTAATCGTGAAAGACAGACCAAAATGATAAGCGTGACAGACTAACGAACAAACAGAAAATATCATAGAGTTTATTGGACGTATCCTAAAATGAATAAACAGTTTCTCTTCGTCCTTTACAAAATATCTGATGTGGTTTAATATGACTTGTTTAATAAAAAAAATACTTAATTCTATTTGACTCTGTCTTATTTCAACAATACAAATGCGTTGATAAAAGATTTACAAAACCAACTGATGTTTCCTTTTTACTTTTAATTTCTTGAGCACGCTATATCTTTTATACGTCATTCTCATTGTTCTTCTGGCCATCTGTTGGTTAGGTAAGACTTTCTAACGACGGCATGCACGATATCCGTGTTTGCTAAGTGATTTAATACTGTCCTTACTTACGGCTAAACTTTGTAATTACAAAGAGCAAAAATAATTCTTTTTCTCTTAAGATGTATTTATATTTATAGACACGTCCATGCATCTCTGTCTGTCGTTTGGTCGGTTTTGTCTATAATGTTATTATTATAATTACTATTATAAATGAGATAAATTAATTGTGCTACATAGTTCAATACAATTAATAAAATTAGGCCACATATAAGGGAAGTAACTGTCATTTTCTTGACCAAACATACGAAATTGGCCCCTTTAAAGCCAAATTTCGTGATTTGGGCCTTTTAAAGCAGTTTGACTTTTAAAAATTGTATTTGACCTTTATCAAAGCATATATATATATATATATATATATATATATATATATATATATATATATATATATATATATATATATATATATTTAAAAGAGTGTAGCCATCAACAATTGTGGGTTTTTTTTAAAGGTTTTCATCATATTTTTATTTTAAAATATTTTTATAACGCGTTTCGAGCTTAGGGTGTGCTCTCTTCAGATATTTTCGTAAAAAGTTTTTCTTTAAAATGGTAGTTTGTGGATATGCCTCCGCTGATATTAAATATGTTTTTCATAGTGGTGCGATGCGTGTGTTCAGTGTTTAGACGTTCTGTCTCCAACTTTAAGTGTTTCACTGTGACCGGTCAAAGTTAGTTTCAAAGAGTGTTTTTTAGTCCATATGGTGAAGGTTTTTATGGCTTCTTTAGGGTTCTTTTTTAAAGACTTTCTTTCCCCATGTATAGCATACACTCACACACAATCCCATACGCATACATATATATTCATGTACATGTACACATGCACACGCACACAGGCACACACACATACACACACGTACATACATAGAAATATATGTAGGAGCATACATATATACACATATACATACCCACCTACACACTCACACACGCACTCGCATACATCCACCGCTAACAATTATTTTTATTTTTTTATTTTTTATTTTATATATATATATATACACTTTTTTTTTTTTTTTTTTTTTTCCTACCAAAACACGCATGTATATATGCGCTTAATCATTCAGACATATGTACACGCACCCACACACACACACAAGTAAGATGGAGAATAATAGGTAGAAGATATATATACACACACATACACACACATACACACATATATGTACACACATATATATATATGTGCACATACACTCACAAACATCCACATACTATGTAGGCACATGCGTTAAATTTAAATATATATATATATATATATATATATATATATATATATAGAGAGAGAGAGAGAGAGAGAGAGAGAGAGAGAGAGAGGGAGGGAGAGAGAAAGAGAGAGAAAGAGAGAGAGAGATGGATGGAGAGACAGAAAGAGAGAAATATGGTGATAATTTGAAGGTCTTTTGGAGAGAACTTGAGTGCCTATTAGGCACCATCTTTGAGTGTTTAAGGTCTCCTTGTACACAGGTTTGTCAGGACAACCTGGCATGAAAATACAAGTTTACAAGTAAACCTTTATAAGAAAATACAAGTTTACAAGTAAACCTTGACTAAATATTCAAAATAATATAATATTCACAGCCTAAATAAAATCCTCTCGGTTTGACTACTTCAAGCTAGCATATACCAAGAATGGTGCGCCTTCCTCAAGTAGTTTTGCCATTAGTAACAGTACTAAACTGTATATTCTACCAGACAAGATTAATTATTGTCCTGGAATTTGCTAAGGCCAAAACGATACTAAAATCAAGTACAATAATGAAAGAATGTTATTTTCAAATAGGAAATAAAATATTACTCCAACCGGTATCCAAATGGGATTGAATCCTGCACCATTTTGGAAAAAATCTGTAGACTCGAGTATATATATATATATATATATATATATATGTGTGTGTGTGTCTGTGTGTGTGTGTGTGTGTGTGTGTGTGTGTGTGTGTGTGTGTGTGTGTGTGTCATCATCATCATCATCACAAATAAAAATGATATATCTAAAACATAATTTTCATGGATATAGATGATTTTATATGCATAAACGATAACGATGAATTCAAAAAAATAAACATCTTATATTTCCAAAGGAGTTAGAATTGAATTGTGGACATAGAGGACAACAGGCTACGTTTCTGGATTTAGATATAAAAATTGAGGATGGGATTTTTCTTTATAAAATATTTGACAAAAGAAACTCGTTCCCCTTTCAAATAGTTTGTATGCCGCCTAAAGATAGTACCTGCCCTGTTTTTATATTTTGTGGAACCATTATGTCAGAGTTTTTGAGAATAGTTCGCGTTACTTTAAAATTAATAGATTTTATACCCCCAGTTTCTAGCTTAGTAATAAGGATGATAAAACAAGGTGGGATAAAACTAAAATATTTTAACAGTTAAAAAAAAGCATTTTTTCGTTTTCTTGATGCTTTTGAATCGTTTAAAATTATTATATATATTAGTAAAGACAATCCAAAATTATATTAGTAATGTATAAAATGTATTATATAAAATAAAAATAATAAATTATAAAAAAAATGTATATATTTATAAATATTTTAAACCTTTATATATTTTTAATTTTAAATAAATAAGAATGTAAATATATAAAGTACTAATCATAGTAGGGGGCGATAAGTAGTAAAATGCATTAATCCTAAACTTTTAAATACAACACTGATAAATGAAAAAATATATCCATTTTGAATTTGGAAACGGACGGATCTTACAGGTAAGGAATTCCTTTTTATAACATGAATAGGATAGCCAAATTAATTTATAATAGGAAACTAGATCTAATATCTGTAACATTTTTTCTTCTTAATATTAAGGGAGGTGGTGTTTGATCAACACTGCTGGGGAGCCATGATTTAATATACTGTTTTGTTTTTAAATCCACGAAAGAGTGTTTCATGGTAAACAACTGATGATCCCTTAAATTAACACTGGAACTATTGTGAATTCTAGAGATCAAGTTGATGCATTGATTGCAGGTTATTAAATGACTAAATAGTTTTCTTACGAATGATAAAAAAACATTAAAATTAAATAAGTTTTTTTCATATAGTTATAAAGGTTTAAAAACTTCCAAGACTGTATATATATATATATATATATATATATATATATATATATATATATATATATATATATATATATATATATATATATAATTACCAGATCGCCCGGCGTTGCCTGGTCGTAAAATACGCTTAAATATAATACGCTTAATATAATATTTTTGTTTATTCATTATTATTATTATTATTAATTTCGGGAGAAATTGTTACATTTTTTCAAAAAGAAACAAAACAAAATAGCGAGAAAAATTTCATGTTGAAGATTGAAATTTTCTCAGATCACGCTTTTGTTTCTGTAGTCAGTTACGTTTAAAATCGCATTTTAGAGCTAAATAAATTAATATTTATTATTCCTATTCTTTTTCTCCCTCTATCTCTCTCTCTCTCTCTCTCTCTATCTATCTATTTATCTCTTTCTCTCTCTCTCTCTCTCTCTCTCTCTCTCTCTCTCTCTCTCTCTCTCTCTCTCTCTCTCGTTTTCTTTCTATCTATCTATCTATCTATCTCTCTCGTTTTCTTTCTCTAGCTTTCTCTCTCTCTCTCTCTCTCATTCTCTATCTCTCTCTCTCTCGTTTTCTTTCTCTCTCTCTCTCTCTCTCTCTCTCTCTCTCTATCTATCTATCTATCTCTTTCTCTCTCTCTCTCTCTCTCTCTCTCTCATTCTCTCTCTCTCTCTCTCTCTCTCTCTCTCTCGTTTTCTTTCTCTAGTTTTCTCTCCCTGTTTCTTTGACATTTTTATTTCTTTCTTATTCATTTCTTACTTTTTCGTATCACACGAAACTTCTTTGTTTTTTTTCTGCTGTTTTTGCTTTGTTTCTGCTTTAGCGAACATGGAAACTGATCTATCGAAACACCTGTTAGCGAACGGGAACCAACCACAGCGACAATCCGGAATTAAACTGATTGTTTGTCCACCTGTCCATATTATTGCGTTTTCTATGGAAGCAACAATAAGCATAAAAGAAAATAAGGTTGAATTAACGAGTCTTTTATCAACTTAATAATACAAACATTGGCGGCAGACGTATCCCCTCTGTGTATACGACCATCTTCACCCAGAACACGTTGTCTGTCACATTTTGTTTTGTTTCATCGTTATATAAATTAAGCACACACTTTTAAAATTATATTTTTCTAGTTCAGTTTTTATATGTGTGTGTGTGTGTGTGTGTGTGTGTGTGTGTGTGTGTGTGTGTGTGTGTGTGTGTGTGTGTGTGTGTACGGCATAAACACGTTGACACACCGGTTCTCGTCTGATCACCGAAGTTAAGCAATGTTGTGCCTGGCTAGTACCAGATGGGTGACCATTTGGAATTCCAGGCGCTGTATGTGCTTTCCACTAATCTTGCCATTGTCGCCCTAAACATCCACTTGCAACTGGTATTCAATAATGTTGACTCAAGAGAGGTGTGGTTCGAGATTGCGCAACTCTTGCCACAAAAATTTCACGTGCAGGCATCCTTACCGTGGGTATCCATAGTCTGTCAAGACTGAAGAAAGCCATGTATGTATATATGTCTATTATTATATAAAAGTCACTGTGTGTGGGTTCATTCCTTATAGGTTTCGAAACGGCTGACACTATCTTTTTAAAATTTCACACAGGTAATTTATATGTCTGGCAGTGTTCTTAGATATGTTTTGTACAGAAATTCGTTCAATAAGTATCGAAAATCTAAAAAAATCCGATCTTAAAAATAGTCTTTCTCTCTTTTAAATATAAAAAAAAATTACAAGGGAAATTTTAGGTGCACTGACAAGGGAGATAACAAAATCTCAACAAATAATTTCTTCTTAGAAAAAAAAACAGATCTGTAAACATCTGGAAACATTGTTCAGTGGTAGAGCATTCGATTATAGATCGAATGATCCCGGATGTAACTCACCATTTTATTTTAATTTTTTCTTTTTAAGGAATTCAATTTACAATAAAAGAAAATACTATTTAAAATCGCCGCAAATCATTTCTTTGTTTGCATATTTTAAAACTAAACATTAATCAGAAGTAAGTTTCCATGGCATTCATCGTCAAGCTCAAATATCAGCTGACGTGATATTGTAAACAAACACAGGCGGAATTTGAGGAACTACATAATCATTAATATTTATTTTTATTCATTTTGTGTGTGTGTGTTTTTTTGTTTTTTTTTTTATTTTGCGAATTAGTCCACAAGGCAAATTACTCCTCGTAATGCATAATAATCAATTGAGGATTAATTCTATAATACATACATACGCAATCTGCATAAATTAAAATATCATGTTTAAGCGTATTGTACGACCGGGCAACGCCGGGCGTCCAGCTAGTTATATAATAAATGAACCTGAAAAATATTTTTTCAATAATAAAAAATATTTTTTCAATAATAAAACAAACCTATCAGGATAGTAAAGGACTCTAGCCGGTTAAAAGGGGCAATTTATAAATTAAATTAACAAAATAATGAATAAAGTTGCATAGAACTTTATTATATAGTCAGTAAGGATGAAAGTGAGAGGAAATGGAAAAATTTAGGGCATGGCATTTCGAAGCTAAATACTTCTCATCGGAAGAAGGAGAAAATTTAGCATTATACAAAGGTAAGAGTAAAAATATAAAATTGGCTTAAAGACATTTATATTAGAAATGAACAAGAATAGGGGATGATATAGTGATAATCAAAGAAGAGCACGAAAAGAAAATATGGCAAGTAGAAAAGGGGGAAGAATATAATGATGGACTAGAGAAAAATATATAGATTAGAATAGAAAAATATATGTAAGGAAAATAATAAAGAAAAAAAGAATCTAAGTAAAGGCAACAAAGAAAAAGTCCGAAGATTTATAGGTAGTCCAAATCAAGTCCTTGGAAAAATAATCCGCGCAAAATGGCAGTAATCTGTAATATAAATCTCACCTGTCTATTTAAATATATGTACCTCTCTTTTTTTTTTTTTTTTTCATTTTTCTTAAACTTTTTCTTCTAGGGGATGGGACATCCAACCAGATGTCTGACATTTACCCCTATTTTAGTGAGTCCAACCAAGAGATCTTTTCAGGATTCTAGCCGTCCCTTTCAGTGCAATCGTTTGTATTTCACTTGCACTTGGTTCACCGGGTATGCTTGCTATGTACCTTTTAAAGTTCTTTTTCATAAGCCCAGTTATGTTCGTATGTCTCGCAAAATCTTTCGACAGAGGCGACGGATTTTATCATTTTGAAGCTCGACCCTCTATCGAAAAACTGGCTAAAGACATTAATTCCTTCACTCCTAACTGAGCACTTTTCTACAGGGAGGGGTAGCAAAAAATCGTTCCGTATGACAATTTAGCCATACACGCATGCGAAAATAATGTTATTTCTTGAATTATTTTAAATATTAAAAAAAAACACCTGATTTCGCTCACGCGGTTATAACTCAGTCGGTATAGTAGCACCATCGTTATCTTAAGATTGCACGTTCGAGCCAAGATGTCAGATATATATATATATATATATATATATATATATATATATATATATATATTTAGTTTTAGTATTAAAACAGGATTATTAATGCCAGTTTTTTTTTTCCATCACGTTCGCTATTTTTTTTTTGTTTTTGTTTTCCTGATTTTTAAGAAGTTTTAACATCGTTCACTAATTTTTTATTTTGCATCACGGTTTTTTTTTTTTGCTGTTTTGTTTTTCCATTAACTTCTCTGTTTATTTTGCATCACGTTCGTTGTTTTTTTTTATATATATAATATTTAAACAGGGTTATTAGGTTCGCTTATCCTTTATTTTTCCTTTTGTTTTGATTTACCCCCACCCCCTCACACACACACACACACCTCACCACATCCGGGTAACTCCGAGTACCTCCGCTACTCCAATATAAAACGTCATGAGATTGAAATCCGGTACAAAATTCGACGGTAAAATAATCCTCAAAGGTGCTTGATCCGAAAACGTTCTGTAAATGAAATTCACTTTATGGTTCCTGGTTTTAAAAAATCCTCACGAGACTTATTCTCCCTTGAGGCCCTATTTCTGAATATTCCAGGAAATCAGAAATAATCCGCATGTCGAGAGGGTCATCGATGGGAGCATGTGTTAGACAACATTTCGACCTCCCCCGCCGCCAAAATTTTAATAATATATAAGTTATCACGATTTTAACTTAGAAATTCTGCCTATAATCTTCGGAGGGCTTACGTCAATTATCGTTGCATTCAAATAGATCTCGCATAACAATCTCAATCGGAGATAACTTGGTCGTTTACGGCCTAAGATGTGCTACCATAGATGGTAGTGTATGTCTATTTAGCAGTTTTGCATATCAAAAAGCTTTTCCTTATAAAGATTTATTGATTTTATATAATTTATATAAAAATGTATTGATTTCGTTAAATTTATAACGATTCATTAATCTTGCTGATCCCCCCCCCCCGCCCCGACAAAAAGAGGGGGGACTTGTAAATTTATCCTTGTACGTTTGTTCGTTCGTCTGTCCGCACTTTTCTCAATAACTACGCCTTGGAATTTTTTTGAAATTTTGCACAAACATTAAACATGATATGAGTAAAATATAACAGAACAGATTTTCCAGGAAAACTCCGGTTGTCTCCCCCCCCCCCGCTGGGGTGCCTTTCGGGTTAAAATGGCTAAAATTGACACTTCTGTGCTTTAAGAAAAGAAAATTGATGACTTGGATTTTTATAAAACTTTCTGAAAGTTGTAACTAACTGATTTCTATATAATTTTGTTTGTCTATACTTCACGATAACTCTTGGGCTCTTTTAGGGCTAATAAAAACGCTCTATTTTTTTTATTATTATTTATTTATTTATTTATTTATTATTTTATTTTATTTTTATTTTTATTTTTTTTTTTTACTATTTTTACATATTTGTCCAAAATTTTCTGTGTACGTTTATTTAGCAGTTTTGCATGGTGCTAAACTCAAATCTAAGTATGTTAAGGCCTTGGGGTCTTTGGGGGGGGGCAATGACGGACTTATTTATCTCTTTGGGATCATGGCGTAGAACTCAAATTTACATATGTTAAGGCCTAAAACTGCACCGTCTGTTCATTTTCACCAGGATTTGACGTCCACTGGGGACTTAGGGGGCTAAAATGGGGGAAGCAAATGCTGAACAGTCATTTTTATGCCTCGTTCACGGTGCACTCGCGAAGGACCATGCATACTTCACTTGTTTTAAAATTGAAATCGCTCCAGATAGTGCATGAGGCCACTTGATGTAAGGGTCTAAAAATGCTACTTCAAATCAAAAACCAAAAATATTAGACTGCTAGATTCCAACAAGAAATAGAAATTTTCACCCATTTGTCAGAAATATCTTTCGTAAAATGTTAAAACTAAAGAACAAAAGAAGTGAGAGTTACGAAGCTATCGAAAGTGCATTCAAAGATCCACGTTCTTATTTCCTTTAATGTATAATTCGTAAATACTTATAGAATATATGAATTTATACAGATTTAATTTTAAAGATTCTAAGAATATGTAAAAATTTATTGATTTCGTGAAAGTTATAGGATTTATTGATTTAGTTTGATTTCTGAATTTTATCAAATCAATAAATCTTTATAAATTTAAAATAATAAATAAATCTTTATAATTAATGAAATCAATATTTTTTATAAATTCAAACAAGTCAATAATTCTTTAAATCAAGAATTTTTTTTATAAATCCAAGGAAATCAGTAATTTTTTTATAAATTCAATAAAATCAATACATGTTTATTAATTATAAACAAATTTAAAGCCTTTGATTTTGACCTTGAAAAATGGTGTGCACCATCCCTAAGTCGGAGATCATCATCATGCCAGGTTTGATCATAATCGGTCAAGTGGTGTCGGCTATATGAGAGTATATATACATAGGCTATGACCTTTACCTTTAACCTTAAACTTGAAAATGGTGCGCACAATTCATTAGGTGAGGAATCATAATTATGTGCCAGGTTCTGTCATGATCGGTCCAGTAGTGTGGGCTGTAGGAGAGTTGTACACCACACACATGCATGCGCGCGAACGCTACTACTTTATATATATATATATATATATATATATATATATATATATATATATATATATATTTAAAAGAGTGTAGCCATCAACAATTGTGGGGTTTTTTAAAGGGTTTTCATCATATTTTTATTTTAAAATATTTTTATAACGCGTTTCGAGCTTAGAGTGTGCTCTCTTCAGATATTTTCGTAAAAAGTTTTTCTTTAAAATGGGAGTTTGTAGATATGCCTCCGCTGATATTAAATATGTTTTTCAGAGTGATGCGATGCGTGTGTTCAGTGTTCAGACATTCTGTCTCCAACTTTAAGTGTTCACAGTGTTGGTCAAAGTTAGTTTCAAAGAGTGTTTTTTAGTCCATATGGTGAAGGTTTTATGGCTTTTTTTAGGGTTCTTTTTAAAGACTTTCTTTCCCCATGTATAGCATACACTCACACACAATCACATACGCATACATATACATTCATGTGTGAGTGTGTAGGTGGGTATGTATATGTGTATATATGTATGCTCCTACATATATTTCTATGTATGTACGTGTGTGTATGTGTGTGTGCCTACGTACGTGTGCGTGTGCATGTGTACATGTACATGAATGTATATGTATGCGTATGTGATTGTGTGTGAGTGTATGCTATACATGGGGAAAGAAAGTCTTTAAAAAGAACCCTAAACAAGCCATAAAACCTTCACCATATGGACTAAAAAACACTCTTTGAAACTAACTTTGACCGACACTGTGAACACTTAAAGTTGGAGACAGAATGTCTGAACACTGAACACACGCATCGCATCACTCTGAAAAACATATTTAATATCAGCGGAGGCATATCTACAAACTCCCATTTTAAAGAAAAACTTTTTACGAAAATATCTGAAGAGAGCACACCCTAAGCTCGAAACGCGTTATAAAAATATTTTAAAATAAAAATATGATGAAAACCTTTTAAAAAACCCACAATTGTTGATGGCTACACTCTTTTAAATATACATTTTTTCTCTCGTTGGAACTACGCAATCATCACTTTAAATATATATATATATATATATATATATATATATATATATATATATATATATATATATATATATATACTAACTTTCTTCACGTTTTATATACCTTTCAGTTCTCTGCAAGTTTCGTGTATTGGCTATTATTATTATTATTATTATTATTATTATTATTATTATTATTATTATTATTATTATTATTTATTCATTAAGAGTTTTCACATAGGCCATCATCAAAGAAACAACCTGTGGTATTCCCTGGAATTTGAGTGACAAAAAGTCTCCTCAAATTTCCAGAACTCGCCACCTCTTTCGATAACTTTTGCAAATTAATTTGCATTATCGCAACAGCAATTTACCATTGATTTCACACTCGCAACGCTCACTTGCCTTCACTGGAATTTGGGGAGCAATAAGCCTCCAAGGCACCTGCCCCTTTCGCATTCATCCAATGGAGAACTGGTTGGTTATAGTCTCTCATCAGTCTTTCCATTCTTCTTAATCCTTCACGACAGTCGATACTGATGTATTGGGGGGGGGGTAAATTGCAATTGTACAATTTCAGTTTTCTTGATTTTATGTGGTGTTTCTTTTTGTATCATTTCTGTAGCGATTTCTTCCTGTTTGTAAGTAATGCGTATTAGTCTGTGCATTCAAAGGTTTTCCTTAATACTTCAACCATTATATGTTGTATTTTCTCAGCCATTTCTCTGATTTCAATCTTCTCCATTCGTTTCTTTTTTTTTCGGAATTGTTTCTAGTGCCACTAATATTATTAGTGTTATAAGCGCTACCAAAGGGTTAGGGCTCCTGTACTGTAACTCGAAAACAGCCCGACAAACTGTCAATCATGTACTCTCAACCTCTCCAACAAGACTGGCCCAGACCAGCCGAGTTTGCACAGTTTGTGAGAAAAAGAAACTGGGGATAGGGGAACGGTGTTCAATATCCTAGTTAGGAAACAAGGCCAAGCACAGAGTGGCTCTAGTGAGTCCCTGGTATTGTAAATCTGCGCCTGGCTAATAGAGCAGTGTGAGAGCAGGCAATAAACAGAGCCTATCTCTTTTTAGGTTAGTATTTCATTCGATTACCTAGCTCTTGTTTGCGGCATTCACTTATGATATGGTTTATTGATTCGTTTCTTTGTTCACATAGTCTGCATTCACTTTTCTCGTGTTTTGTCGATCTTTGCTTTGATATGCTTAATTCTAATCATTATTATTATTATTATTATTATTATTATTATTATTATTATTATTATTATTATTCCATAGGAGTTTTCACACTAGCCATCATCAGAGATTTCTCCTCGAGAACAACCTGTGGTGCTCCCTGGAGTCTGAGTTACAAGTCTCCCTAGATTTCCAATACTCTCCACCTCTTTCGATAATCTTTGTAAATGAATTTGCGTTATCGCAACAACCGTTTATCATTGATTTCTTGTTGGAAACGATAATTGGTTTTAACTGAAATTTTGGGGCAATAAACCTCCTCAATGTCCCCGTCCTATAGTACACATCCAGTGGAGGTCTGGTTGATACTTTATCGTCTGGACCTTCTCATCCTCTTTGACTCTTCAAAACTATTTGGTGTAGTGACAGTTGATACGGACACTTTTTGGGGGGAGGCGGGGGGGACTAACTTACAATTATGCAGTTTCAGTTGTATTGATTCCATGTGGTGTTTCTTTTGTTTTACTTTTGTAGCAGTTTTTATATGTCCGGCTAACATCTGTAGTTCATGTGGAATAGCCATTTTCATTATACCTTTTCAGCTATCTCTCTAACTTCAATCTCTCCCATTCTTTTCTTTTTAAGTTTTTCGGGATTTTTCCTGATTCTCCTATTCTTATCGTTGTTATCTTGGCTTTCTTCATCTTCCATATCCCTTTCAGCTCTGTTGCCAGTCTCGTGTATTTGTCCCGCTTCTCCGTCTCCTTCATATCCACACGGTGATTTGCTGGTACGGCGAAATCTACAATCTGGCAGGACTTTTCCTTCTTGTTAACTATTATGACGTCCAATCTTCTTACTTGGATAGGTTTTTCTGTTTGTGCGTCCATGATCCATAGGATTTTGTTTTCAATTACAGCTGTTGGTTTGTGTTTGTACTGTTATATTATGTGAAAGATCTGTTTCTTAATTATCTACTTGCGCATTTACTTCTTTTATTTAACTCTTTATGCAACTCTTTCTTAACGGCCTTATTTAACTCTTTTTTAATTGCCTGTTATCATCAAGTCTCTAAGTCTATCTTAGCAACTGTGCTCATCTCTGAGTGTGGATGTTTGTGTGTCAGAATATAGCAGAATACACATAACGACATAACTATCTTCTGCTGGTGTCTCTGGAGATTCGTCCATCATCTCGGGAGAGCTGAAACCTTTTTTTTAACACAGATAGGAACCCAAGACGCTGTATGTTTTTAGATATATATTCTTTATTCATTCTTAGGCGATCTTTGGCTTGTAGTTTCTCAGCATCTATTTGGAAACTGTCGCCCACTTATAGGGAGACTTGTTTAACGCATCTTATCTCCTCGACGTCTAGAACCCAACTCACTCAAATTAACCCAGCTTCTTCAAACTGGAACCATATAGATAGATAGATAGATAGATAGATAGATAGATAGATAAATGCTTTCTATCCGGCGTTGCCCGGCGATTTCATAACAGTATCATTTGTTTGGGTGTTGGCGATTCAGTTTATTATTATTATTGGCTCACATGGGGCTTTCACACAAGTCAACAAACGATCTGATTGGAAACCTGTGGTGTTCTCTGGAAGCTGAGTGACAACAAGTCTCCCCAGACGTCCAGATTATTATTATTATTATTATTATTATTATTATTATTATTATTATTATTATTATTATTATTATTATTATTCACTAAGACTAGTCACACAGGCAATCATCAAAGATTTTTCTTTGAAAAAAATTATTATTATTATTATTATTATTATTATTATTATATAAGTATTTAACTTTAATGCAGTCTGGTTTAATGCGTCATTGCTCGTAGATTTATTTTACGCCGTTGCAAACGCAAATGAGATTTGATTCTCGATTCAAACCCTGAATTGTTCAACTTTATGATCACTTCTACCTTTTCTTCACTTAATGCAACCATAAAGCCACAAGTCAAATTATACTTTATGTATGTATTGTTATTATAGCCTTTAAAAGATTGTGGGACGGGAAATGTGCGTTCGCAGAATGAGTTAAAGTTCAAGCCATTGGGTTTATCGGAAGATCAGTCTGATTGGGCTATTTCCTTTCTTTTGCTGTTGGACGGAAGTTTAAAAACTGTAGGTAATTTCCTTTAAAGTCTCTTTCCGGTTCAATACGCAATTGACTGCCCTTAAAACATTCGGATGTTGCATTCGTTTCTGGAATCTTTGCTGTAAAAACTAACAAATTGTGACTACCAGAGCAAAACATGGAATTTAATGATGAAAAATGAGCGCGAAAAGAAAGAGTGTGTGAATGTGATGGGAGAAAGATAAAAAGAATTAGGAATGAAACGAAAAACGTTAAATGGTTTGAACGACACGTGAAATAAAGGAAAGACAAAAATGGATGGTAAAAATCGAAGATAGAATCGAAAAAAATAGTGATAACAACCTAAAAATGCAAGGAAAAGAAAATGCAGCTTGGTGGTTAGAATGAGGGATTTCGAAAGTCGAGGTAAATATATTGTTTTATAACACGGTGCAACACTCTAAAAAGTACAGAATACCTGTGGCTATTTTTATATGCATAATTATATTTTTATATGCATAATTATATTTTTATATGCACAATGTCATTAAAATTAGCTACAGTTTTTAGCAACATTGTGACTTTCAAAAATTTTGCAGAGAATCTTAGTGATATAAGTGATGAGCATGGTGACAGATTCAATCAGGATATTTCAGTGATGGAGAAACGTTTTAAAGAGAATTTTTTTTACATGGAGTTCACCACTTATCAAGGCCCAATGGCCACTCAGGGATAAGGGTTATTGTGTGTACAGTAATCAAAGGGATAGTGTAGCAATAGTATTGGAGAATTGGTAAGGTGTCATTACTTAGGGTGGGCGGCAGTTCATCAGGAATTTGTTTGTGTTGGACTTGAAGAGATCCAGGTTGAAATCAGGAGGGAAACAGGCAAGCGGAACAGAGTTTCACAGGCGTGCAGTTCTAAGAAAGAAGCTTTGTTCATGGAATCTACGTTTTGATTTAGGCACAGATAGGGAGTGAATGAAATCCTGGTATGTTGGCAGACTATAGATGAAATATGAACTCAACACAAGTGAGTTAAGAATATAAATGTTGTTTAAACTAACAATTCTGTTTTCTATTTATAACCAATAATAATAAAATATGAGTTTGAGTACGTGAAAACATGCCTAACCTAGAGAAACAAAGGTCACATTAAATATAAGGATACCTTTCTTGCACATAAACAGGTCTTACGGGGTGCCTTCAATAAGTTTCAAGACTATTTTCGCATGAGTACTTTTATCTATAGCACGTGCATGAAACTTTCAAGTAATCTCCTCCTGCTGCAATGCACTTGTACTGTTCCAACAACTTCTGGAAAGTTCCATGGAAGTCCTCGTGTGAACGTGCGAATGACCCTTTCATCTCCTCAATTGTCTCATAACAACAGCCTCTAAGGTTTCCCTCAAGCTTAGAGCATAATCAAAAGCCACAGGGAGGAAGGTTTGGACTATATCGAGGGTGAGGAACTGTCTTGATGCCCATGACAACGCCTTCCTTTCTGATGTTCCCTGAGCATCCTTGGGACAAACTGCGCGCAAATCTTCTGTATGCGGCATGTGCTTCTTTTTAATCTGAAATTTGTTGCACAGTTGTCTTAAGACTTTCGAGAACGAAATTAACAGGAATAAAAGAGGACAGAAAAATTATAGAAAGTAAAGAACCAATAAGCTGACATATCTTTTAAGTATATATTTTTACACTTAACTTACAGTAATAATTGCATTTTTATACTTTTGTTCACTCAAAATGAAACATGTGGCCATTGAGACGTAAGAGACTATCTAAAGGGGGGATCTTAAATGAGGGTGGTTGTATAACAAAATATGTATTCACGTTACATTTCAATTTCTGTATGTTTTTGCAGTTTGGGAAACAGACAACAAGGAAGGAATTCCAAATAAAAGCATCTCGAAGAAATAAACTAGTAGAACACAAAACTTTCCGGTACCCCGGGACCTCTAGAGTAGAAGGGGTCTGATTTGTTTGTACGTCGCGTTGGTTGGGGGTATTTATGTTAGTTCAGCTCAAGTGTAATAAGTTCGTCGGGGACATTCTGTCGAAGAAAGATTCAACATTTCGGCGATGGGACCAGGACCTGGAGTTTGGTAGACAATGCGTGACATGTTAAATATTAGGTTAAGAAGGTTCTTGCAGAATTTTCAATTTTGATTTCAAATGCTGTATTTCCAAACAAGTTTACGTTATAATATTTTTATTTTATATATAATTTAAAGGGAGTTATTCGCTCTATCTAATCGTTTCAATTACAATCGTTTTAAAAAAATATGTTGGGTTTTTTTTTCATAACGTTAAATACAAGATGAAAAAAAAGCAAATCGAACAATTTTCTCATTTCAATCCAAGCTAAAAAGCTGCTGAAACAGCTCGCGATATCAACGAAACGTTTGGCCCAAAAAACCACTACTGAACGCACAGCGCAATGATTGTTTAAGAAATGTCGATGATGAGCGTAGTTAGCAGTCATCGAATGTAGACAACGATCAATTAAGAGCCTTAATAGAAACCAATCCACGAACAGATGTTCGAGAAAATGCTTCTGAATTAGATGTAACGTATGCAACGATTTCCAACCACTTGAGAGAGATTGAAAAGACAAAAAAACATAAATGGGTGTCTCGCGAATTGAATGACAACCAAAAGAAACGCAATTATGAAGTGTCATCTTCCCTTCTTTTAAACAAGAAGAATGGCCCGTTTCTCACCGGTTTTTGACTTGCGATGAAAAGTCAGTTATTTACGACAACCGGCGACGTTCAGTTCAGTAGTCAGACGCTGCCGAAGCTCCACAACACTTCCTGAAACCAGAGTTGCATCAAAAGAAGGTCATGCTAAACCTTCGGTGATCTACGGCCGGTTTCATCCATTACAGATTTTAAATGCAGGCGAAACCATACGACGAAGGAGTACTGTCAAAAAATGAATGAAATGCATCAGAAACTTTGGCAACAACACCCAGCATTAATCAAAAGAAAAGGCCCATTCTCCTTTACGGCAATGTCCGGCTGCACGTTGCTAAACTGGCCCTGCAGAAGTTGAACGAATGTCTGCCTCATCCGCTATATTCTACAGACCTCTCACCTACAGATTACCACTTTTTCAAGCCTGTCGACAACTTTCTGCATGATTAATACTTCAAAAACCTAAGCGGTATCAAAAACGCCTTCAGCAACTTTATCACCACCATATTTTTACGTTACTGGCATAAATACAATTGTTTTGTGTTGGCATAAGTGTGTTGATTCTGATGGTGCTTATTTCGATCAATAAATTTTTGTGTTAGCCGAGATATGTCCATCTGAATTTAAAAGTTAAAAACCGCAAGATTTATCTTATCAACCTGAAAAGATACTTTGAGTGGTCATGCTATAGAAAAACTAGTACTTGTTGCACCACGGCAGATGTGGAAGCAATACTCCGTGCATGTATAAATGGTGACTTTGTAGAGATATAGAATAATGACAGCTCTGAGAATTTTTCTGGACTGGTAGAGGGAGCTCACCTTAATTTTTAGTAAACTTGGCAGTATCTCCTTTGTATTTATTGCAATTTATGAGTTTTGACGTTTGACTCTCGTGAAAGAGTTAGCAATCGATGGCTGGAAAGGTTTCTTATAATTATAAAAGAAAAGAAGGTTTTGTTCAGGTGTTACGTTTTAAAGATTCGGTTATTATACTTAAGATGATGAATGTTCTTTTGTTGTTCATGCTATAAGAAGAGTAAGAGTCTTAGTGAGAGATTAGAGTATTAATCATGTTGTTGGAAGAGATGCTAGTTATTATATATATTCATTGTGAGTGTTCATATTGTAAAAGATGGGATGGAGACATTAACAAGTATATATAAAGAGAGAGAGAGTGTACATATAAATACGCTTTGAGAGGTGATTCGATATCTAGACAGATAGACCGAGAGATTGGCATTTATGCTTTTGACAGTTTTGTACGAAACGGGAGTGTTTATATAACATAAATAGTTTGACACATATTCTTTCTAACACATATTTTTTAGATGATGATTTTATCAAATGGTTCTTATACATAAATGGACAATACCTTTTCTTGTTGTAATGATGAACACAGAAGACGGCAGTTATGAAAAACATGATGATCATTTATTTCTTCCAATTGACCGGTCAATGGCTTTGCATCCAGGAATTCAAAGTTTCTTTACATCTTCTTCTAAAACCCTCTCGCTTCTAGACGGTGCCAAGGTTCGGTCTGAACCTCTCTTGACTCTTCGACCCTCTGACTCTCTCTCTAACTCTCTCTAACTCTCTCTAACTTCGAACTCTTTCCTATATTGAGAAATCACATGTATGTCTGGCCAACGTGACTATAACTCACGTGTCATCAACATGCGCGATTTGCACGTTTTTGAAACATTTTGATGACCAGGAAATTTCCCAATTTCCTTTGTTGTTTTACGAAGGAATTTAACCTACTTATATAATTCATATAACCCATATTTTATTATTCATTCTACTTAACAATGTGCATAGTTTCCAGCCAAATTTGTATTTATTAAATATTTTATCAGAATCAACAATTTACTGGACATTCCATTTAAAACCTATTGTTCTTTAAAACTTATCTCCAGGGTTCGATTCCCGTTTTCTCTGATATTATTTTCATTTACTAATTCTCTTTATTTTTACTTACATGAAAAAGGGGACAAGCATTTTTCATGTAACACAGGTAGCATTGACTGCAACCACCTCTTTTTAGATTCATTCTGCTATAGAGGGATACAAAGAGAAGAAACTATTCTCCGCATATTGAGCACTGGAAAGAAAACTCCACCCCCACAAAAAAAAATAAATAATTAAAAATAAATCATTACAACTTTTGCTTCAATAAAAAAAAATAGCAGCGAATGCCTGTTCGATCGCCAAATAAATAAATAAATAACCAAGTAGGCAGAATCCTAAAAAAAAATGAAGATCTACCAAAAAATGAATTCCAAAAGCAATTAAATGAAATTTTTAGTCATTTTGTGTTACCAATGTAATCCTCCTCTTTCCAAATGAAATTGAATTTTTCATCTTTTGGGGTTCGTTTTGTTTATAAAATTGTTAGGTGAAAGTAGAGAACGGTCTCATAAAAATTAATTAAATTTATCGTTATTTTTTGTTTCAAATGTAATTCCCCAAAAAAAAAACAAATTGTATTTGTCATGTTTTGCCCGCCCCCTCGATCGCCAAACTTGAAAAATGTTAGAGATGATGTCTCGTTTAACGCTTTGCTGCCAGAAAGGGGATGCTCATTTTTTTTTTTTTTTTAATTTATATAGAAAAGTAATCCCCACTCTAAGATGTAAATTTTCTTTTTTCCCAAATTTCTTCTTTCGTATTATTTATTAAGGGTGTTTTAACGTATTAGGCTAAAAAAAGTAGGTCTTCATTGGGGGGGGGTAATTTACTTTTTTTTATTTAGAAAGTTAAGTTTGTAATCGATGAGATTAACGTGAAAAAAAGAAAGAAAAGTGTAACTTGTGGAATTTCGTGGGGGACAGTAAATCTTTTTTAGGTATTAAACGACGCAGGGTCACATCGTAAAAATTTATCGATTTCTGTATAGCGGTTTAAAGAATAATAAAAGCAAACAAATGAAATGTTCGGAAGTTTCTAGGGGCGAATAACTCTGAAACAAGTTTTTTAAAAATCGATATTGGAATAATAATTCCAAATAAATTAAATTAAATATGTTATCAATATAATTATTGTTTAAAATTTATTAAATAACAATTTTAAATAGAAAACTGTAAACAATTCTCTCGCTAGAAACATTAATACCTCTATTTAATAAAAAATCGATTTTCCGTGTGTAATACGCAAATGACATGATTTTTTAATTGTATATTTTGCAAGAATCATACTATATGTAGAAATAAATGGAAGAGTAAAGTAAGGAAACTTTTGTATATATCAATCAAATTTTGAACAAACAAACAAACAGACAGAGAGGAATATGAATTTATATATATAGATTATTATTATTATTATTATTATTATTATTATTATTATTATTATTATTATTATTCCATTAACTTCACAGTGTTGTGATGTTTTACACCAGTTTTTTTTTTTTCTCAAGAGCGAGCTCTTACACCAAATTTAGTGAGGATAGTCAAAGAGTCAATTAGATGGACAGTATCTGACGTAGGGTGTATGCTGAGCCAAGCAGAACTGACTTTTAGAATACGGTGATGTTGTATCTGATTCCCAAGAAGTTCAACTGTTTAATAAAATTAGCAGGAATTGAACCAAGCACACCTATGATGATTTGCACGATGGAAGTTTTCTTATTCCACAATCTAGCAGTCTCCGTCCTCAGTTTCTGATAGTTCCGTAGTTTCTCAATCACATCCATAATTTGACATTCATTGGTCTTTTTGTTCACAATTAAAACATCTGGATTCCTGTGAGTTATCCCTGGGTCACACTGAATCAAGAGATCCCAGATAATCTTAACGTCCTCATTTTCCACTACCCTTTCTGGGTGATGTTGGTACCATTTGTCCGTCACTTGCAGATTTATACAAACTTTGTCATGACGACGATTATATTCTTGTGAGCAAGTATAGAACACGCACTAGCAATTATTAATATCATTATTATTTGTACCTACTACGAGTTCTAACGCAGGTCATCATACAGACTATTTACTGATAATAAGCGATTGTGTTCTCTGACCCACATTTCTAGTACTCTTCACATCTTTCAATAACATTTACAAATGACTTTGCGTTATCGCAACAGTCGCTTACCATTAATTTAAAGCCGGCAACGACCATTGGTCTTCACTGAAATTCGATTGACATTATTGCTTATATACCATTACTATTCACAAATTTTTGATTAGTGCTATCCCTTCATCGATCCTTTCATCACCCTTGACCTTTCACGACTATTTTTGTGTTATCAACCGAGAATGATGTCTTTATTGGGGGGGGGGTAGTGGATGCATAGTTTATAAGATTTCTTGCAGTTTCAGTTTCCTTGGTTCCATGTGTTGTTCTTTTTTTCCATTTCTTTTTGTTTTACTTTTGTTGCAGTTTCAATGTGGTTGATTACTGTCTGTAGTTTATGTCGGGTTTGTTTCTACGCTCTAGAATTTTCTTAATCGTCTTTTCAATTGTTTTCGTCGTTACCGTCCGCCTTTTGATTTCAATTTCTCTTCGTCTTCTCCCATGTTTTTTTTTTCCAGGGCTGTCCCCAATGCTTCTAAAATTATTGGTATTGTATCGACTCTCTTCATAGTAGTAGTAGTAGTAGTAGTAGTAGTAGTTTTCGTGACGTAAAAAATGACGGACAATTAGCTGCAGGTATAATTTTAGTTGATAAAAAGCGTCGTCGTGATAAGCATTACTCATACTTCAGATTGAGTTCCAATCTATGGTTCCATTCTATAAAACAAATACTCGTCTAGGTACAGCAACTGTCAATAATTTCTCTCACTCTCATCGGTGCCTGAAACTAAATAAAAATTTCACGACCAAAGTTTCTTTCCTAAAATCGTCCGTCTGTGGAACACAATACTGCCCAGCAGACTATAACGGTCGTTTAAAAGTGTAGTGTAAATAAGTTCCTGTTAAATAATCAAACCCTACCAAAGTTCCGCCATTACCGGTGTTGTCTCACAGTTTACCCGACCCTCATTAACCGTTATCACCTAGTGGGTTTTGAGCTTTGATAAGCGGTGACTCCATAGCAAAAAAACATCCTGCATGTATACTGAATTATGTCCTTAAGTGTTGCAAGCAATATAATAACTCTTTATACATAATGAAATAGAAACATAACTCGCAGTAACAGCAGTAGTAGTAGTAGTAGTAGTAGTAGTAGTAGTAGTAGTAGTAGTAGTAGTAGTAGTAGTAGTAGTAGTAGTAGTAGTAGTAATCTGTTGTGTATTTATTCTGTTGCTCTAAAGATTCAGTTATTTTTTTCTCCCACTTAATTAGTTATTAAACACAAAAGAACGGTCGGGGTGGGGGCAAGTTATACGGGTACGTGGGTAGATTCACGAAGTGGGATGTATTTTATGGACCGGGGAGTTTTCGTTTGTAGGAATGAGGTAATGAGTTTTTTATGACCCTTGTGTAGAAATGAAACAAACAGTAGGGGTTGGCGTACCCGGCCAGATTTTCTCATAGAAAACGTTGATTAGTTTTGATAGACAATTACTGATGAAGGCGGAGTCTGCTAAACCAATAATAATAATAATAATAATGATAATAATAATAATGCCGAGGCCAATGTGACACGCCTTCAATTTCCCAATTTGAATCCACTCTCTTTTCTACTCTTGCTTTAATTGGCCATTGTCAGATGACTGGTCCAGTTGGTTGCTGACAGGCATAAGTTACAAATTCATGCGCCGTTTTTGTGTCGCTTATTGATGTACCTCGAGGCGGGACGCTGAGAGCTGGGCACCATTGAACACATTTGGTGAGAGAAATTTTTAAGAGCTATTTAAAAGAGGGGTCCCTTTGTTGGGGGGTAGAGTCAACAAACAAGGATTGACATTTGAAAGAAAAAAAAGGGTGACCTTAGGGGACGACATGTAATGCTTAGCTTCACAAATTATATTCAGTAATTCATGAATTTGTTTTTGACATGAAGTCAATAGATGTTTTAGAGCCAACTTCGTTAAATAAACGTTAACATAATTAGTGTTCATGACATACATGAATCTGCAGAGATAATGGATTTGAAATAACATTAAGCATAGATTCATTTCAGTTTAAATAAATGATTTTTTATAACAAATCATTTTTTATGCAAGAGATAAGAATATAGAAGTTACTTTCAGCCATGTTCATTTATGCCAATTCGTATTTGGCGAAAGAAAGATGACTTAGTAGTCACACAGTTTAGAAATGTGTAGCTCAATATGTTCACAATGTGAATACTATGCGTATGTAAGTATTATACTATATGAGTATTTCAGTATGTCAGGTCATGTCATATGCTACTGATACCATGTAACCCAGTACTACCTGCCTCATTGTCTGGTCACCAGCGACTAAACTGGTACCCCCAACAGACTTGTTTGGTGAGGAGAATGGCTATTATCCTTGAAGTATTAAAAACAAGAGCTTCCAAAGGGCGAATGAACCCTTTTTCGGGGTCAACGGCCAACTAGCACCGTATGTGTTTGTGTGTATGTATGTGTGTGTTGAGGTGGAGAGGACTCCTGTAAGCCGTGGTAAAGGCAACCTTTCTAGGAGAAGCAAATCTCTGATTTAAAAAACCATAAAGCGGGAGACCACTACCTGCATTAAGCTGGTCTGCAGTTTAACTTGTTACTGGCTATCTTGCTCTTGCTTGTTGCTGGATCTCAACATTTTGAACTGAGAGAGAGAGACTTAGCTGTCGTACAAAGCTAAGACTCTGTAACATCATTTGTGTATAGATACTTCCTCAGGCATTTGTCTATAAAAGTAGTCCTGTGGCGATGGAAAAGTTGTGACGCGTGGAGACTTGAAATGCTGGAAGCATGTAATAATTTATCTCAATGACCATCTCCAGTGTCATGCCTGCTTGAGCGTGTGAATTCACCGGTAGGACTAAAAAAAAGTCATTTTTCGGCTCATGGATTTTAAGTGTCTGAGGGAGTGGCACTCGTCTGACAAGACGTTGCAATCATCATATGAGTATTTGGCAGCGTGGCATTGTGTGTGCGTTAGTCTACCTTATTCTGTTAGTGCATGTGAGAAAGCAGTTTAAATAAATGATTTTTTATAACAAAACATTTTTATGCAAGAGATAAGAATATAGAAGTTACTTTCAGCCATGTTCATTTATGCAAATTCGTATTTGGTGAAAGAAAGATGACTTAGTAGTCACACGCTTTAGAAATGTGTAACTCAATATGTTGATAGTGTGAATACTATGCGTAAGTATTATACTATATGAGTATTTGGCAGCGTGGTATTGTGTGTGCGTTAGTCTACCTTACTCTATTAGTGCATGTGAGAAAGCAGTAATTATTTTCTGTTCACCTGACTCTCGTTAGTGTGTAAGAATGTGCACACGGGATGCAGATGCTGGTATGTGAGTCATAGCAGTGTCCTTTTTCATCTGTATAATACAAAGGCACGATGGAGATGTTTGTAACAGAGCGAGTACACGCGTACAGCAGCAGCATCAACAGTCAACGTATGCAAATGACTGAGCCGTGTGCGATGTGACGTCACAGCCAGGAAGAAGAAAAGAAAAAGATTATAATAAAAGACAGAAATCGGTATTTTACACACGTGGCCAAAAGCCAACAAACATGGCCAGACAAAGACAGAGTACCACGTGGCCGTCACATTAGAGTATGAGAAGAGTTTTGAACAAGATATAATGTGTTACTTGCATGTTGAGCAGACGTTTGTTGCAATATTTTGGTTCTATAATGGTGTATGATCCCACACAGTCGGACGATTCTATTTATAAACGATGCTGCTAAGAACTGACGAATCAAATAATTTCACGTTCTGCTACCAACCAATCAGAAACCAGAATTGCTTCATAAATATTTAACATTTTTTGGAGCAATTTCACATGTTCTTTTCCCGGGTTTCGACACGGTAATAATATTTTGTTCTGTGGAACTGTCTACTACAAACAAGTCACCTCGCAGGACTTGTGTGTAACAGCGAACCATCTGAAACTGTTCTGAAAGTCAAAATGACTTCCTTTCGTGCAACTAGATGTGGAGTCTTTCCCTATATTTTTTATAGAAGTTTTAAGTTCGTGTCAATTTATTATTTTCCAAATAGATTTGTTACTTTCGGGTTTGAAACGATTTTCATTGATTGCAAATATTTTTATATGAGTTAACACGTTCCTGTGAAAATTACTTGCTTTTGGAAATGAAAAAGAGGGGCAATCCAAATGAAGCGGAAAAAGAAAGAAAGAAAGGGGATAAGCTATTTGGGTTTTTTGCTTTTTAGCGTTCGTCGGAATCACGGAAGGCATGTGAAGTTTCCTTTGGGTGGAGTGCGATGCATCACTGACTAGAGCAGGTAATAAATCGATTTGATTGAAAAATAGGAAAAAGTTACCGTTTTCGATGACAATAAAAGTATGGAAGTGTGAAATAGTCATTGGTTATCAAGCAATCCCGGACAACGTCGAGTCTCCCTGCTATTAAGAACATAGAAGAAAAATCTGTTTGTTCTATTTCAGATACGTTTTTATCGAGTCCTAAAATCACTCGAGGATAAGAATAAGGTGGATGGTGAAACAATGCAGTGATGATTGGTAACGATAACGGTAACGATGTTCTCATTTATGCTTATGTCGGACAGCGCCGACATCAGCAAACTCAACTTCTTAATTGTATATTTTGCAAGAATGATACTATATATAGAAATAAATGAAAGAGTAAAGTAAGGAAACTTTTGTATATATTAATCAAATTTTGAACAAACAAACAAGCAAACATATAGGAATACAAATTTATATATATATATATATATATATATATATATATATATATATATATATATATAGCGACAGATAGATAGATAGATAGATTATTATTATTATTATTATTATTATTATTATTATTATTATTATTATTATTATTCCATTAACTTCACAGTGTTGTGATGTTTTACACCGGTTTTTTTTACATGGTGGTCACCACTTATCAAGGCCTGAAGGCCACTCAGGGATAAGGGTTATTGCGTGTACAGTAATCAGTGAGATAGTATTGTAGTAATCATTAGTATTGGGGTTTTGATAGAGTGTCTTACTTAAGGGGGCGGTTTATCAGGAGTTTGTTTATGTTGGACTTGAAGACGTCCAAGTTGTAGTCAGGTGGGAAACAGGCAAGCGGCAGAGAGTTCCACTGGCGTGCAGTTCTAAGAAAGAAGCTTTGCTCATGGAATCTACGTTTTATCCTCAAGAACGGCTTTTACACAAAAGTTAGCGAGGATAGTCAAAGGGTCAATTAGATGGAAAACACCTACCGTAGGATGTTTGCTCAGCCAAGAAGAACTGACTTTTAGAATACGGTGGTGTTGTATCTGATTCCCAAGAAGTTCAGCTGTTTAATAAAATTAGCAGGAATTGCGCCAAGCGCACCTATGATTATTGGCACGATGGAAGTTTTCTTATTCCATAATCTAGCAATCTCCATCCTCAGTTTCTGATAGTTCCGTATTTTCTCATTCTTTTTGCCTGTTAAGTTGATGCCGTTTGGGCAAGCCACATCAATAATTTGACATTCAACAGAACTATGTGAACTTAATAAAAACACAACAGTCGTAATGAAAATCACTCAGTCACGCCCTGAGAGGGAGGTTCGTCGACCGAATTCCGCCTACTGTCAGTCACCTCGTCCTCTCTCTCTCCCCCCCTCTCTCTCTCTCTCTCTTTCTCTTTCTCTCTCTCTTTCTTTCTCTCTCTCTTTCGATTAGACGTCTATTTGTCAAATAAAATCGATTGTTTTTGTAACTGAAGAATTTATCATTTATTTTATAAACACAGCAATATTTATCAGACTTAATTGGTGATCGGTTGAAAGAAGAAAACAGGCGTATCGCAAATATATACACTACAACCGTGTGCAATAATTGGTCAAGATTTGATTATTTAAGAAGACGGTTCAATAAAAATTTGTTCACATTGAACTTGAAAACGACCGTGCTATAGTCAGCTGAAAAGCTGGCATATTAAGTTACAACAGTATTTGATGGATAGTGAACGGTCTTGAATGTCCACTTGTCAATGATTGTGGTCTTGACTAGGGATTTCTAGACACTAAAAAATAAACATCAATGAATCCTATGCACTGATGTCGTCGTCGTCGTCGTCGTCGTTGTTGTTGTTGTTGTTGTTGTTGTTGTCGTCGTCGTCGTCGTCGTTGTTGTTGTTATTGTTGTTGTTGGCGGCGGCTACGGCAGTCTAGGCGCATGCTAGATGCAATAACTCATGTCCTGTTCATCATCCGGTTGAGTTAATTTACTTCTGTTCCTCGAGTTATCAAAGTTAATGCTAAATGTTGGACATTCAACAATGCTTATTTAAAGGCTACATAAATTTTAAAAAATCATGCGATTCACTCTGTATGTGCAATCTTACTGTTATCCTATCACATTTCTTACCAAGTTTTCTGAGCTTCCGACCGACTCAGAACATTTACATCATGAATAGCACAATCACTTGCTTTTCCCTGCAACCTCTTTCCCACAGAATAGACGTTGCGAGCCTGTCTTTGTTTTATCGTTATTCCCGTGGCAAGTGCTCATCTGAGCTCCAATTGTTGCCCCCCCTTCACCAATCTTTCACGAAAAACAACCGTCTAGCTGAAACCACCGTCATTAATTTTCCCCATTCTTTATCTGTGCCTAAATCAAAACGTAAGAAAGCTTCTTTCTTAGAACTGCACGCATGTAGAACTCTCTTCCGATTGCCTGTTTCCCACCTGACTACAACTTGGTTGTGTTCAAGTTCAACATAAACAAATTCTTGATGAACCGCCCCCTTAAGTAATCCAATTTACCAAATTTCTATTACTAACGATTACTACTATATTATCCCATTGACTCAATAACACTTATCCTCGAGTGGCCTCCGGGCCTTAATAAGTGGTGAATCCTATGTAAAAAAAAAAATTACTCAAATTTATATGAAACTGAGATAGCAGTGCTGGAATTATAAAACTAAGTAATAGATTATCTGGCAGCAAACATTATCGATAAGAATGACTCCATAGAAAAAAGTGACGGATGAGAAGGCGTGCGAGTGGTTTAATGAATATTGTTGCTGACTGTGATATTGGTTATACAGAGTTCAAATCCAAGCGGATTCTTCAAATTCACTTATCTATATAAATTAAACAGTAGAGCATGTGTGTGTGAAAATATTTAACGAATAAACTCTTAAACTACTGGTTAAATAATACTAAAATTAACAGGAAATAGTAATTGTACACTAAGGGTGGCTTATAGCGAGTAAAATCTTTGTTTCGATGGATGAATAACGCGTCCAGAAATATGTCGACAAGTTGAAATGCAAAATATTCATTTTAACTTGCTGACATATTCTATTACTTCTGAGCATGCGCAAATTCATTCATACCTTGAAGGGGTTTAATTTAAAAACTTTATCTGTCGATAGCTCAAACGATAGAGAACGCGGCTGAAGCGCTAAATGTTTTGGTTTCGCTTCTAACTGATGGCACCGTGTCATTTATTTTTAATCTTTTGAAATCAGTTCTATAAATTAGCTGCAATATATATTCAATAGAGAATAATAAAATAATGATAAATACGAAATCTTCATGGATAAAATACATCGAAACATGTTTTACGACCGGGAAAAACCGAGTGCCCCCGCTTGTGCTTGATGTTATTGGAAAATAAATATTTCTCTCCATGTATGCATAAAAGATGTGTTGAAATAATGATTTTACAATGATTACTCTTGGCCTTCTGGTCAAGATCAAAGTGTAGTATCTGTTCTGCAGATGCTGCAAGCTATGACTAGCAAAGACCAGATGTGGGGGCAACCCCACATGCCTGACCTTTAACCAGCTCCCATTTCCCACCTATCGGGAGCTGGTCCCCTTTTTCCCTTCCCCCTCCCTTCACTCCTCACATTAAAAATTGGCCTTGTGCCTAATTTGCTCGGTGGGGGAGCAAATAAATACCATCTGTTCTTCAGATGCTGCACTTCTATTTCTTATTCTCTTTCGGTGGAGGAGAAATCCTTCACGGCTGAGACAATTTTTATTTTTGTACCTTTTCTCCACGTTAAAAAACGACCCTGGTGTCTAACTCTGTCCCGTGGGGAGGCATAGTAAATAGGTACATTAGATGCATTGCTTTTTCTGTAAATTGTAATGTCGATTTTATTTATCGCTCCAAACACTTTCTTACGTTTAAGGTTTCATTTTATCTTTGCAAATCTACTATCAGAATTTGTATAAGTTTTGTCATATTTCTCATATTTTGACTTTGTATTATATTAAGGTTCTTGATAAGATTCTTGATGAGGTTCAGAAACGTATCTATAGTTCGGTTTGCCCCATCCTTTCTCATAATCTGCATCGTCTCTCTCTCTCTCTCTCTCTCTCTCTCTCACACACACACACACACACACACTCTCTCTCTCTCTCTCTCTATCTCTCTCTCTCTCTCTCTCTCTCACACACACACACACACACACAGATGTGATATTGCTAGTCTCAGTCTTTTTTATAAATACTGATATTATGGTATGTGTTCTTCAGAATTGACTTATCTATTCATAACTCTCTTAGTTTCAGCTTGTTTGACTCGTTTGTCTGATAATATTTATCAATTCACTGTTTTCATATGTCATTGAAATACAGCTTCTTATTCCAGTAGCTTCTTTTTAAGAACAGCAGTCTTGTAGAGCTCTTTTCTTGCTGACTGTATTTCTTCTACCTTGGTCTTTTCAGTACTAAGGTCAATAGGCACCTCCTGTCTTTGTGGTATCCATATTTCGTTCTTGTTAGCTCCTTACATTACGTGGTTTCATGCTTTATCTGGAGCGATTTACATGAAAAAGGTTATGTGCTTCGACGCAAAACCATCCATAAAAAACAAGTAATAAAACCCCAAATTAAAATATTCGTGTGATATTTTTATTTTAATTACGTTTTTAATTTTAGTTATTTTAGTTAAGTCAATTTATTAATTTTATAAAATGCAAATTGTTTTGCTAGATTTGGGAAGGTCTATTTATATTTATTTGTGTTGCTTTTGTTTGCAATAAAGCATTAAACTATGTTAATTTGCGATTTTATTAGGTAACTACTTTGTCAGAAATGTCTGATTTATTCACGACTTCATTTGTTCCAGCTCGTTTGAGTCGTTGGTCGAGTAGTCTTCACAAACGCGTTGTTTTCATGCCACATTATAATACAACTTCCAATTCCAGTAGCTTATTTACAAGAACTCTAGATTTGTAGATCTCTCTGTCTATGTATTGTTTCGGCGAAAAATCATCCATAAAACAGTCAGATAAAACAAACCCAAACTACTTAACTACTCTTGTGTTTTTATTATGATTGTTTGTGTTTATAAGTTAGTTTGTTAATTTCGCAACATTGGTAAAGAACGACTCCATGGAAAGAAAATGAAGCAAAAGAGGGCACGCCATTGACTTAATGGATACTGTTTCTGACTTTGACATTGGTTACACTGGGTTTAAATCTAATCGGATTCTTTGAATTCACTTATTTATATAAATAAAACATGCGTGTATCAGTGTGAAAATATTTAACCGATAAACTATTAAACCACTGGTCACATAACACTGATGGTGTGGACACAAGATTGGGACCACGGAAGGAAAACACGGAACACAGATTAGGCGTAAGGAAGATAAATTAACCAAATGGTTACAAGGATAGGATAAAGGGTAAGCGGAGTTTACTATACGGTGGTGTCCAATATAAGTTGTCGTACGCGCTGCGCACTAGTACTTCTGCTGATTTTACGGTATTACGATACTGTCACCTGCGAGTTATCTCGCATCGTAATATAGTACTGGAAGAGTCCAGGATGCAGGCAAGTTTTGATCTCACAACAACTGGAATTAACAAGAAATAGTAATCATACATCCAGGATGGTTTATAACGAATAGAATCTTTGTTTGGATGGATGTGTAATGCATACAGAAATATGTCGGCAAGTTGAAATGCAAAATGTTCATTTCAACTTGTTGACACATTGTAACGTAAAAGGAACAAACGAAACAAATGCATAAATCCGAGTCGGCATCTTCTCTTTTTTAACAAAAGCATTTATTGCCATTACTCTCCCGTTTCGACACCAATTAAAAGGTTTCCCGCTGTCACGTGTCCATCTAGTTTGACACAAATTTTCCTTCCTCCGACCGCATGCCGGTCACAGCCGGTCCACTCTCGTCCTCGACTTTACACATCCATTTTCTCCGACACGCACTTTGTTTCTCCTGATCACGTGATACATTTTTTCTCCTTTTTCCTTTTTCTTCTCATGCTCACTTCCTAATTTGCATATGCGCTTTTTTTTCGGCTACTACTGCTGCTAATCTCTTCGAAACCTAGCTATTCTTTCTTCCTTCGCGCTCATATGTACTATGTTTAAATATTTCTATTATTTTTGTCGCAGTTGTTTTTCAATAACTCTGTTAATTTACTAATTTCTTTACGTAATTAATTTCATACAAGATTTATTTAAAACATTTTACCCAACATAAACTTAAAGATGTCTGATGACGAAGTCGTTGCTATATACGGATTAACTTGAACTATAAACCTACAAATAAGACGAATAAATAATAGATTTTTCTTTATAAAAACAATATTGTGTTTATTTCTACGTCACCGACATATTGATTATTTTACTTATAACTTAATTCTAATCAAGAAGAAATACAAAGAAAGGGCGATGCATTTGTGAAAAGTTTTACTTGGGCCCGTATTGTTGTTTATATTGGACTGTCGTATTATTTTGAGGGACAATTCATTACAATTTTCCCACCAAAACTATCGGCAAATTTTGCCCCGTAGAAAAGTCTTAATGGTCGTTGGTGACTAGCCGAGTTTCATATTCATGAGGTGACACATTGTTACTATGCATGCGTTTATTCCATTGTATTAAATCTTCAATGGTTCGTAACGAAGCACAATACAATATGGCATAATTACATCACGGCGCCATCTTTGTTTTCATTCTTGTACTTCTTTGTTGTTCGATGTTTAACGGTTAGTTTAATAATTCTTTAAGTTTTAATTCATCTCACAGCCATAAAATTACACAGGGTTTCGTGCCTAAACAAACAATTGTTTCTGTGGTAATTCTACGTTTTTATTTGAATTATTTAACGAAATAATCGTGGATGTTTATCGTTGCTGGAAAGAATGTAATTTCTACTTTACTATTGATTAAAAAAAAAACTAGCGGGGCACGTGGAAATTCACAGCGGGTTCTTTCATATGTAATATATAGATGCTGAAATTCTGTGGATATTCAGCGTAAATGGAGACGCCCTGATATTATTGTAGCTCTTTTGTAAAAACTGCAAAAATATTTATCTTAGCTATTAATAACAGGCAGGCCCGCCGTAGGCTGGTCGTAAAATACGTTTAAATAAGATATTTTAAATTATGCAGATTTCGTATATATTATCATAGAGTCAATTTTCTATCGATTCTTATATATTATAAAGTTGAGATTTCAAAAATAAAAATATATATCGATATGATTTGGGGGCATCAGCTTGAATCTAAAGCGAAACAGAAACTTATGAATATATATATATATATATATATATATATATATATATATATATATATATATATATATATAACTTGAAATCAAAACTTATGAAGAATTCTTAGTAAAATTATTTATTACGAGAAATGGAAGGTCATAACAATTAAACTACAGTCACTCGAAAGAAAAAATATAAAAGTGAAACAAAAGGACACATCGTATTAATATATAGATAACGTTTATATATATATATATATATATATATATATATATATGTATATATAGTAAGTTATAAAATATATATGGCGATTAAGCTACACTGAATATTCCGCGTTTCATCCACTCTAGGACTCTTCAGGCTTATGCGCGAATTTTGTGGTTGTTTGTCGTTTCATATGCGCATCTTCTATTGAGATTTTAGTTAGCCAATCAGCTTTCTAGTATCTACCGCGCCCTTCCTATCAGCCAATGAGCATGCACTTATCGAACAAAGGCCTATTTGACCTCTGGTTGACCTGTTCCTTTGTGTGTGCTCTATTTAGCCTGGATATCTAGTTTCTTAATCTGTTTTAAATCTAGGTTAGGGTTTCTTTTTGTTTTTTTATATTAGTTTATATATAAATATATGATGATGATTGCAACGTCTTGTCAGATGAGTGCCACTCCCTCAGACATTTAAAATCTATGAGCCCAAATGCCTGAGGGAGTATCTATACAAAGATGATGTTACATAGTCTTAGCTTTGTACGACAGCTAAGTATCTCTCTCAGTTGAAAATGTTGAGATCCAGCAACAAGCAAGAGCAAGATAGCCAGCAACAAATTAAACTGCAGACCAGCTTAATGCGGGTACTGGTCTCCCGCTTTATGGTTTTTAAATCAGAGATTTGCTTCTCCTAGAAAGGTTGCCTTCACCACGGCTTACGGGAGCCCTCTCCACCCCAATACACATATACACACACACAAATATACACGGTGCTAGTTGGCCGTTGACCCAGAAAAAGAGTTCATTCGCCCTTTCAGGTCAGGTCATGTCATATGCTACTGGTACCATGTAACCCAGTACTACCTGCCTCATGGTCGGGTCACCGGCGACTAAACTGGTTCCCCCACCAGACTTGTTTGGTGAGGAGGGCGGCTAGTCTCCCTGGAGGATTATAAATATATATATATATATATATATATATATATATATATATATATATACATACATACATATATGCACATATATATACATATATATATATACAGACATATATGTGTGATCGTTTATGTATATTCATGTTTATTTAATTTATTTATTTGTTTATTTTTTATTGTTTTTGTTAGTTTTAAAACTATTTTCTATCGCTATCCTAGAGTAAATTGTGTGAACACAGTTGTTTGCTATTTCTCTTCTACAGTTTAATAGATGTTGGGTTCTTTAAAGTACAGGATAGCAAATTTTTCATGAAGGCATAATCTACATGGGTCGTCTAGGTCCCTACACGTAGTAGCTTGTGTTATAATTTTCCATTCGACTACTGGCGAATGTCCGTTTTCCTTGAGTTTCCAGTATTTATTTGCTAGCGTTGTTTTCATACGGTGTTTTCTATTGTTGAATGTACTTTTGTGGTCATAATAGCGATATTATGACCACAAATATATATGTATGTATATGTATATATATGTATGAATATGTATATATATGTATGTATATATGTATGTATATATATACATATATATATATATAAGTTTAAATATATTAGAACTAAAAATGCTAGATTACTATTACCATTAAGTGAAAGTATGAGAACATTAGAAAAACTTTACGTTCTCACGATGTTACTCGTCTCCTCAAGAATTCAACAATTACTTAAAAAGGTTGAATGAAACACAAATATACTAAATAAAATAGAAGGTAAAATTAAAAACGCAACGTTTGGCTGTTTGATTTACTGAATATAGAAGGAGGGAAGCGATTGAAAATTGGGCTTCGTCTATATGTCTGACAAATATATTAGAGGGAGGAGATAGGACAACAGATTTTAATTGTTGTCATTATGCTGAAGGACAACATTACTAATTACTTTTTTATTTTGTTAAATTTTTAAAATATTTCTGCCTATTTTTTACTATATAAGCCTCCTATTAATATTTTAAGTCATTGATGAAACTGCGTAGGTTATATATATATATATATATATATATATATATATATATATATATATATATATATATATATATAAGTAAATTCTTGGTACAGCAAAATGGAAGGAGAAATTTCAGAGGAAACATAATTTAATTTAAATACCAAAGAAACAAAAAAAAACGGGCAGGTGGAATTATTAAAATTTTCCTTAAGGCCTTATCGTCTGACCCTCTAAGAGGAAACGTCAGAATGATAAATTAAAAACTAAGAATCGAATGAGGAAAGAGGGGAATTTGGTTTAAAACCACCTGAACAGTGAGATTTTTTTTCTCACTGGTCTTCCAACTGAAACCAAATTCCCTTCTTTCCTCATTCGATTCTTAGTTTTTAATTTATCATTCTGACGTTTCCTCTTAGAGGGTCAGACGATAAGGCCTTAAGGAAAATTTTAATAATTCCACCTGCCCGTTTTTTTGTTTCTTTGGTATTTAAATATATATATATATATATATATATATATATATATATATATATACATATATATATATATATGTATATATATATATATATATATATATATATATATATAGTGCTTTATTTGTGCATGCTCTGTAGTTATATTTAACATACATCGAACTTCATAAATAAATTGACTGGTATAAATAAAAGGTGAAATACAATTGATTAAACATATTTTTCCCATATATATATATATATATATATATATATATATATATATACGCACACACACACATATATAGATAGATAGATAGATAGATAGATAGATAGATAGATAGATAGATAGATAGATAAAATGAAAATCTTGAAGTTGAAAAATTCTTTTTTTCAAATTTTCAAAAGACCTTTTAACCCCGCAAGGGAGGCATTAAAAAAATTAAAATTATTCAACAAGGGGTACAAATAAAACAAGAAAAACCTTATTCCATTGAGTTTTGAAGAATGCCCTTCTTCTCATCAGCGGGAAGAGGTTCGCAAAATATACAATACATTTTGCAGGTTAATGCATTACAAGATACAAATAATATGAAGTTTATCCTATTTGCATACAAAGTCATTTAGCAGTTTTATAGGGATTAAATTTTAATAGTACAGTAAGAAAAATGACATGATAAAAGTCCAATTGGAAAGATGGTAAATTTCAGAAGAGGAAAATTCGAAGTGCACCTGTTGAAAATGTATCGGTAATCCATGGGAAAACAAAAATATGAACATAGAGATATAAATTTCAGGGTAAAATTTGGAGCTTTAAGTAAAGTCTTCAAGTTGCGGAAAAGTAAATAAATATATGAGCCGTTTTTTTTTTAAACTGATCGAGGAAAATGCTGGTGTTCAAATATAGATAGTAAATTAGATTAGGAAAAGGTGTGGTGGGAGAAAAGAGAAAATGAAAAAGAGAGAAAAAAGAGTAAAAGGGAGGGAGAAGGGATATTAAAAAAACGAAAGAAGAGGGGAGATAGATAGATATAGTTGAGGGGGGGGGAAGAGAGGAAAGGATTGAAGTAGAAAGTCGTATTTCTAAATGGATTTTAAGAACAGATAAATATAGGCCAGAAAAGGGTCAATTTAACCCAGACAGGAATATAATTAAGGTTGATTAATCTTAATGCAGAGTTATAAATATAACTGTATGCATACACATATATACATATATGAATGTATAAATGCATAATCACACATATCAAAAAGAATAGAATAAAAATAAAATAATTTTAAATAGTATAGAAAAAAAGTGAGACTAAAGGGGGAAACTCATGCACAAGCAATAGAGATACAGCAATTCCTTTAGTTCTACAAAAATTTAGAAGAAATCTTTTATATTGAGTAAATTTATAGCCACAGAGAAGATCTAAATAATTTCGAATTGGTTATATTTTAACATTTTTTTCTTTTGCTTACATTGGGAAATAAGTTCGCTCTTGGAATTAATTAAGTTGATATTTGTGAGAGAGTAATTATGCTTATAGCTGTAGATATGCGGAGATGATATGACTTAGAACTTGGAGTGTATGACTTGGAATTTTTAAGAGTAGCCCAATTTATAAAGAAAGGGATGTTTTCAGATTTAAGTTTTTCAATTAAAGTGGTCAGGGAAGTTCCCTGGTTATTAACAGTGATTTCATTATTAAAGGAAAAATTATGGCTAGACATCCTAAACTTTATTAATGTTTAAATAGCGCCAATATAAGTGTATATTTTAGCCGGCGTTCGTGTAGTCTTAATATGTGGATTTATGTTAGGATTTGGGTTGGATTACTGTTTAATTCAGAGTTGTTATAATTAGCAATAGCAGATTCAATTTTACTGGGGTATTTGGATCTATATTCAAGGTGAGATTAGAGTATTACAAGTGTCTTGAGAAAAATGGGTCGGTTTATCATTATTAATGTTATTATTTCTATTACTATTGCTATTGTTATTGTTTCAATCATTATTATATTCATCAATATTGATATTATTATTTGTGTTGTTGGTTGTGACTTTATTTGTGGATTTACAGTATACTTTTGGTTTATTTTTTTAGAAAGAGAAATATACATCTCGAAATTTACAAAGGCAGCTACACCTCGGTTATATTAAATTATGAGTTCATATTTATTGATTTATAGGTGAGAGATTTTTATTAGAATATTTAAATATTAATATATTATTAATGTTATAATTCTTATTATTATTGTTTATTATTTACTTTTTAGTATATATAATTTGGTACTTATGCAGAATAGTGGTCATGTTATCGTTGAAATTTCACCGCAGTTTAAGTTAAAAATCATGAACTTTTCGTTTGGCTTCTTCTGGCGTTTTACATAAACTACCCAGAAAAATTCGACGATAGCACAGTACTTATACTGCATAAGTACCAAATTATATTCACTCAAATTAAATAACAAATAAGAACTACTAATCGAAATGGTAAAATATCCAACGTCAAGAGCATTTTACGAATGTAACAACAAACGTTAAATAATAATTAACTAAAATTAAGTAATAGTTAAGTTATAAAACAAATTGACAAGAAAAATGGGAACGCATATAGTAATTAATTAATTAATTAATTAATTAAATGACCTTTACTGAAATCAATATGCAAGTATTAGGAAGTTTTATCGGATGTCCTGCTGGCTTTGCAAGACGGGATGATGTTGTGGGCGTTTCCACGAATTGTGACGAAAGAGAGGCCCTTATAAAGCCAAGTAAATGCATGTCTAGCGCGCCATTAATCGTTTTGTTGATGAAGTTGTACGTGACAGGGTCTGTCTCTCTACTTGTCTCCATGGTGGTCGCTTGAAACACAAATTTATAGAGAAGGCTGGCATATTTTTGTTACTTGCGGTTCTCTAGCTACTGATGTATGTCCAAGGTTTGTTGCTGCTTCTGTCATTGTCGAGGACGCAAAGGTTTCGATAAAAGTCACATCCCATATAAGTGGCTTGGAAAGAAAAATACCGTCAAGCCATCAGGCCTCCTCCTTCTCCTCCTCCTCCTCCTCCTCTTTGTTATTATTATTATTATTATTATTATTATTATTTGTACTCACTGTTGTATTGGGGATATATATTACGGCACCAGAACGAATCGGAGGTTCTTTATGACATTACGACGCCAGGACGAATGTGTAATATTCGTTCCGTATAATATGGAGGAGTGTATATTATGTACCTGTGTCTAACTCGTGTAACGTTTAGTGGTATAAAACTTACCTCAACAGATACATTTTAACAACGGACATGTAACAAAAGGGACAAATAACAGTTCTCTGTGGTTGTAACGTTGAATCAATCGGAGAAACATGCCTGGTCCATCCCTGATCTTGTTTGACATCTATATGAATCAGCAAATCTCAGGTTGTCTTTTCAGCAACTTTTATTGCCGATGTTTCCCCATTAAAAGCTGTCGCTGGTCCTAGACTAATGCATTCTGATCCTCTCCTAAGAGCCATCACCGTTCGACTCGATTTGCTCTTCCTCACTCCCGATTCTTGACTGATCAAATCTTTCCCCGAAACTCTATCTAAAGGCCACGTTACTTTAAAATATCCTCTATGTAAGACTACGTCAGATTGCAGAGGTCAATCTGTTTTTAAATTAGGGTTTATGTTCTACATTCTTTTTTAATAAACATATAACATAAATAATTTTCTCTGTAAATATTTATTTTGCTATGATAAGATTTTATTTTTACAAATATTACACGAATCATAACAGTGGTCGACTAGCATACTTTCGGTGTTGTCCTGCTAATATCGATTGATTCCTGGCTCGTTATACCACGTGACTTTACTGGAATTTGGGTAGCAATAATTCAACCCAAGGTCCCAGTACTTTCCGCAATATTTCAATGAAAGTCTCGTTTATTTTCTTCTTCCTCAAATTTTCCATCCTCCTTAACCGTTCATATCTATTTTATGTGATATTTGCCGAGGCTGATACCTTTTTATTAGGGGGGCATAATTTATAATATTTCTTGCAGTTTCAGTTATCTTAGGTCAATGCGATACTCATTACACTATTCTGGTCTACTTCTGTTGCAGATTAGATGTGGCTGGTTAGTATCCGTATTTTATGTGGGTTGGTTTGCGCATTCAGTGGTTTTCTTTCAGATTTTAGTTGCTTTCATTATTACTACTTTTAATGGAAATCGCTCAAAACAAGGTCTGAAGCCACTTGATGTAAGGAGCTAACAAGAACGAAAGATGATAGCTGCAAAAAACAGGAAATGCTTATTGACTTTAATCTTCAAAAACTAAGGTAAGAGGAAAACGGTCAGCAGAAAGTCGTCGTCGTCGTCGTCGTCGTCATCATAATCATCATCATCATTATTATTATTATTATTATTATTATTAGGATGGCAATGTCTAGATATGGTAAGACAAAAATGGCATAACAGACAAACAATTGAAACATAATTGTCTAAATTTTGTAGTCATTGACAAGGTCTGAAAAGGGTAGCAAATCATAGATTTTTCAGTAACTTAAGAATGTGATTGAAAACGAAAAATGTGGTAATTACGCTTCGTTTACCTTGGCGGTAAGATGTCTGAATGATATTAAAACCGAAGTAATCCCGCTGATGGTAAGTACGCTAGATGTAGTACTATTTTTTTCAAACGTCTTTTCAAACGTAGAAGGGCGTTTGAAAAAAACAACGAATCCCTAGAGTGTAAGACGGCTTTCTGGTCTCTGTTATTGTGAATATTATTTATATCCTTAGAAAACACTTTGATCTTTGAAGCTCCTGGCTCGGAACCAAAATTGAGGGGGTCCATCTGAGATTAAATCCTATTTCTTTTCAGGGGAACGTTATCAAACGAAATCAAGATTATTATTATTATTATTATTATTATTATTATTATTATTATTATTATTATTATTATTATTATTATTTACTCACTAGAAGTAGTCACACAAGCTATCATCAAGGATTTCTCTTTGAGAACAACCTGTTGCTTTCTTTGGGGTTTCAGTGTCAACAAGTCTCCTCAGATTTTCAGTACTATCCACTTCTCGATAATCTTTGCAGATGAATTTGCGTTATCGCAACTGACATTTACTATTGATTTCTCCTTGATAGCGATCATTGGTCTTCACTGGAATTTGGATGGCAATAAGCCTCCCCAAGGTCCCAATCCTTTTTGCACTCATCCAGTGGGGGTCTGGCAAATGCTTTCTTTCCTCGGTTTTTCCATCCATCTTGACCCTCACTTATTATTATTATTATTATTATTATTATTATTATTATTATTATTATATTAGTATTTTTATTACTATTATCGTTATCATTACTATTATCATTATCATTACTATTATCATTATCATTATTATTATCATTATTATTTTTATTATTATTATTATTATATTATTATTATATTATTATTATCATTGTTATTATTTTTATTATTATTATTATTATTATTTTTATTATTATTATTATCATTGTTATTATTTTTATTATTATTATTATTATTGTTGTTGTTGTTATTATTATTATCATCATCATCATCATCATCATCATTATCATTATTATTATTATTATTATTATTATTATTATTATTATTATTATTATTCCCTAAGTGTATTTATTATTATTTACTTCGTAGGTCTTCTCACACAAGTTATTATCATTGAGTGCTCTCTGGTGAGAAAACGTGTTGTTTCCTACCACTACGTTACAACAGATCTCTTTCGATAGCTGTTGCAAATCTTTGTGTCTTACTGCATTAATTTCCCGTTGTGAACGACCGTTGACCGTTGGCTATAAGTCTCTCCAATATCCCAGTACTCTCTGTACCCTTCCTGTGATGGTTTCGTTGCTGCTCTCACTTTTCAGTTTTTGCAATCTCCTTGACTATTCGTGACTGTTTTGTATGTTCCATCATGTGTATGTGTACCGACGAGATCAGATTATGGGATTTCTGTTAGTCACAGTTTCCTTGGATTCTTTGTAACTTGTTTTATTTCTACTTTTATTGACCTCTGCTTCGTTGACCTCATTTGGTTATATTGGTTACCTCCCACATTAGGATTTTCATCATTATATTAGCTCTTTTAATTAGTGCTTCATGTTTTAGGTCATAAATCTTCCCATTGATTCCAATTTCTCCTTTTTCCAGCTTTTATTTTCGGAACTATTCCTTGTAGTCCTGCGATTTTCGGTCTTACAATAATGTTTCATATTCCTCTGATGCATTTGTTTTGTTTTTCTGCCTTTGTGCTCTTCATTTAATAATTTGTTCGAACGGTGAAATCTACAATTTTCATAAATATTTATTATCATGTAGAATATTATAAAATCCGTTTTTTTTTTTTTGTTTTTGTTTTTTTGTTTATTTATTTCGTGGATGTGTTTGTCTCTTTGTACTCTCATTTTTTTTATGTTTATGGAGGCTGACGTTTGCATTCTTCCCAGTCACCTGGTGCTACCAGATCAGGCTGTCTGAAGATATTGGATTTCTGATCTAAACACACCAAACATTGATGTTATTGGTTTTGTTTTTTGTTTTTGTTTTTTCCTTTCTTTCGTAAAATTAAATGATATTCTGCAAAGCCAAAAACAAAAACAACAATTTTCGTCTAGAACACAACCAAATCAGACACCATGAATAAATATTTGAAGCTTAAAAACTTTTACCAAAATGACTGAATTCGGCATAAAGAGTTTATATGCTGTAAAACAAAACAACTAAACCAGAAACTGTGAATAAATATTTCAAGATATAATAACTTTTACCAAAATACCTGGATTTAGCATTAAATAACACGAAAAGTGTTGATACGCTGTAAAACAAAACAGACGTGTTCTCAGTCAACTCTTGTGATAGGCAGAAGCAGAAGTAGAGTGGAATTATTAGTGGTGATGGTGGTGGTGGTGGTGGTGGTGGTAGTAGTAGTAGTAGTAGTAGTAGTAGTAGTAGTTTCTTTGCCACAAGTAGTATTGTTACACTAGTTTTTTTTGTTTTTTTTAATATAAGCAAAAGTTATTTCAAAAACTCTTGCAACTTTTCCAAACTCGTCCCTGAAAATCTTTCAATCACAATTTCGTAAAAATAGTTTTCGTCAAATTATTCAAAAGTATTCTAAATGACACTTGTTCTCGTTTGTTTGTTTGTTTATTTTCTATTTAGATTTGATTTTTTGTCTGTATTTTTTCGCAAAAAAAAAAAATAATAATAATATTTATCGTCTGCCAATTTGACAAAAAGCAACATCCATTAATTCATCGTTTTTATTTTTTCATTAAAAAACGAAACCCATTTTCTTTTATTTATTCATTTTTCGGGTTTAATTTAGTTTATTTATTTGATTTTAAGTTTTATTAATCTTTTTAGTGAATCATTATTTCCCACAATTTTATTTCCTTTCATATTTTATTGTTATTTTCTTTTTTCCAATCGGATTCTCTTATTTATTTGCGATTCTGTTGTTCTTTGTGGGGTTTTTTATTTCATGTTTTCTCGTATGTCGTTTTTAAATAAATTCTCATGTTCTTTTTATTTTAACTATTTTTTTCTCTCAATTCTCGTTTACTTATCATCCATTATTTTTTCAAATCTTCATTTTTTTTATCTCCGTTCGTCTCTTAAATTCATAATTTTTTACTTTCTATTTTTTCTCCAATTTTGTATATTTTTCTCCAGATGTGAAGTAGTTCGTCAAAAGATTGAGGTTTATTTTCGTTCGTTTTTTTTGTTTGTTTGTTTTTTTTGCAGTTTCATCGCTTCTAAGTTTGTTTTTTTTTATTTTCAAACGAATCCTTGTACATTTGTTTATTTAAAAAACGCAAAGAAAATGATTTCTCAAATGTGTAACGAAGGTCTTCGCCAAAACAACGAAAATGTCGTCGTATATTTTTTGTTCAAAATTTGAATATTTATATTTTTCGTTTCCATTTCGGTGTAATTGCATGCTATTTCTACGCAAGAAACGACATCCTTGCATATGAAACATCAGTTGGTTTAGAAAACAGTAAGATTAATAAGTAATATTCATCGGAATTCCTAAAAAGAAGCTGAATTGGTTAATTTCCATATTCTAATATTCTTTAACTCACATATTTCCGTCGTCAATATTCTTTACTTTCTTTTAGCTCCAATATTCTTGAGATTAATTCTGCGGAATCGGCTATGCCGGGTTCGAATCAAATCCGATCTATCGTTGTTATATATATATATATATATATATATATATATATATATATATATATATATATATATATTAGCTGTACCCGGCCACGCGTTGGTGTGGCTCAGTTTGTTAAAATGGAACACATGTGAAAGTAGAGAAAAGTTTGTTCTTTTTTTCAAGAGAATGTACAAATTATTTTTTTTAACAGATGTTAAGAAAATAAACAGAAAAATACTTCCATAATTAATTATGCAAAAAAATAAATAAAATGTTGATTTAGTGTTTCAATATGCTTATAAATTACGATAAAACTTGCTGAGTATGCAAAGTTTTACAGTTGTAAAAATGGAACGGAAACTTAAATTTTGCTTCATTTTAATCTTTCTTAATTTTTTCATTATGCCCCCCCCAAATGAATATAATCAAAACAGTAACATTCAACAATTGTACTTTATGTATATAAAACACAAAATATTTATTTAAAAAAAAATTTTTTTTTAAAAGTTAATAACGAAAGGGAAATAATTCCATTTTTAAACGAAAAAGTCAGTTTACCTAACTTACTTTATTAATGCTATTTTTTTAAGCAAGAAAAAAAGGTAAATATCCAGATACGCTACTACAGAACACCGACCACTCTAATTTGTTTTTTTATAGGTAATTGAGGTCGCTGACAACGAATCTGATAGTCAAACTTGGGGCAAATTTACCGTTTGCATGGTATTTACCCCTGAACCCACGAACTTCTTTCCACCATTTTGCAGCATCCGTTTATGCTACGCGCATGCACGCTGTAGCATAAACGACGGCTTCACCAAGCAAACTATGTTGGGGGGAGGGGATTTTTTTTTTCTAGGACATAGAATTTTCTAATTTTCAAAAATACATTATAGCGCTTTTTGGGTGGAAAATTTAAAATTAGCTGAAAAAGAAATAAAATAAGAAAAGGAAAGCACACCAAGTTGGAGTAGGGGGGGTAATTTATCTGGGGGGGGGTTTACCTGGAACATCGAATTTTCAAATTTTCCGTGAGTAACGCACCGACATTTACTAATTAGAACACCATTTAACATTTTCCGAAGATTTTACTTTGTACATTGGGGGCGCGAGCGGGGGGGGAGCGGATGTGATGTTGGCGTGCGCGCCCCAACATCACATCCCCCCCAAACAAATTAGAGTGGTCGGTGTTCTGTAGTAGCGTATCTGGATATTTACCAAAAAAAAAATATTTAGGTTTGGCTATAAGTTCCTAAACTCATTTCACCCTAAATAATTTAGGTGACTGAAATAGGAATCTAATTGAATCTTTAATTTCCTGAATAGTATCCGATAATTCATTTTTCTTCGAGTTATATCGAATACATTAATACGGACTTTAGGGGCTTTTTTCGTAATGTTACTGTAAAAATTATTTTTTTATTGCTACAAATTATGATGCTTTAAAAAAAGCAAAAATAAATTCTTGCGTTTTTTATTTACTACTGAAAACCATAACTTTAGTAAAGGTATTTTTTGTTTAAACAAAATGAAACATTTTCACCAAGAGTTAAGTAAAAAAATAATTAGTTCATTATATTCTGCGATCATTATTTGAAAAATACTGCAATTTTCATTAAAATTCGTTAATTTCCTGATTTTTGGTGAATTTTTAAGTAAAGGGAGGAATCAAAATGTGTATATACTTTGAGCGTCGGCATTCATTTTGCGACCAGGTGTGGTTAATTTAAATTAAAGTTCAATCACATGGTTACATTATCAATAAACCCATTGAAAATTTACCGATATTGTAAACACATTCTGTTTACATTAAGCCTGTGGTGTTTTTTTAGTGATGCAATGTTGTCAACTGAGATTTTAAAAAAAAACCGCGAGATCAGGAGAAAAAAATGTCCAGAAAATCGCTAGCCAGTTTGGCAGAAAAGTAACTTATCTTGCCTTTGATAACATTTATTTGTTATATATTTGTTTTTTGACAACTTTTTCGAATCTATGTGTACAGTAATACAAACCCGTGTACAGTAATACAAACCCCTTCGGGGAGATTGGAATGCCCACCCCCCACCTAAAATGTACTTGGAAAAATCGATTTTATAGTGAGATTTAAGAATGGTTAGTCGAAAAAAAGGTGAAAAACAAAACAAATAATCAATAAATAATTGTTACCAAAGGCAATAAATGCTACTTTTTTTTACTTACATGAATGAGTTTATTTTATGTTTTAAAGTATTTTCAAGCAATCTAATGTGGGTGTCTGGGTGCCAAATACCTCCAGATTTTCTAGAATTTCCCGCTAGATTGTAAACGAAATCTCCAGATCTAGCAGGAAAACCGCTAAATTGTAACACTGGTCACGTGACAGGAAGCGGTAATAAATAATTGTCCCTAAATAAAAAAATGGCCTCTCGGTACAAAGAAACCCACCTATTTATCATAGAAAAATTAAGTATAAATAATTAAAAAGGAATATATAAAAACACACATGGATATAGTAAACATATTATACCAAAACGTGGAAGCCATCCGTCCAGTGGTTTTTTAGACAATTAACTCCGAACGAACCAACATTTACATATATATATATATATATATATATATATATATATATATATATATATATATATATATATATATATGACGACGTTAAGTTTTTGCAACTCTTGCAGGGAGGTGTCGACGTCCTACATACAACGCCTGGAATTGCCAAATTTGTCGCCCATTTTAGCAATGACCAATGTCATATCCCTTGACAGGGATATACATGCTTCTTGGAACCTCTCGTGAATTTCATACTCCCATGGAAACTTCCTCCTTTGGAGGAAGCCGGTTAAACCCGAATAGAGTAAGTGCCCTTCACATATATATATATATATATATATATATATATATATATATATATATATATTGTTAATACTGTTAGAAGACGTATAACCCCTTAATTTCGTCAAACTATGTGTAAAATAGAAACATTTTAATAAATCTTATACAGTGAATCTTTAACAATAAACATTCAGCATCAGAATTAAACACCTAAAAAGGTTTTATATGCCATACAAAAGACAAGCAGTGAAATCTATGTTTGATTTCTATATTTTAATAATATTTAGTCCCATTATTATTTTTTAGATTATTCGAACCACTGTTTTCATCTTGGTTGTTATTCTCAAAACGTTTCGGTCGGTTTATAGTACGACCTTCTTCAGTTGTATCTTGTCGAACTCGAGAATCTGTACAGAATTTCGAATCATTTATTTCACCCATGCTAGTAGCATGTTCTCGTTCCGTCAGCCATGTCCTGGTAGAAGTCATAAGTAATTCGCAGTCCTATCTTTCGTATCACGCATACTGAGGACTAAATCTTCAATCTCCAGAAGAGTGTCATTTATAACTGAAAACTTATTACTTTATCCGTTGCGCCCCGGGTACTTCCGTGGCGTAATAGATAAAATACTAAGTAGATTCAGATTCTCACTATCAGCCGCACTGGGGATTAAACCTTCAACCTCAGGAAGAGTGTAACTTGAGTAAAGGGTTCCGTTTGAAATTCTATACATATCCCGGAGTTCGACAAAAAAGATTCCTGAGTTCGACAAGATACGCCTGCAGAAGGTCGAGGGTTACATCGATCGAAACGTTGAGATATTACCACGCAAGATGATTACAGTAGTCCAAATAATTCAAATAATACAACTTAACAATCCTCATATACAAAATTCATGAACATATTTAGTTTCATTATTTCAATTCATCAAATTTTGAGAAAATGCATTTTAAAAATAAGTATTTCTGATTAAAGCTTGTAAGAAATCTCATTATCATCGCTATTAAGGTTTGTTTGTTTATTTGTTTGTTTGTTTGATATTAATGTAGAGAATTGATGTACTGAAATTGGTATAATGTAACATAATAGCCTATTCAATAACATTCTATGGTGAAGACTCATAGAGTTATACTAAACTGATGGTTAAAGCTTGTATCGCATCAGCGCACGCAAATAATGTTAATGTACAACATGACGTATTCCAGAATATAGTATTATAGTGTAATATATTTCAGGTGGATAGGTTAGCTAGTTTTTAAGATTATTGTTTATTTGTAGAATTCTTCAAGGCAAGTAAATATATACTAAATAATTAGATACATACTTGTATTATGATCATTATTATTATTTCATTAGTATTATTATTATTATTAGTAGTAGTAGTAGTAGTAGTAGTAGTAGTAGTAGTAGTAGTAGTAACTAAGCAAGATAACTGTTTTCTTCAGTTTATCATGAGAATGTAGCATCTGTTGAGGCTCTTATTTTTGCACGAATCCAGAGAGCGGTTTAACATGTTAAAATATGCCTTTTCTTACCGATAAGATGTATGGTTATAGTCTGTGAATTTTATTTATTTTAAATGCATAATAAACGAATGAGTGTGTTAAAGTTTTTCCTTTTATTAGGGTTTTTATTCTACAGGGTGGGCGCGTGTGGGACGAATGTGTTCATTAATGTAGATATATTGAATTGTCTTGAATATGTTGGACGAATATATTGATTAAATGTGTCGATATATATGTGTGTGTGTGTGTGTGTGTGTGTGTGTGTGTGTGTGTGTGTGTGTGTGTGTGTGTGTGTGTGTGTTTAGCACCCAGAAAAAAAATCAATGAAGATTATCTATCCAAAATAGTTGTAATATGAATGAATTTAATTTAAGGTCAGATACATAAACATTAATATAAACTAGCTGGACCTGTGGAAATTCCACAGCGGCATTTTTCATATGTAATATATTGCTACTAGGCATTCTGTGGACATTCAACGTGAATGGAGACCCAACAATATTAATCTAGCCCTTTTGTTTAAACTGTAAAAGTATTTATCGAAGTAATCTGGTTAATGTAGTGCCAAAAATATTTGGTTATTACGGTAAATAATATCCATTATCCTTGTAGGAGTTTGTGACATATTTCTATTGCATGGACACCCCACGATATCATTATACCATCTTTAGATAGAACAGATATTACCCTTGGATCAAAGCCAAAAGACTAAGAAGGTATAGTCTAGTTTCACGTGCGACTCAAAAGTGATATAATTTTTTTATTTTATTTTTATTTTTTTAATATTTCGTTCCTATTCATTAAAAAGGAGGATAGAATATGATAACATATTACTAACATGAAATGAGCGCATGTATATACTAATTTAATGTTCATAGTATGCTAACACCTTCTGTCCTCCTTTTTAATAAAAAGGATCTCCAGATTGAATAATTTATAATCTGGAAACCGTTACACACGTATGTACGCTAAAGGTAGTACGGTATTAATATATAAAAATCAATAGTAGAACTGCACGAGGGAAACGTTCCCGTTATTTATTGCAGTATCTCACTTGTTTACGCAGTCTTTGCATTCTTGCTATATTCTGTAACGTGGCCGTTACTCTTAGTAATTCATAAAAATAAACCTGGAAATAAATAAATAAAAATCCGGGTCAGCATTTTTTCTTTTTTAACAGAAGTTTTTATTACAGCTATTCTTTCGTCTCGACATTATTTAAAAAGTCTCTCGCTGCCACATCTCCATCTAGCCTGACTCCCGTTTCTCTTTCTTCCGATTCGATCGCATGCCGGTCACAGCCGGCTAATTCTCGTCCTCGACCTTACACGACTATTTCCTTCGACGCGCATTTTTTTCTGCATCCAACCGCGTGGTGCATTTTTCTCGTTTTGTTCTTATTTCTTCTCGCGCACACTTCCTAATTTTCATATGCGCGTTTTTTCGGCAACTGCTACTGCTAATCTTTTCGCAAGCCAGCCATCCTTCGCTGCTGCTGATATATTCTCCCACGCGCTCATATGCACTATGTTACAGTTCTACAGGATATTTCAAGCTGCGCCTGTTAGGTAGTAGAGGTCTGACAAGGCAGCGTTGCCTCGTATGCCGTCCTCTCCACATTCGCAGATTGTTGCGTCAGTTTTGATCACTTCCACTCCTGTTGTCAGGCGGTTGAGCGTTTTCCATTGGAGCCAGGGTGTTTCTGAATTGAAAGCGAAGGTTCCCATATCAGTAAGAAGAAAGGAAGCATTCTCTAGCCGTTTTCGAAACAAGACAAGTCTATTCCCCAGAGGAATAGCACAGGTTCAAATCAGTGCATCTTAATATGTCTGCTATGGCTCACCGCTTGGGTGTGATATGCTTTTGTAGAATGTTGTTCCGAGAGCTATTTTGTCTTCTTTATATGTTGCTTGAATTAAAATGTGTCATTCAGAGTTACACCAACATAAACAGGGTTGGTACGATTCTGACTTGTATTCCAAATCACGTTATATTTAGAGGTCTGTTCGCCTCTCGATTCCGTAAAAAAAATAGTCAATCGACAAATCTTTATCAATAATTTATATTATCAACGGACCCTCGTGATAATTCCATAGTTGCTTATCTACCGTCGTTTCCTTATTCATACTGAAAAATAATCGTCAGCTAAATAAACAAAACGAATGGTACTTTAAGACAGAATCCTATAGATGGAGTGTGTTTCGATTTGTAAACAATTAATTTTGAAATTTTTAAAGTCTAAATTTGTACTAAATCACAACACTAGATAGGTCCTGGATATGACCTTAAACTATATCCGATGGTGAGGCCCCAGCTTGCGGGCTTTAGAGAGTGTGAAGCCACCCTTTAATTGCCATTGCTCCCAGGTCCACTCTGACTCGGACTGGTAGTATCTGTTAGGGTCCCAACTATGAGTTAAATAGAAACCGACTTTTAAAAAAACAAATATACTCTATTAAAAAATTGTTCTTCAAAATCACTGGATTCGGCATTAAATAACCTGAAAAGGGTTGATATGGCGTAAAACAAAAACAACCAACCAACAACACCAGATAGTTTACTATTTCATTGTTGGCAATCGTTTAATTGAGTCGTTTTGTTTTACGGTGTATCTATCGTTTTCGGTTTATTTTATGACTAATTGAGTAATTTTAGAAAAAGGTTTTATATCTTTATTAATTTTCTTTATATCTTCAAATGTACGCATTATTCATCCAAACAAAGATTTTACTCGTTATAAACCATTCTATTATGATTACTATTCCCTGTTAATTTCAGTTTTATGTACCCATTAACTTAAGAGTTTATCGGTTAAATATTTACACACAAACAGACACACACATATATATTTACTGTTTATTTATATGAATGTTTTGGTTGATTGTTTTATAGAGGAAAATTGTTGTTTGTTTGTTTTTTGACATTGCAGAACATGCTTGAGTTTTGAAAAGGAAATGGAAGACAATAAGAACATCAATGTTTTGTGCATTTGGAGGCAGTAATCCGGTATCTTCTGACAGCCTGATCTGGTAGCACCAATATCGTTGATCGGGTGATCCCATTTATTTAATCGATGTGAAAAGAACGTCATAGTCGGAAATAATATCATATAAAAGAAGACACTACTACATCGTGTGGCTTCATGCCTTGTCCCGATAAAACAAATACGCGCATATAATTATGCAGATTACTGAGCGGGTCTGTCGGTCACTTATAAGTCACAAAAGTACACGATAGAATTTAACTAGATTTAACATAAAAGATATTTGGGGTTGTATTACTTGTTTTGATTGGATTATTGTTCTGATCTTGAGTTTTATTTATGCAACGTTTCTTTTCCAAGATAGCGACCAGCATGCTTGACGAAGGTCAGAGACTGCACCGACTGAAACGTTGCACAAATAACACTGAAGATGAGAACAATAGTCCGATTTATAAAAGTAATACAAACAATCAGCCTCATCTCAAAAATTCAGAACTGTAACCCTTGAGATTCATGTTATACAATACTTGGGAAAACATTTTACTACTATTGCTACCACTGCTACTACTATAACTGACAATACTGAAAACAATACAGATTCATGAGCTCCTAAAGTATTGGTCAGCATTGCACCAAAACTGACAAGAAGTGAAAGATTGGGTGTATAATGACGCAACGGTAATAATGTTATCACTACCAATAATACGAAGAATTATGAATCATTAGAACCTCTAAAATATTGAAAAGAATGAAACTACATTTAACACGAAGAGATGATGGATGCGTTATAGAAGGTAAAAAATAAAATTCTACAGATACTATTATTACTAAGTGTACTACTACTACTACTACTACTACTACTACTACTACTATTACTACTAGTTATCATTATTATTATTATTATTATTATTATTATTATTATTATTATTGTTATTATTATTATTCACTAGAAGTTTTTCACACAAGCCATGAAGGAGTTCTCTTTGAGAACAACTTGTAGTGTTCCTAGGAGTCTAAGAGATAACAAGTCTCCTCGAATTTCCAGTACTCTCCACCTCTCTCGATAACATTTGCAGATGAATTTGCGTTATCGCAACAGACGATTGGCATTGATTTCTGCTTGGTAGCGACCATTAGTCTTCACTGGAATTTAGGTAGCAATAAGCTTTCCCAAGATCTCAGTCATTCTCGCACTCATCCAGTGCGATCTGGTTAGTGATTTCCCTCCTTCTTTCCACCTTCCTTGATCCTCCTCGACTATTTGGTGTGGTATCAGTTGATGCAGACACTTTTTTGATGGCGGTAACTTACAATTATACAATCTATGCCCACCCTTTGCCAAACTTTCACGAAAAACACTCATCTAGCTGAAACCACTATCAATAATTTCCCACACTCTTTATCTGTGCCTAAACCTAAACGTAGATTCCATGAACAAAGTTTCTTTCTTAGAACTGAACGCCTCCAGAATTCTCTTCCGTTTCCCTGCTTTTCAGCTGACTATAATTTTGTCGTTTTCAGGTCTAACACAAACAAGTTCCCCTTAATTAATCCAATTTACCAAATTTCCACTACTAACGATTATTATGATATTGTCTCTTTGACTTCCGTACACTCATTAACCTTTATTCTCAAGGGACCTCTGGGCCTTGATAAGTGGTAAAAAATTTCAGTTTTCTTGATTCCATGTGATGTCTCTTTGTATAGCAGTTTCTATATGTCTACGATCTCCGATCTGGCAGGATCTTCTTATTAACTATTAGCACATCTGGTCTTCTTGCTTGGATAGATTTATCTGTTTGTCCATCTATGTTCCATAAGATTGTGTGATTTCTGTTCTCAAGTATTACTGCTGGTTTGTGCTTGTGCCATTTGTCTGGGTATTCAAGATGCAGTTATTTGCATAATTCCCAGTGCACTGCCTTCTCCATATGATCGTGTCTAATTTTATATTCCTTTGGGGCCAGTTTGTTGTATTCACTTATTATGTGGTTTATCGTTTCGTCTCTTCGTCCACAGAGTCTGGATTTGTTGTCTTCTTGTGTCTTGTCAATCTTTGAAACATGTTGTCACTTAGATTTAAGGGAACACTACCGGTTATTATCAGCAAGCAATCAGTGATTATACCCTCTGTAAGGACTCCAGCTGAACAACAACAACAAAAAAACAACAACAACAACAACAACAATTATTATTATTATTATTATTATTATTATTATTATTATTATTATTATCATCATCATCATCATCAATTCGGAATCTACTATTTTAAGGTGAGCCAACCCTAGAAAAAGTTCGCATGAACAGAGAAACTGAATGACTAGTGACAGATGCACAAAACAACACAATCAGAAATAACTAGTAAGAATAACGGGTAAGATCAACAACCGTGAAAAAATAGAAAAATGTATTGTGGACAAAGGAACGAAGCACTTTAAAGAAACACAGGGAAATGGTACAGACATAAAGATGGAAAAGAAAAATCATAAAATCTTTGCAGACAAAGCGGTACGAACGGACACATTCAGCTAACCTAGAAGACCGGACATAATCTCTACAATTATATAAATGCAACTTTGTCTCTGTGTGTGAGTTCGTTCCGAAACGGCTGAATAGATTTTTTTTTTTTAATTTACAGAACTTTTTAGTGTATAATATTATTTAGTGTATAATATAATTTAGTGTATAAAATTTACAGAACTTTTTTAGTGTATAAGTCTGGAAATTATCTTAGTTAAGTTTTGTCTGAGAATATCCCCGATAATTACCGATAATCGATAATCAAAACCGTTATTTTAATTTATCTATCATTAGTAAAGCCATTTTTCCATGTCGTCGCTTAGCAACAGTGATAGAACAACGGGACGTGATAATTCTACTGTCGGTAAGTGGAAAGTCTCTGTTTTGTTTTTTTGTTTTGTTTTTTTTTTCATGATACATTCTGTAAGTTCAAACTTCGGACGTAACTTTCTTAATTTTTTTTTTCATTAACTGCAAATAATTTTGCAAGATGGGAAACTTTACGTGTTCTTTTGTGTTTTTTTTTTTGTTTGTTTGTTTTTTGTTTTGTGTTTTTTTTTGTTTTTTGCTTTTGTTTTGCATGACGTTGTCTGTAGGTTAAGAAATTTAAGTAACTTTCTTAACGTTTTTCTTTTTCGTTAACTGAAAAGAAGTTTATGAAAATTGATTTTATAAAAAGAAACAGTAGGTTCTCTAGAGTGCAATATAGAATAACATATATTTTGGATTAAATTACTGAATGGAGGCATGTGAAGCTTCCTCCCGGGCGTTTTCACGGATTTCGATGACAATAAAAAAATATAGGAGTGTGAAATATTCGTTGATCATCATTCAATCCCAGGCAACGCCGGGTCACCCTGCTAGTACTATTATATAACTAGTAGGAGAAAGCCTACCAATTGATAGAATTCGCTGGAGGGAATATAGAACATACCAATAACTCGTCATACCAATAATTGTAGGAGCCCTTTAACAACAGTTCCGATCATCAACATGACCTACGTAAATACTGTTGCCACATCTGGGCAGGAGCTGCTAGAAAGGACTTGTCCTGCCTTGATAGAGTTCAAAATAGACTTCGTAGCCTCGTAGGAGATGTCCTTTTCTCTTCCTTGCAACCTCTATCTCACAGAAGAGATGTTGCGAGTTTGTCTCTGATGTATCGTTATTTTCATGGAAAGTGTTCGACTGAGCTTCAATCTATGGTCCCCCCTCGCCAAACTTTCACAAGAAACACTCGTCTAGCTGTAAACACTATCAATAATTCCCCCCACTCTTTATCTGTGCCTAACCTAAACGTAGATTCCATGAACAAAGCTTCTTTCTTAGAACTGCACGCCTGTGGAATTGTCTTCCGTTTTCCTGCTTTCCGGCTGACTACAATATGGTTGTCTTCAAGTCTAACGTAAATAAGTTCTTGATGAGCCGTTCCATATAAATTATCAAATTTACCAAATTTTCATTACTAATGATTACTATATTGTCCAATTTCTACTGTACACTCTTTAACCCTTATCCTTGAGTGGCCTCTTGGCCTTGATAATGTGGTGATGCCTATGTAAAAAAAAAATATATATATATATATTCAGGCCTTGCTTTGAAAAATGACGTCATGACTGAAGTCCACGTAAGCAAGGCCTGTTGAACATTCAGGCTGTCGATAATAATAGATTTTTACCAAATTTTTACAGATTTTAAGCTACTACCAGCATGATTGCATTTATGGCCGTCTTTTTACGTTTTCTTTTTATAAAAGTCGATCTTTTATCGAATTTTATAAATTATTTTCATAATAATAATTTTATATAATAAAAAATGCATTTCACTTTTTTATTATTATTATTATTTCTCTAAATTACTGAACCACACATGTTTTGTGCTAAAACAAATAAAGCATGTTTGCGCTTTTTACTATTAAAATAGACTTTTTTCACGTAAAAACGGATACCTCTGTAAGGGTAGCTGAGCGTGAAATTGTGAGGCAGTGTTTGCGCAATCTTCAATTATACCTCTCCTGAATCGGCACTGCTTGAGTCCAGTGGCAAGGAGAAGTCCAGGACGACTGAAAACAATGCCGAGATAAACAGAGAGCATATACAGCATATGGAAGTCCCAAATGGTCACCCACTTTAGTACTGACCAAGCTCAACGTTGCTTAACTTCGGCCATCTAACGTGAACCGGTGTGTAAACGTGATTATGTCGTACAACTCGCATAAAAATACAGTTTTATTTTAAGCACAAACTATAATATTCTGCAAATATATATTAGCATTTGTATATATACATATATACATATATATATATATATATATATATATATATATATATATATATATATATATACTAGCAAGAGTACCCGTCGTTGACTGGGTTAAAAAAAAAAAAAGCCTACAGAAAATGGACTCTGATTTATGAAAGTATGATACGTTATGAAAAAGAAGGGTTGTAAGGCGATATCTTCGGATTTGAGGGTATCAAAACCAAAGCAAAATATGATGAAAGTAAAAATAAAATAGATAAACTCCATAATTTATTATACCATACCTGTTCACACTGAACCACTTATCCCAATATTCTGTGGATCTATATTAAAAAACCTTGTTAAACTTTGTGATATATTTTCTATTCTAGGGAGGTCATGCGCGAACGAATACTCCATAATTTTATTATACCATATTTCTTCAAACTGAAACATAATTATCAAAGTATACATACGCAGATAGATATAAAATGTCTTTATTAAAGTCTGTGCCTATTTCCATTCTATTCTATGGAGGCCCGGTGCAAACGCAGACCCCACAATTTTATTATACCATCCCTATTTAAGTTAAAACATACTTATCAAAGTATTCTTATGTACATCTATATCAAAACCCCTTGTAAACGTTTTTTTTTTTTTATTTTTTAATTTTTTATTTCCATACTTTGTTTTCATTTAGTAAAACCATGTTTTTAAAGGAAATCGTGGCGCTTATGCAGAGAACGGTTTATGTTATTCATTTATAGTATTTTTAAGTTAAATTAAAGTTTTACGGTATATTTTGTTTATTGAATGCCATGTGAAAGCACTTGATGGAACTTTGGAGCATGGTTAGAGAGCACTGAAAAGGATTTTGAAGTGCGAAAAGCACTGGTATGGAGTGCATGTCACAAGTTGAGGAAGATATGGTCATCCACTCTCTCGGAAAAGTTGAAAGTCAGACTCTTTGTTGGCACAGTAGAAACAGTCCTTCTGTGTAAGTCCCCCTCCGCAAGTGAAAAATTTACTTTCACCATGACTAATGTATATGCAAAATTTTAAAAAATCCAAGGCATGGTTACAGATAAAAGGGCGAACAAATGAGCAGATGAGAGATTTGGGGGTAATTTTATCCTTATAATGTCCCTTAGAGGGACAGCCAGAGTTATCCCGGAAAATCCTTTCTAGCAAAATTTACTTTCGCAATGACTAATGTTTGTGCAACTTTTTTTTTTTAAATCCAAGACGTGTTTATTGAAGAAAATGCGAATAAACGAACGGACAAACAATTTTGGAGCGATTTTACTCTATAATGTCACATGGGGAGGGGTGCAACCAGAGCTAGCCCGAAAAATCAGTTATAGCAAAAATTTACTTTCACCATGACTAATGTCTGTGCAAAATTTTTAAAAATCCGAGACGTGCTTATTGAGAAAAAATGCGAACAAACGAAGGGACAAACGGGAGTGAATTACTTGTTCTAATCTCTCCTGTGTCGGGGGACCAAAAATCATATAAAATTTTAGCTTTCTTAAATTTCAAATTTCAATAATCAATAAAAAAAAATTTTTTTTTTAACTTTTTAAAAAAATACATCTCTTACTTTACTGTATTTTGCATGCAAGAAATTCTCTCTTATAATTGCACATGGTTCAAGGGAAAATAATTTCTTGTCTTTAGGAAAAGATAATGCAGTTAGTTTTGAACAATTTCGTAATTTTTCTCTGCGATTCATGGAATTCCGGACATATCTTCAAACTTTATTCGCTATATTAGTAGATTATGTGACTTTTGTGCAAGGGGCATGTATATTTACGTAGCTCACGCTACCACTCCACTGAGAACCGATTTACATCGTGCGAGAGCACACGAACAGACGGGAAGGATTATAACGTAGCTCGGACAGCTACATGTAAATGCCTGCGAAATGGTGTCAACAGTAAAGAAAAAATACTATAAAAAAGAGAAATATGACGATTATGGAGAGACACGGATAACGTTTAAGATCACGTTAGAGATTTGGATAATGTTTGAGATCAAGATAGAGGCTTGGATAAAGTTTGAGATCACGTGCGTGACGTCATGGCCGTAACAATGAAGACATAAATGCAGTTGTTATAAAGAAAAAGCGAGTAAAAAATTTTTTTTTAATTCTTTGTTTGTTTTGCGACTGAAAACTTTTCCCGGACAACATTATAAGATCTAGATTTATAAATAACACGTTACTAACTCATTTAAACTGGCTGAAATGTTTTTCTAGAATGGTGCTGAGTTCGAAATGCAATCCACCATTTTATTTTTACGCGCCCTTCTTGTCCTGCCGCCAACCATTACGCGT
>NC_136486.1:20012363-20062363 GCF_053919585.1 Euprymna scolopes
GGCTAAACGGACAAGAGGCAAATAAGCCTTCACATTGTATATGGTTGTTATCAATAGAAGAATCTGAATTTGTCTCAAAAAGAACAAAAATGTGAGGATATTTGCGCAAAAGAAGGGACTGAACATCAAGAAAGTTTGACCTAAGACCTCTGATATTACTATAAAAAAAATAATATGGTTCTTGTTGCCTGCAGAAGGTATGATAAAATAAATAACTAAATAAGACATAAAGGTAGAATAACTTCAAGACAAATAAAGCCTGAATAAGACCACCACTAACAGCATTCAATCCCTTGGATTCCAGACAGGCTAACTAAAAAGATAAGCCCTTCAAGAAACTAATAGAGAGGGGAGGGTTGGCCGATAAAATATCTACCCTTAAACAAATATTCTATGGTAATTTTTTTAGCTTTATTTACAAGAAAGTCTAAATAGCCCAAAATTCAAATTTCCAAATATCCACAATCACTTGACTTATTTAGACTTACAAAACAATTTTAAAAATATTTTTCCTTTTCATAAAATTCTGATTTAAACACAAACAGAATTTTTCCCTCGTTATTTTTCTCGTCCATCTTGGGTTTTAATTTGCTTCGCCTGTTCGATTTCTTTCTTTCTTTTTTTTTTAATCTCGACGTCTTCATCATCTTCTTTGTCATCTTTTTCTTTTTCTTTGTCATCTTCTTTTTCTTTTTCTTTTTCTTCTATTCCTCCCTTCTTGTCACATTCATGACCATTTACACAATATTTTTTATATTTTCTTTTATCCTTCTTTCTCTCTCCCTCGACACTCCAGAGGCCCATTCGCTTGTGGCAATAGAGATATTCACGCTCCAGTCAAACAATAACATTTTTAATTCTTGTTTTAAAATATGACGTAAATTTGAAATGTACGACGTCACACAAAGCTATAATTATTTTGTTATCGTAATGTTTTAAGTTCTATTCATAAGAATGTCCAAGTAGCTCAGTTGGTAGAGCACTTGGCTTTTTTAAACTTATAAAAGTAGTTTTTGAAAAGGTATATTCCTTTTCATAAGATCCTCATTTAAATACAAACAGAATTTCTTACTATTTAATTTTATTCGTCCATCTTGTATTTTAATTTGCTCGGTTTCTTTTTTTCTTCTTCTTCTTCTTCTTTAATCTTCTATCCATTCCCCTCATTTTCACATGGACATTTACACTTTCTTTACATTTATATTTCTTTGTCTCTCCCTCGACACCCCAGGAGCCCACTCGCTTACGGCCATAAGAATATATTATTATTGGCTCAAATGGAGCTTTCACACGTCATCAAAGATCTGATTGGAAACCTATGGTGTTCTCTGGAAGTTAAGTGACAACAAGTCTCCTCAGACGTCCAGCTCTCTCCACCTCCTTCGATAGCATTTGCAAATGAATTTGCATCATCGCAACAGCCTCTTACCATTGATTTCTCGCTAGCAGTGGCCATTGGTCTATACTGGAATTTGAGTGGCACTAAGCCTTCCCAAGGTCTCAGTTCTCTTTGCGCTTGTCCAGCGGAGGTCTGGTTGCGCTTGTCCAGCGGAGGTCTGGTCAGCGCTCTCTCCTCGGTCTTTCCATCCTCCTTGACCCTTCTCGGCTTTGGTATCACTTTTTTTTTGACTGGTGAACGGTGGTGAGACAATGGGAGGGGATGTAGAACTTGTAGATATGCAGCTCCAGCGTTCTTCATTCCCTGTAACGCTTCTTCATTATCTTGTATACTTGTATTATTCTCCGCATTCAAGGGTTTTCCTTAATATTTCAGCCGTTTTCATTATCATTAGTCGTTGTATTTTTGCAGCCATTCCTCTAATTACAATTTCTGCCATTCTTTTTTCAAAGTTTTTTGGAATTGTTCCTAGTGCTCCTACTATTGTCGGTATTATTTTGATTTTCTTCATCATCCAAATCCCTTTTAACTCTCTGGCTAGCGCTGTGTATTTGCTCCGTTTCTCGTTTTCTTTCATACTCAATCTGTGGCCAGCTTGGACAGCAAAGTCTACGATTTGACACGGTTTTTCTTTCTTGTTAATTATTACATCTGGTTTTCTTGCTTGTATGGATTTGTCCGTCTGTATGTCTATGTCCCATCGGATTTTGTGGTTCCCGTTTTCGAATAATGTTGCGGGTTTATGCGTGTACCATTTGTCTGTACGTTCAAAATGCAGCCGTTTTCACAATTCCCAGTGCACCGCCCTCCCCACTTGGTCGTGCCTGCTTTTGTATTCCTTTTGGGCCAGTTTGCAGCATTCACGTACTATATGGTTTATATTTCGTCTCTTTGTCCACAGAGTCTGCATTTGCTGTTTTCTTGTGTTTTATCGATTTTTGCTTTGATATGGTTGGTTCTTATCGAGTTATCTTGTGCTGCATTTATTAGAGATTCATTTTCTCGGTTTATATGTCATTTTTGCAGCCATGTCCAGGTATTTTCGTTATTCTCATCTTTTGTCATTCTTCTGAATCTTATGTGGAATTGCTTCTCTTCCCATTTTTCTTTTCTCGTTTTGTCATTTGTTTCTCTGTTTTCTTGTTTTTTTTTTCAGTGTCTCTCGGTGCCATAATTATCCTTTCAGTATTTTGCATTATGTATTTTTCTAGTTCTTTTTTGTGTCATTCACACAGTCTTCTATGCTGACCATTATTATTATTATTATTATTATTATTATTATTATTATTATTATTGTCATTATTATTATTATTATTATTGTCATTATTATTATTATTATTATTGTCATTATTATTATTATTATTATTATTATTATCATTATTATTATTGTTATTACCACTTTTTCTTCTACTTATTTTATTTCTTCTTTTTTACTACTTCTGTTTCTACTTTATCTTTTTTTCTTTTCTTTCTTTCATTGACCTTCTTTTCTGTCTGTCTGTCTGTCTGTCTGTCTGTCTGTCTGTCTGTCTGTCTCTCTCTCTCTCTCTCTCTCTCTCTCTCTCTCTCTCTCTCTCTGCAATCCCAGGGGGCAGCTCGCTTGCAACCAAAGAAATATCTTCTTCTTCTTCTTCGTCTTCTTCTTCTTCTCTTATCTGATTATTATTATTATTACTATTATTACTATTATTATTATTATTATTATTATTATTATTATTATTGTTGTTGTTGTTGTTGTTATTATTATTATTATTATTATTATTATTATCTTCTTTTCTTTTACTATTTTTTCTTCTACTTCTTATCTTATTTCTTTTTTTTTACTACTACCATCTTCTTTCTTTATTTATTTATTTTACATTCTCTCTCTTTCTCTTTCTCTCTCTCTCTCTTACTCCCTCTCTCTCTCTCTCTCTTTCTCGCTCTTCTTTTCTCTCGACACCCCAGGAGTCCACTCGCTTGCAGCCATAGAAATACCCAAGCTCCGGTCAAACAACAACAGCCAATAACTGATTTTGGGCGCGATGTTCCCCAAGAATGTCAGGTAATATACTCACATCCGCTTATGACCTCTTTCCCCTCCATATTCTTTGCAGACTGTCCGCTGTTGGGTGCCTTGCCAGAGATAACTGGTCGTATCTGTAGGTGATTGCAGCCTGACGAAGACAGCTGTCCCGACAGGCTGATTGGAACGGTGTCGTCGAAGGATACAATATGGCCGCGAGGGGGTAGGGGTCGCCATTCTGACAAGAATCGGTCCTAAGGGGATGAATGGAAACGACTAACGAAGCAAGGACGGGCATAGAAAGAGCGAATCGCGAATGAATGGAATATAAACAGTGAATAACACAGCGGCACACACAAGTAATTAAGCAAATGTGAACGATAATAACGAAGACGTGTATCAAGTGACGGCCACAGTTATGGGATAAATAAAAGGAGAGGGAGCAACGATTTAGTTTGATTCGCTCAATCGGCTGCATTTTATTAGTCCGTCTCAGCGACAAAGCTGACTTGTCATGTCGATATTATGCTGCACGACAAGCAATATTAATATCTTATGTATGTATGTATATATATATATTAGAGAGAGAGATTGTAAACATATAAAGAGAATAAATATTATATATATAAATTCGTATTCCTGTCTGTTTGTTTGTTTGTTTGCTCACAATTTGATTAATATATACAAAACGTGTCTTACTTTAATCTTTCATTTAGTTCTATATATAGTATGATACTTGGGAAAATATACAATTAAGAGACCATCTTATTTGCATATGATATTAAGAAAAATTGATTTTACTAAGTAGCACTATCTTAGATAATGTTTTTAGCGAGAGAATTATTTTAAGTATTCTATTATTTTAAACAACAAGTATATTGATAATATATTTAGTTTATGTTGGAATTTATATTTCGAACAGTGGCCTTTTTTAAAACTTTCTTAGAGTTATTTGCCCCTAGATGCTATCCATAAAAAAACAAAAAAAAACAAACGTTTACCAAATATCATTTGGTAATTTTATTAAGTTTCTATCTGGAAAAATAATTCCGTGTAGATAGAAAAAAATGTTTGGCTTTTATTGTTTTGTTTTTTTAATATTAAAGAAAAAAAAATTACGAAAAAAACTGAAAAAATTTCATTTGTTTGTTTTATCTTACTCCTTACAGCAATACAGAAATCGGTAAATTTTTACCACGCAATTCATACCTAAAAAAATGAAGTTCTACTGCACACCCCTCTAAATTCCACAATTTACACTTTTTTTTCTTTTTTCGCGTTAATTTCATCGATTACAAACTTAATTTTCTAATTAAAAAGGTAACTTTATACAAAGTGACCAGCGGCGTTTAACCCCTAAAAACATGGAGATCTACATTTTTTTCAGCCTAGTACATTTAAACAGCCTTTATAAATATTATTGGTTTGCAGAAGTGTAAATAAGTGCAAAAAAATTGGAAATTTTGACAAAAAAATAGCATGTTAGCGTGTGGGATCACGTTTCTATATAAATTTAACGTAAAATGAACACCCACTTTTTGGCCACCAAGCGTTCAACGAAACATGTCACCACTAGCATTTTTTTAAGTATGGCGATTGAGGGGGAGGGAAAAACTGGGTGGGGAATAACATAGGAAACATAAAATAACGATAAATTTAATTATTTTTTATGAGACCATTCTCTACTTTCACCTAACAATTTATAAACAAAACAAAGCTCAAAATATGAAAATTCAAATTTTTTTTGTGGGGGGGGGGTTACATTATAAACATAATAAGACAAATAAAAAGCAAATCGAAAAGCCCCCGCCTAGAAAAAGCAAATCTAAAATTTCCTTTATTTACAAAAAAAAAAGCCAGTAAAAAAGTGCCCTTACAAAAAATAAAAGTAAATGTGTAATTTAGCGGCGTAAATTATTTTACAGACAAAAAAATTATAAAATTTATTTATTTTTTTATAAAACATTATTATCTTTAATTCTTCATCATAATATTACGCCTGAAAACATACACCGTCTCTAAGTGCTGTTGTTGTCTCGGTTACTTCTGTCGATAAAAACCTTTAACATAAATCCCTTGCATTTAGGGTAGTTGGTTTGTGGTTCTATTTTATCCGTATATAAGATGTATAGTATCTTATATACGGATAAAATAGAACCACAAACCAACTACCCCTAAACCTCCTCCTGAATATTAAATACATAAGCTACCTACATTATTTAAAACTATGATAGAAACCCTATACTTCTTTTTACATTACACTTGATATAGTACGCTCCTCCATTATCTTAGAATTCAATATAGTTCGCCTAACATCATCAATAATTTTATTTATTTATTTCGTTTCTGATTATTATCTTGCTAGACGTTACATCCCTATTATGTTACCGAGCATCTTCTCTGCTCTTCTGATGAGAAACATTAGGCTTCGAAATACCTTGGTATAAAGATTCCCCTTTATTCCCCAACTAAATGTATGTCAATCCTTATTAAATAAATAACTCATTCTATTTTTTCGAATATATAGTATTTGGTAATTCATAAAATTAATATACGAGAGTATAAATTTATGCGTAAACTTTAAGTATTTACTTCAAAAGTGCTCAATACGTAGGTAGAGCTAGTTAGTAAGTTATAAAATATATATTTTATAACTTACTATATATATATATATATATATATATATATATATATATATATATATATATATATATATAGTGATTCACAGACAAACATCTGTATAACAGCTTTTCAATGTGGCTAGGCCAGCACTTATCTCAAACCCGGGATCGAACTAACAACCATCAAGTTGATAGGCAGTAGCTATTAGGCCGTTGGAACAAGCACCGCTGGCAAAAATATGTAACAATGCTTTATCAAAAAATTGATCGCCATTCTACAGTGCTACGTTTGTTTATTTACAAAGAACTTTGTATTTACGCGAAAGCAGTAGCAGGTGATATCAAATATCAAGGGTGTTCGACCGGAGAAGGGAGGCTCATGTAGTCATCCATAGACAGTTTCGCTGTATGACATCTCTTTAGTGTGGCTAGATACGTATATAGAGAAAGAGTGAGAGATTAGATATATAGAAAGAATGAAAGATTATATAGAAAGGGATACATAGATTATATATGGAGAGAGAGAGACCTGTATTTCCGGTTAACTATATATATGTGTGTGTGTGTGTGTGTGTGTGTGTGTGTGTGTGTGTGTGTGTGTGTGTGTGTGTGTGTGTGTGTGTGGTTAGTTTTTGTGATCGAAAATTCAGTAGACTAGTGATAAACAGATGTGCCGATTATTAAGAAGTAAGTTTTTTTGTGATACATGTTGGCGGACGTGACGTCATATATATGAAGGCAGGGGAACTCTGAGAAAAATCTTTTTTAGTTTTGATGGAAGCGATTAAAAAGAAACAATTCTGAGATGCGTTAACGATTGTGTAATCTAAAAAAACTCTTTCTATTTTTCTAGTCATTACGTTTGATTTACTGTATTAATTTATTCGATCCAATGTATTTCCAATTATTTGTCTTGCTTTTATAAGAAAAGAAACTTTGACGATATTTTTTACTTTTATTCGCCTCAAACTAAGCATATTGCTACTACGGCGTAAGTGGCTACGATGTATGGACATCTCTACATGGCCACTATATATGGAGTTAGCAGCAAAATATCTGTTTGTATTACATTTAATTCTTTCCACGTTAGTAAAGTCATTGAAGCAGGAAAGAGAGAGGAAATTCCAACGTCTAGCAGTTCGATGGAAAAAATATATGAGTCGTAAGCTTTCCGGCATCTGGGACCTCAGTAGTGAAGCGGTGGGATCATGCTGCTTATCGGATTGGTCAGGATTGCTTACATCAATAGGCAATAAGTGCTATTGCCGCTTGCGGGTTTGTCGGGAGTATTTACGTCGAGAGGATATAAGTGCTGTCCGAGAACATCCCATTAAAGTACTTTTAAAACAGGTACAGCGATGCAATATTACGTCGATAGGAGTTGGAGTTTTGTTGAGAGTACGGGACCTATTAGATCGAAAACTCATTTTTTTTAACTGTGAGAGACTAGTGGTAGAATCACACGTCAAGATCTGGCAACAATACTTTATGCATGGGCGAATGGTGGTTTCATAAAGATACAGAATAGTGTAAGGTGTGAGTAGTTTTATTTTCAGCGCTACATTTCATTGGACAGGTTTGAATAGATGCAAGAATCGAAGGTGTACTCAGTTATAGTAGGAAATCTTGAAATAAAGTATGATTTGGGATGGTAGCTTAGAGTCGTCTGTACGATTCATATATATTATTAAGGACAATGCTATTATGCCACGGATTTGGTGCTGTGACCAGGATTTTCGAAATAAAAGAAGGAAAGAATTTGCATAATAATACACAGAATGAAAAAAGAAGACGTAATAAATATTTTGAAAAGGCAATAAAAATAATTTTAAAATTGTAGGAAAAGGAAAGAAATGCGGATTTAAAAGAAGGTTTGAGGAAAACAATCTCGAAAAAGAGAAAAGATGAAGAGAGGAAATAAAAATTGAAATAACGGAATAAGTTTGCAGAAAAAACAGATAGAAACTCTAAAATCGTCTGTAATAATTAAAACTACATAGAACACACTTTACACTCAGTATGAAATTAAGTAGTTAAAATTTTCCACTCTATAACAAATACAAATTACATTTATTCGTATATCTGGCACACAAGAATTATCGATTATTTTCACTTCATTGAGATCAATAATGAATAAAATTCAATTGCGAAGTGAAAACGAGCGGGCGAAGCCGCTAGTTGTATAAGCATATATATATATATATATATTTTATATATATTATAAGCATATATATATATATATATATATATATATATATATATATATATATATATATATATATATATATATATATATGACACAGTAATGATTTGTATATATGTATTAAAATAGATATAAATTTGAAAAACGAAAAAAGAAAACCAAATTACGTAATGCTTCCTCAACTTTTTCCTCTATGACGATTTGTAGCTATTTTATTCGTTTTGGAAAAAGTCTTCGAAACAGCAGGCGAAATGTTGAGTAATTTAGTCTACATTTTCCATTATTAATTCATATCGTCGGATTTGTTTTATCTTTATATTAGCATGCACGCACGCACACACACACACACACACACACACACACACGTTGACACACAAGTGCTCGTCAGATCACTGAAGTTAAGCAACGTTGAGACTGGTTAGTACAAGATGGGTGACCATTCTGGAATTCTAAGCGCTGTATGTGCTCTCCGCTTATCTCGGTATTTGTTTCCAGTCGTCCTGTACTTCACTTACCACTGGTATTTAACAATGTCGACTCAGGAGAGGTGTTGTTAGAGATTGCGCACCTCCTGCCAGAAAAATTTCACGCGCAGGCACTCCTACGGTTGGTATCCATAGTCCGTCAAAAACTGAAGGAGTCTATATATATATATATATATATATATATATATATATATATATATATATATATATATGGAAAGCAGGCAGACGGAACAGAGTTCCACAGGCGTGCAGTTCTAAGAAAGAAGCTTTGCTTATGGAATCAACGTTTGGATTTACGCACAGATAAAGAGTGGGAAAAATTTTTGACAGTGGATTCAGCTAGACGAGTGTTTTTCGTAAAATATTAGCGAGGGAGGACCAGAGATTGGAGTTCAGACGAGCACTTTCCATTGAAATAACGATAAAACAAAGATAGGCTCGCAATGTTTCTTCTGTGGGAGAGAGGTTGCAGGGTAGAGAAAAGGGCATCCCCCATTAAGCCACGAAGTCTATTTTGTACTCTGTCAAGGACGATAGGCTGTTTTTAGCAGCTCCTGTCCAAATATGGCAGCAGTATTCCATCCTTGGACGTACTTGGCTTTTATATAGATAGAGAATTGCATCAGTAGTGAGATATCTTCTGGACCGGTAGAAGGATCCCACCATCTTTCCAGCGACCTTGGCAACAGACGATGTACGTGTTCCATTTCAGATCAGGAGTAAAGGTCAAGCCAAGAAGCTTGTCAAAACTTGAGGCTTCTCCTAAACGAGAGCCGTCTATTTCAATTGATGCCAGACGGGGATCAGAGCGTTGATGATGTAAAGATAGGAGTTTGGTTTTAGATGCATTAAAAGCCACGTCTTTCCCCACTGAACCACGCGCTCGAGATCAGAGGAGAGAGAATCAGAGAGAACTGTGTCATTTGCAGCCTTTGATGTGTTGCCATGGATGGTCGTGTCATCAGCATAGATGTCAACGAATGATTTAAGCATGTGTTTAGGGAGATCATTGATGTAGATCAGGAAGAGAGTTGGGCCCAGGATGGACCCTTGAGGAACTCCAGCATTAATACTGCATGCCTCTGATTTTTGTTTATCGACCACTACTCTTATGGGCCTATCAGAGAGAAATGATTTAATGATAGAGAAAACATTTCCAGTTATACCGTAGCTGGAAATATTGTGTAGTAGGCCCTTATGCCATCCCTTGTCGAAGGCCTTTGATATGTCAAGAGCAATTGCCCTAGAAAGGAAGCCTTTGTCAAGAGATTCACTTAGCCTATGAGATATAACCGTTAGCACATCTACTGTAGATCTTGCAGAACGGAAACCATATTGAGTGTCACTAAGAAGGTTATTTCTGCTGAGGTGGTTGACTATTTCTCTATTTAATATGGATTCCATGTTACGCGTCGAAGTTCAACGATTTGACCTTTGAGAACTCTACCAAACTCCTCCGACAATTTTGGATCTAAACTCTTGAAATTTTAAATATAGGTTCCTTGAACATGGATCATACTTAATATCTTGATTTAATATATTGATTGATGATCAATAAATGTTAAGGGGTCATAATAGGAGTCAAAGTTTTTAAAAAAAATGCCCGCTTTTCCAAACACCCGGGCAACGCCAGGCTGAAATGCTAGTATATATATATATATATGTCTTTACATAAGCAGTAGTTTGTTGCTACACAGTTATGGGCATGTTTCGGTCTACTAATATTTACTAACTAGAGACCTCATCAGGCAACAACCCTTATTTTTGAAAACGGAATTCTAAATGAAGAGCGAAAATCTATCCTCAGCAAAAGAAGCCTTTTTTATCATGAGTGTGAAGAACAGGGTTGAATTGGGTGCGAATTTATTAGTTTATTTATTCTTGTATCTGTTTATTTACTTATTTATCGGTGACTTTATTCATTTTCGTGTTGGTGTTAGCAACAAACTACTGCTTATGTAAAGACAAATGTAACCTGCTCTACTTCTGTATTGAGCACTCTTGTATGAACCTCGTTATATTTCACTGGTTACCCTACCTTTGGAAAATAGCAACCTCAAATTATATATATATATATATATATATATATATATATATATATATATATATATATATATATATATATATATAAGCTGTTGTAGCAAAATTATACAGTTGACAAGCAAACGAAATACCGGAAGTGTTGAGAAGCGTGGTCAAAACCTGGATAGACGAGATCGCTGTCGGACGCTCCTGCGTCTTTCAACAGAACTTCGCCACTGTATACATTTCGAAGACGACAAAACAATGTTCCTAGCCACTGGTTGGCAGACTTGTAGCCACCATCCTCACCTTACGGCGAACTCTGTAACTACTTTTTCTGTGGCATAATCAAGACTAACACGAACGTCCACAACACATTCGACGCTTTGAAGGCTGCAATCGGAGACGTGTTTGCTTCTATAGATAATAAGTTAGAAATAAAATATTAGGTTGACAAGAAAGTTCTTGTGGAATTTTTAATGTTGATTTCAAATGATGTATTTTCGAATAAGTTTTCGTTATAATACCTTTACTCTATATATTATTTTAAAGAGCGTTTTTCGCTATATCTAATCGTTTTAATTACAATCGTTTTAAAACAATTATGTTTTATTTTCCAAGCGTTGACTACAAGATAGAAAAAAAGGAACATTGGTGGTTTAAGAAATTTCGTGGCAGTGAGTAAAGTCTTGAAGATGATGCCATCGGATGTTGACAACGACCAATTAAGAGTCTTAGTCGAAGCCAATCTACGCACAACTGTTCGATAACCTTCTTCTCAATTAGACGTAACGTATACGACGATTTCCACCCGCTTGAGAGAATAGAAAAAAAAACAAAAAAAAATTGATAAATGGGTGTCTCAGACGTGAATGATAATCAAAAGAAACGCCGTTTTGAAGTGTCATCTTCCCTTCTTTTACGCAACGAGAACGACCCGCAATTTGCGATGAAAAGTGGGTTCTTTAAAACAACATGCGACGCTTGGCTCAGTGGTTAGAAGCTGATGAAGCTCCACGATACTCCCCGAAGCCAGAGTTACACCAAAAGAAGGTAATGCTGAGTGCTTGATGGTTTGCGACCGGTCTCATCAATTACAGATTTTTGAATGCAAGCGAAACCATTACGACGGAGAAGTGATGTCAACAAATGGATGAAATGCATCAGAAACTTCGATAACAACACCCAGCATTAATCACCAAAATGAAACAATTCTCCTCCACTACAATGCCTGACCGAACGTTGCTGAATATACACTGCAGAAGTTGAACGAATTGGGTTACGAAACTGTCTCATCCGCCATACTCTCCAGATCTCTCACCTACCGACTATCACCTTTTCAAGCATCTCGACAACTTTCTACGTGAGAAATGCTTTAAAAACTTAAGCGATATCAAAAACGCATGCAGCGACTTCATCGCCACCAGAACGCAAGATTTTTATGTTACTGGCATAAATACACTTTTTTCGTTGACAAATTGTGTTGATTCTGATGCTGCTTATTTCGATTAAAATTTTTTCTTGTTTGGCCCGAGATATGTTCATCTGAATTTAAAAGTTAAAAATCGCATGAACTTTCTTGTCAACGATATTTATAGGTTTGTCAGACTAAAGTTAGAAATATCATTTTATGAGTTAAGTTTGAGATATAACGTTGTAACTTTGTCACACTTAATGTAGAAATATATTTTTGCGGCTCTGTTATGAAAAGAAATTGTCGTAGATTTGTCATGGTTAATTATTATATTTTTATGGGCTTGTCACGCTTAAGGTAGAAATAATGATTATGGGTTTGTTATGCTTAAATTTGAAAAAAAAAATTGCCGTGGGTTTGTTACGCTTGATTAAGAAATATTATTTTTGTGCGTTTGTCATGTTTAAGTTAGAAATATATTTTTCTGGGTTTTTCATTCTAAAGTTAGAAATATAATTCTCGTTGCTATGTCATACTTGAGTTCGAAATAAAATCTTTATCGCCAGACGCACAATTGTGAAAAGTATGTGTTTGCAAGCTCATACGAACACACATTTCTTCCTAATCTAAATTTTATAATTTGAAAAAATTGCCGGATTTTAATATATTCTAAACTGAATTTCATGAAAGAGGGATAAATAATCATATTGAGAGAAGAAGAAAAAAAGAAGAGGAAAAAGAAGAAAAAGAAGAAAAAGAAGAAGAAGAAGAAGAAGTGACCCGAAATAATAATCTTTATTTTCTCTACTATTATATAAAATAAACTTTCTGCGTGCGTTCATTCTCTATAGTTTCCACAACAGCTGAGCTGATTTGTATGAAATTTTACAAATATATACATTATGTATCCGACAGTGTCCTTAGATAGGTTTTGTATCGGAATGTCTTCGATAAGTATTGATAAGTGATAATCGAAAACCGCGATAGACAGGAGAAACTGGCGTTTTGACAAAAATAAAAACACTTTATTCAGCCTAACATCACAAGTGCATTTGAGAAGTTTTATTCCCACACAAGCAGAAAAAAAAACCGGCATATAAAATCAACCGTATGTTTTTTGATATGACAGAGATGCGTTCGAAATCAATTTTTCTGTTTCAAGCAAAATTGAACTATGGTACTTGACTTTTTCATTTTAAACTTAAATTCAAGCCATTATCATCATACAAGCAGAAGGGCCAGGCACATAAAATCGACAGTAGGTTCGTTGATATGAAAGGGCCACGTACGAAAGTTTCTAGTTTAAGCGCAATTAAACTCTGATACTTGACTTTTACATTTTAATTCAAGCCGTTATATATAAAATTAATTTTATAAAATCAACAGTGGGTTCTAAGTCACTACGAGAGGCATGTGAAGCGTCTTACCGGTGCACCGCGATGGGTTCTCAAATATAGCAGGCAATCAATCGATCTGATTTTAAAATGGGCGATATTACTGATTTCGATGGAAATAAAAATACGAGAATGTGAAACATTCGTTCATCATTATTCAATCCCGGGCAACGTCGGGACTGCCTGCTAGTAAGTTAATACTACTTGAGAACTAGGGGAAGGGTGGATAAAAATTAAGATGGCTATGCTATGTGAGAAAGAGAAGAAATTTTAACGTAATAATAACGAAAACACCCGTCTAGCTGAAACCACTGTCAATAATTTTCCCCACTCAAAACGTAGATTCCATGAACAAAGCTTCTTTCTTAGAAGTGCACGCCTGTGGAACTCTCTTCCGTTTGCCTGTTTCCCACCTGACTACAAGTTGGATGTCTTATAGTCCAGCATAAACAAATTCCTGATGAACCATTCCCTTAAGTAAGACACTTTATCAAATCTCCAATAATAACGATTACTACAATACTACCCCATTGATTACTGTACACGCAATAACCCTTATCCACGAGTGGCTTCCGGGCCTTGATAAGTGGTGACTACCATGTAAAAAAAAAAAAATAATAGATTATAATCCTGAAATGATAAGAAGAAAGATGGCGGGAAAAGGAGATACTTGTTCTGGGTGAGAAGTGAATGGTTCAAAGTAATAATAGCGTAATAATATAATATAGTAATAATATAATATAGTAATAATATAATATAGTAATAATAGCATAATTATATAATATAGTAATAATATAATATAGTAATAATAGCATAATAATATAATATAGTAATGATATAATATAGTAATAATAGCATAATAATATAATATAGTAATAATAGCATAATTATATAATATAGTAATAATATAATATAGTAATAATAGTATAATAATATAATATAGTAATAATATAATATAGTAATAATAGCATAATAATATAATATAGTAATTATATAATATAGTAATAATAGCATAATAATATAATATAGTAATGATATGATAATAATAATAGCATAATAATATAATATAGTAATAATAGCATAATAATATAATATAGCAATAATAGCATGATAATATAATATAGTAATTATATAGCAATAATAGCATAATAATATAATATAGTAATAATAGCATAAGAATATAATATAGTAATAATATAATATAATAATAGCATAATAATAGTATAATATAGTAATAATAGTATAATAATATAATATAGTAATAATATAATATAGTAATAATAGCATAATAATATAATATAGTAATAATATAATATAGTAATAATAGCATAATAATATAATATAGTAATAATATAGTAATAATAGCATAATAATATAATATAGTAATAATATAATATAGTAATAATAGCATAATAATATAATATAGTAATAATAGCATAATGATATAATATAGTAATAATATAATATAGTAATAATAGCATAATAATATAATAATAATATAATATAGCAATAATAGCATAATAATATAATATAGTAATAATAATAGCATAATAATATAATATAGTAATAATATCATAATAATATGATATAGTTATAATATAGTATGGCAATAATAGCATAATAACATAATATAGTAATAATAGCATAATAATATAATATAGTAATAATAATAGCATAATAATATAATAATAGCATAATAATATAATAATAGCATAATAATATAATATAGTAATAATATAATATAGTAATAATATAATATAGTAATAATAGCATAATAATATAATATAGTAATAATATAATATAGTAATAATAGCATAATAATATAATATAGTAATAATAATAGCATAATAATATAATAATAGCATAATAATATAATATAGTAATAATATAATATAGTAATAACAGGATTATAATAATAGGATACTGGGAGACGATGAGAACGGGGAGAGGGTGAACGCGAGGAATGTTGGAGGGCGACGAGGAACAAGAAATATCATGAGAGAAATAACTAGGACAAGATTACCAATCGGTAAGACCAGGAAAATGATAGAATGAAAAAGAAAGAAAAGAAAATGAGGTAAAGAGGAAAGAAAATGGTGAGAAAATAAAATGAAGGAAATTGAGTGAAAGAGAATGTGACGAAATAAGCAAGCAAGAAGATTAGAAAAGGACGAAAAGTGAAATGAAGAAGAAAAGTTTGACGATAAAAAAAAGTAGTAAGAAATAAATGAGATATGTAAGAGGAGGTGGGAAGAGGAAACGGGAGGGATAAACGTAATTAATGTGAGAAGAAGAAGAAGAAGAAGAAGAAGAAGAAGAAGAAGAAAAAGAAGAAGAAGTAAAAAAGGGAAGAGTGTAATGAAAAGGGAAGACAGCAGTAAGTAAGAAAGCCCAACTAGTTTGAAAATGATATTAGGAAAAGGCTAGAATCGAACCCAGTAGGAAAGTGTCTAAAGATAATAGATATTGAAATCCTAGGAATGCAGAACGGTTGGCATTGTTCTTGCAAATAACTAAATATTATTTATGTCAGAGCGATTGTCCATTCTTTGAGAAATAACTGGTTATTAAAAATGTCAGTTAAAAGAATGGACAATAACAAAGTTAAAAACGTTATGTAACAAATACGTTAAATGATACAATTTAATTTACAGATTTTTTTATTTATGAGAGGTGTTAGATATATGTGCAAATGGCACGGGTAAATTGAAACGTGATAAAGTCACGTGGATTTACCACCACACCTCTGACCTCATAAAGAAAAGAGATTCTCAACATATTGAGACAGGGTTCGAAGTTAGAGACATAACAGTCACAGAGATAGAGTCAGTTAGAGACGAGAGTCGGACAGCGACTTAGCAGAAGTTGGTGCTCTTAGAGGCGAAGGGGGTAGAGGAGACCATGTAACCATACAAGCTTGAATTCCTGAGTCATCACTCAGCCGGCTGATGAATAAAGAATCACCATCTATATATTGTAATTGTTTGTCTTCGTGTCGTCATTACAACTAAAAAGGTATATGTTTTTTGTCTATCATCTTGTAAACGAAATTTGTATAACTCCCTTCCAAGTAATGTGTCCCCGCCATCATCATCAATAATGTCTCTTCCCTCCTCTATATGTGTTAACAAGAACTTTTGCATAAATCGCTCAGCTCCGTAATAATAATATGAAGTCTCCGAGAATTGTCACAGTCGTCGTCGTGATGTACCCAGAATATAAATGTCACTCCCTCAGTATCGTGATTATCATCCCCCGTTATACGTTGTCTCCAATATGTACCCGCTACTTAAGAAGAAGAAGGGGAGAAAGAGGAGGAGCAGGAGCGAGAAGTGAGAGAGAAGAAAAAGAAAAAAACGAAGAAAAAAGGGAGTAAGAAAAGAAGAAGAACAACAACAACAGCAACACGGAATGAAGAATAAACAAGAAATTTTTCTTAAAACGCTTCATTTAAAACAAAGGCAAACATTGTTTTTCATGAAATTGACTGAAAAATGCTAGAAAAAATGGCGAAGAATAAATCAAAGAGAATTTCTTGAAAGAAACCGAAAACAAAACAAACAAAAACCGGAAAGAACTAGTCATGTAAAGATAAGAAATTATTTAAAAACTGATGGGAAACAAGGAAAAAGATGTGAAGGAAACGAGGGAAACAAATAAGGAAAAGGTGAAATGAAAGAAAAAATGTCGAGAAAGTATGAAAACTAAACAAAACGTGAAAGACGAATAGGAAGAAGAAAGGGAAGATTTAGATCCACTCAACCCTATCTACCATTTTCGAATAAATAAAACGAAAACGAAAACCTTTTCCCAGTAAAAAGCAGCAATAAAACCTAGGCGCATGCGACGCAAATGATTGTCAAAATGAATGCCGGAAGTGATCAATCAACCAATTAGAAATTAAGCAATCACGTGACATCCGCGTCTTGTCGGCGAGAAGAATCTGAAAGATGATACTCTCGCTGTTTTATATTGGGGCGGAGGGAATTACTGCTTTTCTACTTCTAAGATGGTTGACAAGAGGATACAATTTTCCTTAAGATTAAAAAAAATTATCATTTATTTGTCGAAAGGTAAAACAAAGCAAACGATAATAAGATTTTAAAATTAAAACTTGTTTTTATTTAATTTTTTTAATATTCATTGTCATTGCTTTGACGTGTATTTTTCTTTATTTTTATATTGTTGTTGTTTTAAAGCGAACAGGGAAAAACGAACATTCAATTTATTTGATTTTCATATTACATGTTGAAATTTGACACTGGGGAGAAAAGTGCCCGTAGGTTAACAAGGAAGATGTTTTGTTACGAAAAAGAAATTTGATTTTAAAAAGCGAGGAACATAAAAGGGTAAACAAAAGAAGAAGAAGAAGAAGAAGAAGAAGAAGAAGAAGAAGAAGAAGAAGAAGAGGAAGAAGAAGAAGAAGAAGAAGAAGAAGAAGAGGAAGAAGAGGAAGAAGAGGAAGAAGAAGAAACAATAACAACAAAGATTTATGCCTTTAGCGAAGTATCTTAGCAACACAGTTAAAAGACGATACGAAAAGTACAATGTTATACGGGATTGTACAATTATCACTTTGTGCATTTGCTAGCATAAAAAAAACTTTTTATTTGTACTTCTAATTACAAAAACCGACGTTGTTAAACACACACACACACACACACACACACACATACGTTTAGTCGACTTACTCCAATCAAGTTACATTCTTTTTTCAATATTGACCCCTATTTCAAAATTGAATTTGTTCCGCAGGTCCACATCCTCTATATATGAAGTTACCAAGTTACACGTCTATAAGCAAAAAATTGACAGAGGAGTTTGGTACAGGCCGTTCTTCGGATAGACAAAGTTACTTATATATATATATATATATATATATATATATATATATATATATATATATATATATATATATATATATGGTCCGGAGTTCGATTCCTAGACACAGTCCAGCTACGTTGAAGAGAGGGAGATATTTCGAAGCATGCATGTATGTAGATTACTGTTTTCAAAATATTAAAAAAGTAAATTTAAATATATATATATATATATATATACATATATATATATATATATATATATATATATATATATATATATATATATATATATATATATATATATATATGAAATAAAATGGAGGTGGAAGGACCTGGATACTCAACGTTTCGCCCTCCATTTTATTTCTTATCGTCGGATTTAATCCAGCTCAACAATCATATATATATATATATATATATATATATAAAGCTGAACGTTTGTATGTGTGTCTGGTCACGAATAGGCTCCTATATGATTTACTATTATAGAAAACTAATCACATATAATGATAGAAAATGAATCGAGACACAGGAATGGGTATGTTTGATCTGGCTCAATGATGATTCATATAAATTGTGGGGTCTGCGTTCGCGCCTGGTTCAAAAAGTATGGAAATAAAAAATTGTAAAATTAAAAAAAAACGTTTACAAGTTTTTTTGATATAGATATACATAATAATACTTTGATAAGTATGTTTTAACTTAAATAGGGATGATATAATAAAATTGTGGAGTCAGCGTTCGCGCTGGACCTCCATAGAATGAAAATAGGCACAAACTTTAATAAAGACTTTTCATATCTATCTGCATTAGAATACTTTGATAATTATGTTTCAGTTTGAAGAAATATGGTATAATAAAATTATTGAGTGTTCGTTCGCGCCTGACCTCCATAGGATAGAAAATATGTCACAAAGTTTAACAAGGTTTTTTAATATAGATCCACAGAATGTTGGGATAAGTGTTTCAGTGTGAACACGTATGGTATAATAAATTATGGGGTTTATCTATTTTATTTTTAATTTCCTCATATTTTGCTTTGGTTTTGATACCCCCAAATTCGAAGTTATCTCTTTGCAACCCTTCCTTTTCATAACCTATCATACTTTCATAAATCAGTGTCCATTTTCTGTAGGCTGTTTTCGAACCCAGTCAACGACGGATACTTTTGCTCGTATATATATATATATATATATATATATATATATATATATATATATACTAGCAGGCCTTCATGCGTTGCTCGAGCGTAAGATACGCTTTAATATACTTTAATTCGTGCAGATTTTGTATTTATTAGTCTATAGCTAATGATCTATTCGTTATTATACTGTACCTAATACATAGTAGTGATTTCAAAAGGTTTTTTTTAATATTACTTCGATGCCATCGGCTAGAATCGAAGCCAAAACATATAACTCTCTGGGCATGTGGATGTATTATCGGCAGCTCCAGTAACTCTCGCTTCTCCTTTTTTGTCCTTCAGTCCTCATTTTCTAATGAGTGATTTTTCTGACAAAGGGTGAAGAAAAAGCTGCTTTCCAGGTCGGTAGTACTTTGGGAACAGTAGCCTGAGATGTAGGAAATTTTCTGTTTCTATGTCTATCCTTGTGGTTATGTCACTAGTAAGGGTGCTGGAGATAAACGTTTCATTTGAGCTGATGTTATCCGCCTGATAGTCAGGGACCTCAACCTTGGATTAACCACTAAGGAGGCTGTCCTATCAGCAGGTGCAAAGTACCGGGGTTGCTGTATTGCCATTTGGTGAATGGATTCTGGACCATACAGTAGTTTCTGGTAGGGCCTCTCGATGCCATGCTAGTGGGTAATTGTTACGGCTTTACCTTATCATGTGCTACAAAAAATCCTTGTCTTTTTCTCTCTTACTTTCCCTCTCTGTTCTGCTCCAACAAAGTCTATCGACGTGCTCCACAAATCCCAAAACCTCAACATGACAAATCTCAAAAAAAAAACACGAATGAACCTAGAACCCCATCCTACAACGTAGACCCCTACTACCAGGTCTCCTTCTCCAACATCAGGGGTCTACGTTCCAACCTTCCAGCGATTGAAACACAATTACAGGAGACGAAGCCGGACATATTCTTTCTAAGTGAAACTGGCACAGGGCCAACCACTTCTCTAGACGAATTCATAATTAAAGGACACTCTAACATAACATCTAAATCTGACCCCCAAGATCGGCATGGGCATGGAATATGTGCCTACATTAAAGATGGCTTTCGATGTGGTAGGTATATCTCCAGAGAAGACCCTAATTTACCTTATATTTGCTTCCGAGTTGCACTAGCTTACACCACTGCATTTATATTTGCCATCTATCGCCCCTACAACAGTGGGGTTACTATCTTTAAGAGAATATCTGAGAAAATTGACCACATCCTGTCTGCTCATCCTTCGGCTAACATTCACATTTGCGGTGACTTCAATGTCCATAATGCGGAATGGCTGACCCACTTAAATAAGACCGATGACGGGGAGAGGTTCCGTCATGATTTGGCACTACCTATGACCTCACTCAGATTGCTCACGAACCCACCTGTGTGCCCAATACTACCGTTCAATATGCAAGCTTTCTAGACCTTTTCCTCACAACTTCCCCTGAGCTATGTTCATGTTCTGTTCTATCTCCTCTGGGATCCTCCGACCACTCTGTTGTAGCAGTTAAGATAAAAATGAAATGCAATCAGTCTCCAGATGTACCTCTCCATCGTACTGTATATCGATACTCTATGGCTGACTGGGATAGCTTCCGTACATTCATATCTGATCTTTTTTTTTACACAGTGATCACCAATTATCAAGGCCCGGAAGCCACTCAGGGATAAGGGTTATTGCAAGTACATTACGTTAGTGTGGAGATTTGATGAAGTGTTTACTTAAGGGGCGGTTCATTAGGAATTTGTTAACGTTGTACTTGAACACATCCAAGTTGCAGTCCGGTGGGAGGCAGGCAGACGGAACAGAGTTCCATAGGCGTGCAGTTCTAAGAAAGAAGCTTTGTTCATGGAATCTACGTTTTGATTTAGGGACAGATAAAGAGTGGGGGATATTTTCACAGTGGATTCAGCGAGACGGGTGTTTTTCGTGAAAGATTGGCGAGGGGGGACCAGAGATTGGAGTTCAGACGAGCACCTTCCATGGAAATAACGATAAAACAAGGATAGGCTCGCAACGTCTCTTCTGTGGGAGAGAGGTTGCAGGGTAGAGAAAAGGGCATCCCCCACTAAGCCACGAAGTCTATTTTGTACTCTGTCAAGGCAGGATAGGCTGTTTTTAGCAGTTCCTGACCAGATATGGCAACAGTATTCCATCCTTGGGCGTACTTGGCTTTTATATAGATAGAGAATTGCATCAATAGTGAGATATCTTCTGGAGCGGTAGAAGGATCCCACCATCTTTCCAGCGACCTTGGCAACAGACTTGATGTACGTGTTCCATTTCAGATCAGGAGTAAAGGTCAAGCCCAGAAGCTACCTATGCATTCCATGTTTAAAAAGAGTGTGTCCTCTATAGTATCAGACCTGACCGAATGGTTAATTGTAGGCATAGACCGATTCATACCATCCAAAAAATTCCAACAAAAACCTAACAGCCAGCCATGGTTCTTCCCCAGAACGTGCTGCTGCCATCACGCACAGAAATCACTTTTTCCATAGTTACCAACGTAATAGATGTACTGAGACTAAAGCTGCTTTCAGGACTGCCAGCATCATCTGTAAAAGAGTAACAAAAAATGCAAGACAGCTATATGCTCAGTCTTTAAAATCCAAAGTAGCTGAGCAGCGGCTTGGTTCCCACCAGTTATGGCAAATAGCAAACAGGATTCTGAACAGAAGCGTGCGTTCTGTCCCAACCATCATCAATGGACCTGGGGTCATCTCGTCAGCATCAGACAAGGCCAGACTATTTGCCAAGAACTTTGCAGCTAATTCTACCCTATGCGACGAAAGCCATCAACTCCCCGTATTTCCTCCTATAACAGACAACACGCTATGCAACATACAAATATCTGTGCGTGAGGTCGCCAAGCTAATCAAGAACCTTGATTCCAGTAAAGCAACTTGCCCTTACCGCATTCCAGTTATAGTGTTGAAAAAGATCCAACCAGAACTTGCTCCCATATTTACAAAACTGTTTAAGCGTTGCCTTAAGGAGACGTGCTTTCCAACACCCTGGAAAACCTCATCAATATGTCCTGTATTTAAGAATTCAGGTGATAAGTCATCTCCCTCCCAATACAGACCAATAAGTCTCCTGTGTGCCATGAGTAAGTTGTTGGAATCCATATTAAATAAAGAAGTAGTCAACCACTTCAGCAGAAACAACATTCTTAGTGACATGCAATATGGTTTCCGCTCCGCAAGATCTACAACAGATGTGCTAATGGTTATATCTCATAGAACTAGTGAATCTCTTGACAAAGGCTTCCTGGACAATTACTCTTGACATATCGGAGGCCTTCGATAAGATATGGCATAAGGGCCTACTTCACAAGATTTCTAGCTACGGTATCACTGGAAATGTTTTCTCAATCATTAAATCATTTCTCTCCGATAGGTTCATAAGAGTATAGGTTGATGGGCAGAAATCAGAGGTCCACAGTATTAAAGCTGGAGTCCCTCAAGGGTCAATCCTGGGCCCGATTCTCTTCCTGATCTACATCAATGATCTCCCAAAACACATACTTAAATCATTCGTTGACATCTATGCTGATTACACGACCATCTATGGCAACACATCAAAGGCCGTAAATGACAAAGTTCTCTCTAATTCTCTCTCCTCTGATCTTGAGCGCGTGGTTCAGTGGGGGAAGAGGTGGCTGGTTACTTTTAATGCATCCAAAACCAAGCTTCTATTTTTACATCATCAACGCTCTGATCCACATCTGGCATCAATTGAAATGGATGGCTCGCGTCTTGGGGAGGCTCCATGTTTTGACAAGCTTCTGGGTTTGACCTTTACTCCTGATCTGAAATAGAACACGTACATCATGTCTGTTGCCAAGGACGCTGGGAAAATGGTGGGAACCTTCTATCGCTTCAGAAGATATCTCACTACTGATGCAATTCTCTATCTGTATAAAAGCCAAGTACGTCCGAGGATGGAGTACTGCTGCCACATCTGAGCAGGAGCTGCTAAAAACAGCCTATCCTGCCTTCACAGAGTACAAAATAGACTTCGTAGCTTAGTGGGGGGGGCGCCCTTTTCTCTTCCATGTCGCCTCTCTCCCACAGAAGAGACGTTGCGAGCCTGTCTTTGTTTTATCGTTATTTTCATGGCAAGTGCTCGTCTGAGCTCCTATCCCACGTACCCCCTCGCCAATCTTTCACGAGAAACTCCCGTCTTGCTGGAACTATTGTCAAAAATTTTCCCCACTCTTTATCTGTGCCTAAATCCAAACGTAGATTCCATGAGCAGAGCTTATTTCTCATAAGTGCACGACTGTGGAACTCTTTTCCGTTTGCCTATTTCCCACCGGACTACAACTTGGATGTCTTCAAGTCCAACATAAACAAATTCCTGACAAACTGCCCCCTTAAGTAAGACACTCTATCAAATCTTCAATACTAATGATAACTATAATACTATCTCATTGATTACTGTACACGCAATAACCCTTATCCCTGAGTGGCCTCCGGGCCTTGATAACTGGTGACCTCCATGTAAAAAAAAAAATATATATATATATATTCTTCATAAGCTTTGGTTTCGGTTTTGATTTAAGCTGCTGTATCTAAGTCATACGGATATATTTATTTTTTTAAATCAAAATTTTATAATATATAAGAATCGATAATAAAAAATTGACTCTATAATAATATATACGAAATCTGCATAAATTAAAATATCATATTTAAACTTATTTTTACGATCGGGCTATGCCGAGCGTCCCTGCTAACTTAGATAACTATTTTTGCAGTTTTAGCAAAAGATCTACAATAATATCAGGGCGTTTCCATTTAGGTTGAACATCCAGACATTGCCAGCATCAATATATTACATATAAAAGAGTTCGTAGTTGAATTTCTACAGGTCCCGCTAATAACGATAAAGGTGAAAAAATTATTTATATTTATTTTTTATTTTACTTTTATTTTATTTAATCTCTATTCATTATCTTTATTTTTATTTTTGTTTTATGTTTATTTTATGTTAGTATATTTCTTTATGTTGATCACTCTGTTATTTTACTCTTTTACAAGGTCACGGTGTATTCCAATTCACTCAATTCCAGATTTTTTTATAATAACCACTTAGTTAAAGAATAAATGTTTTATATTTAAAATTCATTTCGGGAATTGCTACTAAAATGATGCTTGGAACAATCTGGTTTCACTATATAAGAGAGTTACAAAAAAAATGTCGTTATAACCTAAAGGCGATTAACGATAAAGTTCACAGGTACCGCCACGATAGACTAATTGGACGGAAACAAATATTTACAGTCATTAATAACCCAATGTGAAACCAAGATGGCGTCGTTCGAAAATGTTATATTCGCTTCCTTCGATCTTATTCAACATGAGAAAAAATACTTCAAGCCTCATTTTTTTTTTTGTTTTGTTTTCTTTTATTTTATTGATTTGATGAGAAATCAGCAAATATTGACTATTCTCGCTTAATTTTATGGGTTCGAACACTTGATTTTCTTGTATATTTGGTTTCGTTTATTTTGTGTGCCTTTGAGAGGTTCTGTTTGGATTATTAACTCACTTCTTCTGTTAGCGTGGTCATCAGTTTGTCGAGGAACTAATAGAGTTTATGAAGTGGATCTCCTTAGGATATAAGTTCGAGCAAGTCTTAGCGAAGGACGTGAAGTGATTCTCTTGCCTTTCCTATCTAATAATTTCAAGAAATTCGATCTGTTATTGCATCTAATAGTTTGATTAGGTATAAATAGAGTTTATCAAGTGCTTTTCTTTACTTCATTTGTCATTAGACACATTTGCTTTTCTGTTATATATTGCCAACGGTTAAGATCTTGAAACAAACAATACAACTCGCTCTTATTAAATACCCTTTAGTCGATAATAAAGACTAATATATATATATATATATATATATATAATGCTCCGTATCTTGGGTTGAGCATTTGGGAAGTAATATACAAATTACCATTAGCGTATGAAGCGATGCTCTTGGTGTAAATAAATTGAGCTTAGGTATTTGGACAATGTAAAAACATTGTTAATTCACTGCCCGCATAGCAGCATGTAATTAACTTCTCGCATAGCGCAACGGTTAGAAGCCCCCACTTTCGTTTGGGCGATCGGGTTTCGATCCTAGCTTGAGGTAGTTACTTGTCTAGCCGCACTGATGAGCTGTGAGACAGCGAAACAGTACTGTGTGTGGATGACTATGCATATATATATATATATATATATATATAAGACTACTTAATTTTATCACATAAATTAATATATGAAAATACAATTTTATGCCTAAATTTTCAGTATTTACTTAAGCAGTGCTCAATATGTAGGTAGAGCTAGGTAGTAATGAAACGCGGAATATTCTGTGTAGCTTAATTGCCATATATATATATATATATATATATATATATATATATATATATATATATATATATATATATATATAGTGTTTTTTATTTAAAAAATCTCTTATAGACATATATTGGGCACTGATGAGTTGTTTGATATAGTATTCAACGAAACACGTGTAAGACATACCATATATCAAATAAAATTATGTGAATATGATTTAAATATTCTTGTGGTATTTGAATTGTTTACAATATATATATATATATATATATATATATATATATATATATATATATAATTTATATCGTTAGTAAAAGATAGATAGATAGATAGATAGATAGATAGATAGATAGATAGATAGATAGGAAAGCTGCGATTTGTATAATTGGACAAATGGTTGTCTGAGATCCTTGAACCTCTACTAAAAAACTTTTCACATAATTGTATTGTGGATTCCTTCCGTTTCGGTGCTAAAATGCGAGAACTGGATTGTAATTCACAAACTAACTTCCTATGTTCGTTCGATGTAACTAACTTGTTCACAAATGTGCCACTTGGGGAGATCATTAAAATATGTGCTGACATGCTTTATCGGAGCACATTGACCCTTCCCAGTTTTCCTGGGAATATTTTCCTTGAACTAATAGAATTAGCCACCAAGTCGATTTGCTTTAGCTTTAATGATGTAATGTATCAGCAGGTCGACGGGGTGGCTATGGTCAATCCTTTGGGTCCTATTTTAGCCAATATTTTCTTAGGCTTTCAGGAGTAATTACTCTTCAATCGGGTCTCTAGACCTTTCAGTTATTGGCGGTATGGAGATGACACTTTTGTCATCTTCAAATCTCGCGACGAAGTAAGCGATTTTTTCCTGAATTTGAATAGTCTCCATTCTGCACTCAAATTCACTATAGAGGAAGAGTAAAATGACTCTTTACCATTTTTGGACGTCCTTGTAGAAAGGATAGAGAATCGGTTTAGTACAACTGTATACAGAAAACCGATATTTACAGGCCTGTATATAAGTTTGGATTCTTTTGCCCCTACCAGGAGAAAAATCAGTTTGAACAAGCCTCTGGTCCACCGTGCCCTCATGATTTGCTCGACTAGCGAACTTGACAATGAATTGAAGATAGCTAATGTTCTTGCTAAAAATGGTTTCCCTGAGGGTGTAATCTCTAAGCATGTTCGCCAAGCTCTTGTTGAATTTAATACCAACACTTCTTTTGGTCCGGCTGTGTTCAGTTTATCTGAAACTCCCTTATATTGGTTCTATCAGTAAAGGGTTTGTCCATAAAATTACCTCGGTTGTATCTCACTGTTTCTATGCGGTGCAGCCTCGTGTGGTGTTCGGAACTAAAACTGCTTTCCCAGCTTTTAAGAAAGATTAACTTCCCACACTACAAGAAAAGTTTAGTTGTATATCAATTTAAATGTCAGTGTGATTATATATATATATATATATATATATATATATATATATATATATATATATATATATATATATATATATATATATATATAGGGTGTCCACAAAGTCTGGCTACATTATGTAGCCATACTTTGTGGAAGCATCCTGTAGATTATGTAGTCAGACTTTGTAGTCACCCTGTATGTATACACACACACACACACACACACACACATGTATATATATATATATGTATGTATATATATACATATGTGTGTGTGTATATATATATATATATATATATATATATATATATATATATATATATATATATATATACAGGGTGCCCACAAAGTCTGGCTACACAATCTACAGGATGCTTCCACAAAGTATGGCTACATAATGTAGCCAGACTTTGTGGACACCCTATATATATATATATATATATATATATATATATATATATATATATATATATATATATATATATATATATATATATATTAGGGAATAAAATTAATTCTTTAAAATGAAGTTATTGGGATAATGCAAAGCTCAAAAACTTGTGATGAAGCTTATATAGAACTTTGCAAAATATTTCCATTTCTTACCTTATAAAACTTTTTCTATCTGTGTCCGGTTGTTGTACTTTATTTTTTTTCTTACTTGGCTTTATATATATTTATATTTTTTGTACTCAGTTTTTATTTTTTATTTTTACTTTTTTTATATATATTGTTTATATCCATTTTATTCCCCTATTCTATTCTCCTATACTTAACAACAATGTATCTCTTAGAACTTTTATAATCTATTATTACTCTATGATTTTTATATTTTTATGCCTATTAGTCCCATACTCCTTTGTATTTTTATCCCCTTATTTTACTGTTTGTTTATCCTCCATCTTATTCAATTAAAATTTTTCTATATTATATCCTATTTAATTTATCCCCTCACATTTATTATCTCACTATTATTCCTAATAATTTACATTGCTTTTAAGTACTGTTATAATTTCAGATACCCCTTCTAAAATATACTGACCTAGCATAAACCCCCTATTTCATGTAAATGTAAATGCCTTCCATAGCTATAACTTATCAACACACACTAGATTAAATAAGCACTTTCTTTTAACTTACCCTGATATTTTCACCGAGAGTTTTATCACACATATTGTCCACATATATTAAACCCACTATGACAGATATGCTGTTATGCTGCATTATAAAATAAATACTATACTCATCCTATAAGACACGGATAAATTTAGCTCCCACAAACAATCTCAATAGTTTATTTCGCTCCTAATGTAATTATTGTTAGACGTTGCATCCTTATTTTGCTACCGAGCATCTTCTCTCCTCTTCTGACGAGAAGTATTAGGCTTCAAAATACTATAGTATGAAAAGTTATCATTTACCCTACACCTCTAATTGTTGTATACCCTTATTGAATAAATGAATAAATCTATATATATTTAATATATAGTTTTATGTAGTAATTTTCTTATGTTATTGAATTATATATATATATATATATATATATATATAATTCAATAACATAAGAAAATGACAATATGAAACTATATATTAAATATATATAGATTTATTCATTTATATATATATATATATATATATATATATAGTCTGTTTATTATGTAAACATTATTGGTTACATATGTGCAAATATGGTTCAATGGAGTCCCAATATATATATATATATATATATATATATATATATATATATATAGAGAGAGAGAGAGAGAGAGAGAGAGAGAGAGAGAGAGAAAGAAAGAAAGAAAGAAAGAAAGAAAGAAAGAAAGAGAGAGAAAGAGAGAGAGTGAGCGGGAGATGAAGATAGATGGATATACCATGAGTTATCATTTCAAAAGCCAAAAGATAGAAATAATTTACTCATAAATTTTTAATAGATTTTTTTTTTATGTGGACGACTGATCTTTTTTTAATATTACGTTTTACATGCGTTTCGTTGAATAGAGAAAGATCACTATACAACTCCACAGAGACAAACAAATGTTCCTTTAAAAAACCTGCTAGAAAGTTTATCACATGCATGGAAAGACCAGAAAAATGGAAATATGTACAGAAACACTTATCCTAGTGTTTATATGCAGCAACTCCACCCAAATATATATATATATACATATATATATATATAAATTTATATATATATATATATATATATATATAGAGAGAGAGAGAGAGAGAGAGAGAGAGAGAGAGAGAGAGAGAGAGAGAGAAGGGCGAGGCGAGGAGTGGGAATGACTTTGTGTATGAGTGCGTGTGACAGAGAGCAAGAGTGAGAGAAAGAAATAATTATAACATTAAAATTAAATTTGTTCATTTATTTAACGCATTTCTTTTGTTTATTTTCATTTATCGATTTTATTTTTTAACTATTTTTCTTATTTTATTTATGTATTCATGTTTTTCAATTGCATGACCAATTCAGCAAAATATACAGCTTCGGGCTGATAATTTTACTTTTATCTTTTTTTTTTTTTCTTTTCTCCGCAACGAAATTGAAGTGATGTCAGCTTAGCATAGTAATGTTAAATTGAAGGCTCTGATCATTGAAATGAATGTTTAAAACTCGCATCACGTCCAGTATAAATATGTCGGAATTAAACTAAATTAAAAAACGTCATAGTCACGTACAGAGGATATGATAGGATTAATAATAATAATAATAATAATAATAATAATAATAATAATAATAATAATAATAATAATAATAATATTTTTCGTACGTGTGTGTGTGTGTCACCATTAACTGACACCAAACCAAAAAAAATGCGGAGGGTGAAGGAGCATGTAAAGACCGAGGAAAGAAAGCACTAGCCAGGCCTCCGCTGGATTAGTGCAAAGAAGACTGGGTCCTTGGGGAGGCTTTTTACCACGCAAATTCGAGTAAAGACCAATGGTCACTGTCAACGAGAAATCAATAGTAATTGGCTGTTGCGATAACGCAATGTTTCTTGCAAAGGTTATCAGGGTAGAGTACTTTAAATCTGGGGAGACTTGATGTCACTCAAACCATAAGTGGTTATCAAAGAAAAATCTTTGATGATTGTTTGTGTGCCTACTCCTAGTGAGTAAATAATAATAATAATAATAATAATAATAATAATAATAATAATAATAATAATAATAATAATAATAATAAAGGAAAGACAGCGGGGGGGACTGGTTAATATAGAAGACTGTGTGAATGACAGCAAAAAAGAATTAGAAAAATGCATAATGCAAAACACTGAAAAAATAATCATAGCAGCGAGAGACACGGAAAAAATCAATAAAACAGAAAACAGAGAAACAGAGGATAAGCCAAGAAAAGTGGGAAGAAAAACTACTACACAGAAGATTCATATGGATGACAAAAGATTAAAATAACGGAAACACTTGGACATGGGTGCAAAAAGGGTACATAAGCCGAGAAACTGGATCCCTAGTAACTGCAGCACAAGACAACTCGATAAGAACCAACCACATCAAAGCAAAGATCGACAAAACACAAGAAAACAGCCGATACAGACTCTGTGGACAAAGAGACGAGACGATAAACCATATAATAAGCTTCTTTCTTAGAACTGCACGCCTGTGGAACTCTGTTCCGCCTGCCTGCTTCCCACCTGACTACAACTTGGATGTCTTCAAGTCCAACGTTAACAAATTCCTAATGAACCGCCCCCTTAAGTAAGCACTTCATCAAATCTCCACACTAACGTACTGTACTTGCAATAACCCTTATCCCTGAGTGGCTTCCGGGCCTTGATAAGTGGTGACCACCGTGTAAAAAAAAAAAAAAAGAATTCAGCAAACTGGCCCAAAAGGAATACAAGAACAGATACGACTAGGTGGGAAGGGTAGTACAATGGGAAGTATGCAAACAACTGAATCTCGAACACACAGACAAGTGGTACAAACATAAGCCGCTAACAGTATTTGAAAACGAGAATCACAAAATCCTATGGGACATGGACATACAAACTGATAAACCCGTCCAAGCAAGAAGACTGGATGTCGTAATAATTAACAAGAAGGAAAAATCCTTAGACTTTTCTGTTCCAGCTGACCACAGGGTTAATATCAAAGAAAAGAAACGGGGCAAATACACGGAGCTGTCCACAGACGTGAAGGGGATATGAAAGATGTAGAAAATGAAAATAATACTTATAATAGTAGGAATAATCCCGAAAAACTTTGAGAAAAGAATGGGAGAAATTGGAAACAAAGGAATTACTGGAAAAATACAACGAACAACAATCATAAAAACAGCTGAGATATTAAGAAAACCCCTAGAATGTGGAAACTAACACATAGGAGCAACAAGCGCAGACCAGAGAAACTGCTGCATGGCAAAACATGAAACACTACAAAGACCCAAGAACATTGAGGCCGCATATCTAAGTTCTCTAACCTAACCCTACCCTCATCCCCACATCGCATGTACATTCTGTTGCACTTTTTTAAAAAAAAATCATTGAAAATTGCAACAAAATGTACATTACATAAAATAAATCCAAGGTAATTCTTTTATTCAATTTAAATTAAATTTTTATACCTTTGTAAAATTTATAAAAGTGCACTTTGAAGATAAATAAATTTCAAATTGAATCTTGTACTTTTATTTTTAAAGCCTATAGTAAAACATTTTGCTTAACAGTTTTCATGCCTTGGATGAAATGCTTTTCTAACTTGTATCTTATCTTTTTAAGATTATATTTTAAAACTCTCCTTCTCTTTATTTCAGTTTGTATTTCTCCTCATACCACAATTCATATTTGCAACCCCCTCTTTGTATTATTATAGGTCTGAATATTCTCTCTGTTTCAGTTTGTATTTCTCCTCACACCACAACTCATTTTTGCAACCCCCTCTTTGTATTATTACAGGTCTGAATATTCTCTCTGTTTCAGTTTGTATTTCTTCTCACACCACAACTCATTTTTGCAACCCTCTCTTTGTAATACAGGTCTGAATAATGAGAAGATCTGAATTTTTTTAACAAAAATTTTAAAATAACGTTTTTAGATTAAATTTTTTAAACTTCTTTCAGAATAGAAAATCTTTAAAATTTAATAAAGAACATGTTTCATATAGGTTTAATTAACAAATATTCAATACATAACGAGAAAAATATAGATGAAAATTTCAAAAGGACTGTATAACTGATTACGGTCAATAGTAGTCCTCGCCAGCGAAAGTCTTTGTTATTGTTATTCTATTATTATTATTATTATTATTATTATTATTATTATTATTATTATTTAAAACATTTTGTGTCCTGCTCTTTCGCGCGAGGACTATATATATATATATATATATATATATATATATATATATATATATATATATATATATATATATATTGTTTTTTTTTCTATTGTAATCCATTACTATAGGTATCAGGGAGTATAGGAAGAAGAAGAAGAAGAAGAAGAAGAAGAAGAAGAAGAAGAAGAAGAAGAAGAAGGATGTTTCCGTCATCACAACCAAAGAAGACGGTAGACAACTCTATTTCTGTTGTTACCACCACAGAGAGATAACAGCTACTTTGACACTCTGAGAGATGTTACTTGCCATCAAGAAACTATCGAAATTTTGTTTGTCAGGTTTTCGCAGCTCAACCTTTTTAGTTATTCATTTTGATACTAATGTAAACGATTAATTGAACATAAGTTTTTACTGATAAACGAATAGACATTGTTCGTCCCTTTTCGTATAATCACAACTCACCAGTTCTGTTATATCCCCGAAGTTAAGTAAGGTTGAACCAGGTCAGTACCAGATGGGTGACTATTTGGGAATATCAAGGGGTGTATGTAAGAGGACCTGCTTGCAAAAACTGCAAAAACATAACGTCGTCATCGTCTCATGACCGGAATGAACATATGACTGCGGACTGCTTGTGAATTTGATATTCCCATGAAACTTACTTTTAGTGATGTAGGAGAAAGCGCCACTTGTTTTTAAGGATTGCTTCAGTTACTCTTGATATTCACCTGTAACATAATCACGTTAGCGTTTCGAAGCGTGGCGTAAAGATTATGTCACGGACTCAAATCCATATATAGAGAGATTAATATCGAGAAAAAGCGGAACAAGGAGAAAAGAGAGAGAGAGAGAGAGAGAGAGAGAGAGAGAGAGAGAGAGAAGAGAGAGGAAAAAGGAAATCGCCGCTGGCAGATTGGCCAGCGAGCACGAAAGTCTGATCGATCTCTCTCTCTCTCTCTCTCTCTCTCTCTCTCTCTCTCTCTCTCTCTCTCACACACACACACACACACTCTCTCCTTATTCATAAGAAACGTCGAATTTTGTGAAACTGGTACCCTGTACTGATAGTGAGTTTTTGTTTGTTTTTGTTTGTTTGTTTGTTTTTTCCAAAGGGGTTACCACTCGAGGATAATGGTTGATGTGTGTCTTGTAGTCATTGGGGCAGCAATCGTTTGCGGTGGAAATTTGGTATAATCGGATTATTTACGAGGACTTGTTTACGTTGGACTTGAAGATGACAATATTGTAGTCAGCGGTTACGCGAAGTTACCTTTTAACTCCACCAAGAAAAGTTGTGTCAACGTTATGATTTTCCTTTTCGAGCGAATCGTCATACATTTGGGGTCCGTTATAGGGACATAGACGACTATGTTATAAAACCTTATAATGCTATCCAGACAGCGGACATCAAAAATATTTTTTGGAGTATTTGATATGACTCGACCGAGGATTCAACCCCGGTTTCCTGACCCATTGGTGAACTCTCTTACGGTTATGCCAAGTAGGATATTGGTGTTACGGATTCTAAACGTTGGAATTTTACCGAAAATTACAACTATTTATAATAATATTATTACTTCTCTTGCTACTGATCCTAATAATAATAATAATAATAATAATAATAATAACTTGTTCAAATAAAATTATTCAGTAGAAAATATTATAATACAAGAAATGCAGTATAAAATATTAGAAAGAACCGAAACTCAACCGCCAAATGACAGTCAAGGCTTCTCACCATTGCGCTATACGGCTGCTGCTGTGTGGGTAATGAATAAACGATCGTTCAAATGCCTCCGCTCGATTTGTTTGCACAAAGAGCGTCGCTTAATAATACACTTATGGAAGTTTGTATATCACTTCCCAATATGCTCAACCCAAGATAGGGAGCATTATAGTCATCCACATACAGCACTGTTTCGCTGTATCACAGCTCATCAGTACGGCTAGACAGACAACTGCCTCAAGCCAAAATCGAAACTCGACCGCCCAAATGACAATCAAGGCTTCTCACGATTATGCTATACGGCTGCTGCTGTGAGGGTAATGAATAAACGATGTTTTGATATCGTTTAAATGCCTTCGCTCGATTTTTTTACACAAAGAGCGTCGCTTAATACGCTAATGGCAGTTTGTATATCACTTCCCAATATGCTCAACCCAAGATAGGGAACATTATAGTCGTCCACATACAGCACTGTATACTGAGTAAATGGTAAATGGTAACAACTTGAAATAAGTGCTCAATACTACTGTAGAGCAAAATATGTTTTTATTAACTTTTGGTGGTCTGCTTGGTTACATATGTTTCCATTACCAAAATCGAATTTACAATCTGATAGTTTCTTTAGACTTTGCATAATATTCTCTTGTGATTGTGTATCCATATTATAATATGCTAATTTGTAACCCAAGTAAATCTAGTACAGTTAACCCTAAAATCGAGTACCTCCACCAAAAGTAGTAATTCAGGTCTTTACTTCTCAAGGCACTACCATAGTCCCCCCTTCATTTTTTATAATCAAATTTACCTTGACTATTATGACTTTTAACCTTTACCTATATACTCCTTAAACCTCCATACTCCTCTTCTATCTGCTCAATCCCATATAGACTTCCAAATATTCAATTAACCATCTAATTAGGAATATAACGTAACCTCCATTTCACTACTCCTTTTTAATTAATTAATTAATTTACTTATTTATTTTATATTTTATATTCATATTTTATATTTTATGTTCATATTTTATATTTTATGTTCATATGTATGATTTTCTTTATATTTCATGTCTTTATTTATTTCGTTATTTATTGATTTATTTAGTTACATATTTATTCATTTATTTACTTATCCATTATTATAAGCATTTTAGATATTTTAGGTATTTACTTATTTATTTATTCATCTATTTACTTATTTAGTTTCTACCTTTTTTTTTTTTTTTTACAACGGTGTCACCACTTATCAAGGCCCAGAGGCCACTCAAGGATAAGGGTTAATAGGTATACATTAGTCATTGTGATTTTAGCATAGTAAACAGTGGGAATTTTGAAACTTGGATTACTTAGGGGGACGATTCAATTAGAACTTGTTCACATTGGACTTTTTCTTTTTTTTTTCATAGGTATCAACTCATTATCAAGGTCAAAGAGGCAACTCAAGGATAAGGGTTAAAGAGTGTACAGTAGAAATTGGACAATATAATAATCATTAGTAACGAAAATTTGGTAAATTTGATAACTTATATGGAACGGCTCATCAAGAACTTATTTACGTTAGACTTGAAGACAACCATATTGTAGTCAGCCGGAAAGCAGGAAAACGGAAGACAATTCCACAGGCGTGCAGTTCTAATAAAAAAGCTTTGCTCATGGAATCTACGTTTAGGTTTAGGCACAGATAAAGAGTGGGGGTAATTATTGATAGTGTTTACAGCTAGACGAGTGTTTCTTGTGAAAGTTTTGCGAGGGGGGACCATAGATTGAAGCTCAGTCGAACACTTTCCATGAAAATAACGATACATCAGAGACAAACTCGCAACATCTCTTCTGTGAGATAGAGGTTGCAAGGAAGAGAAAAGGACATCTCCTACGAGGCTACGAAGTCTATTTTGAACTCTATCAAGGCAGGACAAGTCCTTTCTAGCAGCTCCTGCCCAGATGTGGCAACAGTATTCCATCCTTGGACGTACCTGGCTCTTATATAGATAGAGAATTGCATCAGCAGTGAGATATCTACTGGATCGATAGAAAGATCCCACCATTTTTCCAGCGGCCTTGGCAACAGACTTGATGTACGTGTTCCATTTAAGATCAGGAGTAATGGTCAACCCCAGAAGCTTGTCAAAACTTGAGGCCTCCTGAAGACGAGAGCCATTCATTTCAATTGATGCCAGATGTGGATCAGAATGTTGATGATGTAAAGAGAGGAGCTTGGTTTTAGATGCATTAAAAGTAACCAGCCACTCCTTTCCCCATTGTACTACATGCTCAAGATCAGAGGAGAGAGAATTGGAGAGAACTTGGTCGTTTACTGTCTTAGATGTACTACCATAAATGGTAGTGTCGTCAGCATAAATGTCTACAAATGATGTAAGGGTGTGATTTGGAAGATCATTAATGTAGATCAGGAAAAGAGTTGGGCCCAGGATGGACCCCTGAGGGACACCGGCATTAATACTGTGGGCTTCTGATTTTTGCCCCTCAACTACTACTCTTATGAACCTATCAGAAAGAAATGATTTAATAATTGAGAAGACATTTCCAGCTATACCATAGCTAGAGATCTTATGAAGTAAACCTTTATGCCATACCCTATCAAAGGCCTTACATATGTCAAGAGCAATTGCCCTAGAAAGGTTGCCTCCGTCGAGAGATTTGCTAATCCTATGAGATATAACTGTAAGCACATCTGCTGTAGATCTAGCAGAACGGAAACCATATTGAGTGTCACTAAGAAGGTTATTTTTTTTTAGATGGTTGATTACTTCTGTATTTAACACAGATTCCAGCAACTTACTCATGACGCACAGGAGACTTATTGGCCTGTACTGAGAGGGGGATGAGCGATCACCTGAATTCTTAAATACAGGGCATACAGATGAAATTTTCCAGGGAGATGGGAAACTATTCTCTTTAAGACAACGTTTAAATAGTTTTGTAAGTATGGGCACTAGTTCAGGTCGAAGTTTTTTTAGTACTATAATTGGAATACCGTCAGGGCCAGTTGCTTTACTGGAATCAAGGTTTTTGATTAGCTTGGCAACATCACGTACAGATATACGTATATCACTCACATAGTGTGTTTTCAGATACAGGAGGAAATATTGGGGGTTGGCGGCCTTGATCGCAAAAGGTAGAATTAGCTGCAAAATTCTTGACAAAGAGTTTGGCTTTGTCTGATGCTGACGAGATTACCTCAGGTCCATTGATTAATACCTATATATTTTTGATACTTTTTATACATTCTTTTATATATATATATCCTACTCTTAATCTCTTAATAGTCTCACCTTCCTTTCATTAATTTTATACGCTTACCTTTAATTAGAAGTAGGAAGTATCTTAATACCTAGTGTATTTCTCCTGATAAGCCATATCTTTAATGTGGCCTTAATTTCATTCCAATGCCGCTACCACCCCACACCGTCTGCTGACCAATTTTCAATTTCATTCTGACCTGTCACTTTCTCTATTTCTATCCGTCTCCGAGACCGGAAATATAATTTATATTCCATATTTTGATTTTCATATAAACTGCCTGGTCATATCCAACCCTGCCCATCTATTTAACTGCCTGCATCTTTCTTTACTCTTCTCCCGTTTTTTCTTCCACTTTCTCTCCCTCTCTTTCTCTTCTTCTCTGTCTCTGGTTTTGTGAGTTAATCCTCTCCCTCTTTCTACCTTTGCTAACTATCCTGAGTTTTTTGTTTTGTTTATTTTTTTGTGAAATTACAGTTAGCTGCTACTGATTATAATTTGAGTTTGTACTTTTTTATTTTTACTTCCTTATAATATTTCTTCAGTCAGCCAAGTCTGAAGAAACTATAGGATCGTTAATTCGATTCTGGTAGTGAAAACATATGTAACTAAGCAGATCAAAAAACAGTAAACACACACACGCACACACACACACACATATATATATATATATATATATATATATATATATATATATATATATATATATATATATATATAAGGATTTAAATGAAATTCTGTAGATTAAAATATACATAAAACTATATTCAATTTAAATATATTTCTATGTGTATTTTAATCTGCATAATTTATCTTCGATCCTTACATTTATACTTTGCTCTGTTTGTATACATTGAGCTTTACCTTTTTGGCATGGACCTTATTGAAAATATTTTCTCACTGTAATATTTAATAAGACAATAACTCATTTGATTATTTAATCTGTGATTTAACTTATATATATATATATATATATATATATATATATATACATATATATGTGTGTGTGTGTGTGTGTGTGTGTGTAGATAGATAGATAGATAGATAGATAGATAGATAGATAGATAGATAGATAGATAGATAGATAGATAGATAGGTGAACTGTACATCTGGTAATAATATTTTGGGTCCTTTATAAGTTAGATACAATAATGGCCAAAAAAAAAACAGAAAATTTATGCATATGTACAATTCACTACGCAGGAAGATTCATGTTAACTGATTCAATGTAAAAAGGAAAGTAGGGGAAAAGGACGCGTGACTATTGAAGACAAAGACGATTACATAAACAATGCTGAGTGCCTAGATAAATAGATTTTACCGCTAAATATTTAAGACATTGATACTCAGCAGGATGTTGATTAAATTTCTTCTATTTCTATTAATTTTATTTGTGTCTACATTTTGTTTTGTTTTGTTTTTATTTCTTCGTTCGTGTTTCTCTTTTGTTTACCCAGTTTAGTTTTAGATAGTGTTGTGGAGACGCCCACTAATTAACATAGACGGGTGAGTGAGATATATAAAGGTATCAATCACCAATACCGGGGGAGTTCGGCAACCGACCGACAAATAGGCAAGACGCCTATGCTGCCTCCAGTAAGACATGCAACACGCCACCTGCCGGAATATCTCCAACTGAAGTATATCTGAAGACATGTAAATATGTATATAACTTTTCTTCCTAATATATTATTGTATACCTTCACTTTCCGTGTTCTTGTTAATTATTTGTGCAGACACAACAGATAGAGACATAGATAGAAAAAGAAAGAAGGCTACAGAAACAGAGAGAGAGAAAGAAAAACTATTGCCAGTGGTTGTAGTTAAATGAGTTTTTGTTTCCGTTGCTTTAATATTATTGTAAACGATTCACTGTACACAATTAATTGAACCCAAGGTTTTATGTAAAAATTAATGAAAATTTGTTCGTCCATTTTCCCAAAGACCATATAAATCCAATATGGTTTCAACACGGGTAAGACGATTATATAAAACGTGATCATATTCATTAATAAATCACACAGCAATCTTTGTGCATAGATACATTTTGTCGGTAAGTATATGCTCATAATGACATTGATAATAAATCGGATTTGATTAAATTCTTCCTTTTCTATTAATTTTATTTGTCTTTTTGTTTTCATTTCTTTATTCGTGTTTTTCTTCTACTAATTTCATTCAAAACTGTTCGAAATTTGAATATCTTAAGAATTTCTTTTCTTTTTCGTTTTGCTCTTAGGCTTTATTTGTTTACTTGATGTCAATTCATTAGTAATGGAATTTTTACCGCAGGAAGATAAGTAAATCAATCTTCCGGCATCTTTTCACGAAATTATTACTGAAAATATATAAATGGAAAAGCAAAGTAGATTTAATAAAAAAAAAAAATCGTAGATAATTTTAAGCCTTGTCATCGCTTTTATATTTACCCAATCATCAACGAATACACAAATAAAAGCCTGCTTCATCTTTCTTTTACTGCAATTTAAAAAGAAAGGAAAGTAAATACTTATGTGTAAGCGTCAATAGATATCTCAATATATATATATATATATATATATATATATATATATATATATATAAATATATATATATATATATATATATATATATGTATATATATATATATTATGAAAGGCATTTTGTGTATGCACGTGTGAGAGAGTTCGTTTTCTGTGGATTCCGTTACGCTGGGCCGTTTTTTTTTTTTGTTTTTTTGTTTTTTTTTTTGTTTGTTTTTTGGTTTTGCTTGTTTTTTTACACAAATGTACTTTATGTCCCTGGGGGTGTTCTTGGGCATATTTTGTATCGGAATGACTCCGATAAGTATCGATAATCATAAAAATCTGATTAATGTAGAAATAGTCAGATTTTGACCAAAGTTAACACCCTTATACAGCCTAAGATCACAAGAAGTTTTATCATAGCACAAGCAGAAGGGCCCGACATATAAAATCAATAGTAGGTCCTTTGATAACGCATGGGCGTACTCGAAATGAAGTTTTTGTTTAGAGCATAACTGAGTCATGACACTTGACCTTTTGCATTTTAAACTTTAACTGAAGCCATTATATAAAAAATGATTTTATAAAATCAACAGTACGTTCTATACAGTGCAATGTAGACTAAAATGTATTGTGGACTAATACATTGCGGGGGGGGTATATGAAACTCCCTACCGGTGCAAGGTGATGAGTTCCCAATAAAACTCAGCAATCAATCGATTTGATTGAAAAATGGACGATTTCGCTGATTTTGATGACAATAAAAGTATTGACAGTGTGGAAATTCATTGATCTTCATTCAATCTCGAGCAACGTTAGATCTCTTTGTAAGTATAGGCAGTGCGAATTTCAAATTAAAATAAATCATAAAAAATATTTTTTTATAGAAGTATGTGGTTTATTTCAAAGATTGGCCGCACTTTTTAAGTAAATACTGAAAATCGACACATAAAATATATCTCCTCATAACATTTTATATGAACATATTACATAATAATAACCACACACACACACACATATATATATATATATATATATATATATATATATATATATATATATATATATATATATATGATCAGTATTGATTCCACATGACGCACACACATGGAGACGCTTTTAATGGCAAGCTACAATTTTCTCCAGTCTTAACATTTGAAAAACTATTTTAGTAATCAAAGCATTATGGTTTATCTATATGGATATTTTGATTGAACCGTCAATCTTCAGAAGAGTATAACTTACATCTCAATTTCACCGAGTACTTTGTCTACTATGTCACGGGTCATTGTGAGCTCATTGCGTAATGGATAAAGGGTTCCGTTCGAAATTCCATACAGATTTTCTAGTTCGACAGAAAGATTTCCGAGTTCAACAGAAAGATACCCGAGTTCAACAAGATACACATGGAAAGGTCGAAGGCTTCATTGACCGAAACATTGTAAAAAAACATAACATTCAAGACGAGAACAGTAGTCCAGACCATCCACAGAATACGAATAATCAATCCTCATCTCAAAAATTTAGAAACATAAAAACTATTGTTATAAAGGCATGTGTATGAATACGTTCTATAACGACGTACATGTTTAATAGTTGGGTTTTATATTTTATTTGTATATTCATGTAAATGCGTGTATGCATATACGTCGTATCATTTAGTTAATCGTCTAGTGTGTATATTTTAACATTTATGCAACAGTTCTAACAGGAAACGATTGACGTGGACATATCGAAACAGTTGTAGACAAGCAGTTCATTTTTAACAGATATAAATAACACAACATATACCTGAATTATTTAATTATTTATGAACATTTATTCTCATGATCTGGCCGGCATTTTCAGAGATTACACGTTTTTACATCTTGGCTGTCCGAAGTGACGCCGCTTCCCACGTCATCTTGAGTCGTCCGTTCTCTCTGATGTCCAACTAACGACTGCCTAGAATCTCCCCAAATCTACATGCATCACGTGTTTCTTTACGTCACATGATTACGTGTCTCAGAGCAATCTGATGTAACCTCAATGAAGTTATTTGTTTATGCAAACCCAAAAATCATATTTACATCTATTTTCTATTTTCACATTCCTTTTGTGATATTATATGTCAATCATTTTCCCCCAATTTAATTGTTTATTTTTCTAATCATAATAATTGATCCAGCGACCCACCGTAGCTCGAATCAACTAGTAGTAGTAATAATAATAATAATAATAATAATAATAATAATAATAATAATAATAATGTTTTTACACTTGACCCTGCTTGCCACAGTTAACACAGATACTACGCTATGATCACAGTCTCAACATTACACAATTATAAAAATTAAACGGATTGCCGTTTAGTTTTATGATCGAATGTCTTCTCTGCACTCTACATAATAAAGACTATCAGATTTCTTCAACCACTTTCTGTGACCATTTCATATTGTTTAGCTGACCGATTGATTCGAATGACTAGAAACATGTTTTTTATGATATCTCGATTGTTTACTTTTTTCTACACCCTTCCATCATTCCTTCTAAACAGAAAAACCAAATACATATAGATTTTCATGATATTGTGGTGTCTAAATATATACGGCATAATCGCGTTGACACACCGGTTCTCGTCAAATCCCCGAAGTTAAGCAACGTTAAGCCTGGTTAGTATCAGATGGGTGACCATTTGGGGATTCTAGGCGTTGTATGTGCTCTCCGCTTATCTCGGCATTGTTCCCAGTCATCCTGTACTTGACTTGCCACTGATATTTAACAATGTCGGCCTAGAAGAGGTGCCATTGGAGATTGCGCAACTCCTGCCACAAAAATTTCACGCGCAAGCAACCCTTCGTGGGTATCCATAGACTGTCTAAGATTGAAGGAGCCTGCTGCTGGTGTCTGAATATAGTGTGTTGCCTTTTTAAACATATTAGGAATCTGTTCAACTTGTAGAATTGCGTTGAAAAGATGGTTCATTATTTTGAGTAGAGATATACAGCCCATTTCACGTGTTAAGAATAATTATCATCAATTTCTGGCTTTTACTTACGTTTCTTATTGTGTGTTAAATATTAAAAAAAAAGTGACACGATATTAAACGATGATAAATATGCAGTCCGTGTGTATCGAAAAATATGTTTGACAGGAGAAGGATGGGGTGCAAAATGTGCAATGTGCAATGGGGTGCAAAAAACAACATAATATGATCGATTTCAAGAGATAAAATAATTATTGAATGCGCTAAACTCTTATTTGAATAAAACATAATGCATCAGGGACCTTCTGCGTGGGAAGAGACAACATAAACATAAGCGATAGCCAAAAGATAAGTAAAATGTTGGATGTTGGATCATTTGACAAAAGTACATGCAAGTACAATACAGCTGCACCGAGAGAAGAAAAACAAATAGGTTGGATTCGTCACCGAACAAAATGCTCTGGAGGCATAGCTAGCGTGACAATACCGTCCCATAGGGTGTTTAAGGTGGTCGTGAAATAATATATAATTAGCAGATCGCACGGGGTAGCCCAGTTTTAAAATATACATAATATATTTTTATTAATGCAGTTTCTTATTTATTATAAACAGAAATACCGTAGGTATTAAACGTAACGTTAAATTCCTTTTAAAAAAATAAAGTAAAAATATACAGAAAGAAACTGAGACATGTGCATGCAAGTATTTTTTTTCTAAACAGTTCATTTCTTGTAAGTAAAAAAAAAGAAAAGAAAAATACTCGATCTGAGATCGAAACTAAAACCTAAAGACAGTGAATCAAGAACGATAACCATTTGACCAGCGTGACACGGTTTTTAAAGAGTGTTTTCAAACTACTTATTCTTAACATAAGTAATCTGTAATGTGAACTATTCACGCATGCGCAATCGTTAAACAGTTGAGAAATAGCATGAAATCAGATGACTCCGACGTAACGTTTTAATTTTGACCCCCTTATCAGCCCTTTTTCCTGATTGAAAACGAATTAAAAAGTTTTCCGCGTGTCTGAATATCCTATTTACACAATTTCAAGTGTGTAGGTCAAACATTCGTTGAGTATATAGGTTGAAAAGCGTCCTCACACACACACAATCTCACTTTTATCGATATATAGCTAACAACCCAAAATTGATATCGGGTGTTAGTTGGCGACTTGGGCCTGTGCCTGCATCCCCCTCATAATAACCCACAAATCTATAACTGTTACTGACAAAAAAGATATACCGTTATATTTTCACAAAGCAATGTATCGTCGTTCTTTGATGCAGTATGATGCAATACAAGCGCCGTCTATAAGTGTCAGACAATGAGAAACGTATTTACGCTTTCGCTTCTGTTTTGACCGATTCCACCTACGCAGCGTCGTCAGCATTCCTGGTAATGGCGCCTCAGACGATTAGCAATACACTAACCTCTTCTCAAAGAGAGAAGGCAAAGCTTGGGAGGGTGGACCTCCTAGAACTGCACATGAACTAGCATCAGACCGAAATGAACAGAGACTAGATCATTACAGGAATGCTCTAATCTCTGTCCGTTTTGGGATCGAGGATAAAAATCCCGACCCCTCAAGTTAATTCTAATACATTTATGTACAAACAATTCTTCGCCAACCATTGATCCAAAATATATAATAATCTTTGAATCAAGCGAATATATTAATAAGCTCATTGCAAATGATACTCCCTAAAAAATACCGAAACAAAACTCCCAATTTTACAAAATTATGCATGACGTAAAAAAGATATTAATTTTTCTCATCTTTGACAAAACTGGTTTATCTCCCTCACACGACGTGAATATTACACAAAATCGGGAAAAATGGATTTTCAGAGGAAGAACATTTAGCTTGCAAAAAATGCCTGAAACGCCCCATCAGCATTCCCCAGTAGGAGCGGCTCAAGCGATACGCAATAAGTTAACCTCTTCTAAAAAAGTGAGAAGGCAAAGCCTGGTAGAATGGGCCTCCCAGAGCTGCAAAGAATCTTACATAGCCAAAAAAGAACAATCCACTTTAGCAATGGCATTGACTTTGGTAACCGAGGAACTTTGCCAGAACTGGGATGCTAACTTTTTAGATCAAAGTTTTCCGAAGCTAATGCATGTATAATTCTATATAATATCAAGCATTAACAATGCATAAAAATCTGTTTTAAATTGGAAAATCAATTGACGGCCATTAGTATAAATTATCTTATTATAAGTTTTCCTACTGCCTGTCTGTGTGTGTGACGCGGTTTATCTCAGCCTACAGGCAACCCACCCAGGCAAGTAAGATACCGAAATGAAGCTTATGACCCAGCGTATGTTTTAGTGATATTTATATCCATGTTTGGTTATGGAAATACAAAAAGAAAATGCAAAAAAAATAACGATTTACTAAACAACGTTTTATTTACTGGATATTTTTCCGGTACAAGGACCCAAGTTTGCCCAGCTGGGCAAACTTCAGTTCTTGTACATATAATATGCTTTAATTCAAGCAAATAATAAGCTTATTACATTAATACGTATAGATAAATACTGAACGAAACTCCAAATTTTACTAAAGTGTGTATGACATAAAAATATTAATATAAAATATTAAGGAGAACCGCCGTTGCCCGGGATTGAATGATGATCCACAAATGTTTCACACCCATATTTTTATTGTTATCAAAATCAGTGAAATCGCCAATATTTCAATCAAATCGATTGATTGCCTGCTCTAGTTAGGGACTCATCGCGGTGCACCAAGAGAAAGCTTCACACGCCTCCTCGCAGTGACCTAGTTCACAATATATTGTGGTCTACATTGCACTGTAGAAAATTTACTGTTGATTTTATAAAATTATTTTTTATATATAATCCCTTGAATTAAAGTTTAAAATGAAAAGTCAAGTATCATAGTTCAATTGTGCTTTAACCAGAAACATTCATTTCGAACGCGTCTTTGTTATATCAAATAACTTACTGTTGATTTTATATCCCTGGCCTTACTGGTTGTGCGGTAAAAATAGCTTGAATCCAAATTTAAAATGAATCAGAAGTATCATTGTTCAGTTTTGTTTTAAACAGAAACATTCATTTCGAATATACCTCTGTCATATGAAAGAACCTACTGTTGATTTTATATGCTGGGCCTTTCTGCTTGTGTGGTAATAAAACTTCTCAATTGCACTTGTGATGCTTGGCTGCATAAGGTGTTAATTTTCGTTAAAATCGCCTGTTCGTTCTTTCATCGGATTTTTTCGATTATTGATTATCGATACAAACTTATTTAAGAACACGGCTAGATACATAAAGTACATTTGTGTGAAATTTCATTTAAAAAAATGGGCCCATCTGTTTCGGAGTTTATAGGGAACGAATACCACACACTCTCACACACTATGTTCATTTTATAAAATAGTAGACAGAGATTCCGATATTTGCCAGAACGTCCGATGCCTCCGTTCAGGCTCGAAAGGGGCAGCTGCGCATGTAATTGTGTGGCCAGGGCTGCGCAATCTCCAACCACACCTCTACTGAATCAGCATTACTTGAGCTCAGTGACAAGGAAAAGTTCAAGACGGCTGGAAACAATGCCGAGATAAGCGAAGAGTACAAGCAGCACCTGGAAATCCCAAATTGTCACTTATTTCGTACTGAGCAGTCTCCTCGTTGCTTAACTTCGGTGATCTGACGGAAACCAGCGTGTCAAACCTGATTATGCCAGAACGTAGACGTTAATATATTACATCAAAGACTTGCGAAGCCAATGAATGCTTTAATTGTGTATCATATAAAATGCTACCAAGTAAACAGCACATAAGAAAGCAGCTTGACATCGAAGAATCAATCGTCAGCACTTTGGCAATACCGCTTACAAGTGGCTCCCTCTGCAGGCAAGACAAGTTTTGCTCTAATAAACATAACAGGCAGATGATTAGCGAATCTTGTTAACACTAGGAAACATTAATTAAAAGTCGAACGTGGCGGGGAAATGTTTACCTCTCGCCGCCAGAACTAAACACCTGATTGGTCGATTAGTTAATTACGCGTCTCATTGGTTACTGATTTCTTGCTAAAAGGTTCGATGTTTCTTGCCTATTTAGGAGTCGGTGACAATTATAATGTTATAAAAAAAAAACAGTACAAAATTTAATTTCATCGTTATATAAAAAAAAACAAAAGTTTATATATAAACATTTCAGGGTATTTTTCAGTATTTACTTCAATAATGCTCAATACGTCATTAGAGCTAAGTAATAAGTTATAATATATATATATATATATATATATATATATATATATATATATATATATGATGAAAATAATGGAAATAGTATTCCGACAAAATAGAGAAATAAAAAGGAACAACCCGTATTATGCGTTCATCAACGTTTCGTCTTTATTTCGAGATTCATCCAGAGGAAGTCTCGAAATAAAGACGAAACGTTGATGAACACATAATACGGTTCGTTCCTTTTTATTTATTTATATATATATATATATATATATATATATATATATATATATATATATTCAAGTTACACACTAAGTCTTCCAAGTTTCACCCCTGTAGAGAATAGTCGGAGTAAAATTCATGGAATTCGTGTATGGAATTCGAATATTTGTATACATTTTTATCGATAAATTTAAAAAGAAACGTTTGCATATAAAAACTTGAAGAGAGTAGACCCACATGTGGCATGGACGATGGACGTCCAGTGTATCCCAATCGCCGCTTACAAAAGCAAACAAAATATCTATCTATCTATCTATCTCTATCTCTCTCTCTCTCTCTCTATATATATATATATATATATATATATATATATATATATATATATATATATATATATATATATATATATATATATATACAGGGTTATTCGAAAACCAAGAGACTTTATTCAAAAATATAAAGACTTTATTCAAAAATATAAATACTTTATTCAAAAATCAAGAGACTTTATTCAAAAATATAAAGACTTTATTCAAAAATATAAAGACTTTATTCAAAAATATAAAGACTTTATTCAAAAATATAAATACTTTATTCAAAAATATAAATACTTTATTCAAAAATCAAGAGACTTTATTCAAAAATATAAAGACTTTATTCAAAAATATAAAGACTTTATTCAAAAATATAAATACTTTATTCAAAAATCAAGAGACTTTATTCAAAAATATAAAGACTTTTTCAGATATAAAAAAAAAAAAATATTTTTAAATTTTACCCTTAATGGTAGAATCAAATCAAGGTATGGAGAACAATATGAACTCGGATGATTCTGCTAACAAGAAACCCAGAGTAATGATGAATGAATTTCTTTTTGAGTTAATAAAAAGGCTTGTTGGGCAAAATTTACCTGCAACGGAAATTATGCAGATGACAGGACAGAGCAAGTCTACTGTGTATAAAGCAATTTCAAAGATAAGAGAAAATCCAGATTCCTCTTATTCTGAGAATTATGGAAAATCAGGGCGACCTACAACACAGCATCCTGACTTGGTAAACAAGGTTAAAAATATTATTAATGAAGACCAGTCATTAACTCAAAAAGGGATTCAAACAAAGTTTGAAGAAAAATTTGGATTTACCCCGAATCAAACCTCCGTTTGCAGACTTTTGAAGGAAGCGGGGCTAACAAGAAAAAGGCTGAAGAGGAAGGCAGCTGTCGTTAACACGAATAATCACCGTGAAAAAATGAGAGAATACGCCAGGGCTTTTGTGGGATATCGAAACCGCGAAGTTTTGTTTCTGGATGAAACAGGCTTTAATTTGCACACATCCAAAAATTATGGATATTCGCAAATTGGTGTAAGCCCAGTTACTTATGTGCCCCCTTCTAAAGGACAAAACCTATCAGCCTGCTGTATTATTTCACAGTTCAGCTTATTCTATTACAAACTGATTGATGGATCGTTTAATGGGGAGAGGTTTCTTGAGTTTCTCGTCGGGGCTGTTAATGAGGGTGTTTTAAGGAGAAATGTAGTCTTAGTAATGGATAACGCCCCAATCCACAAGACAATTGTTGTTAAAGAGTTTTTAGAATCTCACCAGATTGAAGTTGTATATCTTCCCCCCTACAGCCCCGACCTTAACCCTATATAAATTTTTTTTAGTATGGTTAAGTCTAGATACTCGGCCATAAGACCTCGTACAAGGGAAGAATTAAAAATCAATGTTGGTAATGTTTTGGAAAACTTAAATGGGGAGGATGTGCAAATTTTTTAAAATCTCATAAGAAAAATGTGGGACCTAATCTACCAAGTAATAACAGGTGTTGAATAAATGAAATTATAAAGTCTCTTGATTTTTGAATAAAGTCTCTTGGTTTTTGAATAAAGTCTTTATATTTTTTAATAAAGTCTTTATATTTTTTAATAAAGTCTCTTGGTTTTTGAATAAAGTCTCTTGGTTTTTGAATAAAGTCTTTATATTTTTTAATAAAGTCTCTTGGTTTTTGAATAAAGTCTCTTGATTTTTTAATAACCCTGTATATATATATACATATATATATATATATATATATATATATATATATATATATATAGGTAGATTACATTTTTAATCAAACTTTTTTTATTACAATAGAAAAATGAGAGCATGAAAAGTAATATGGTTAAGCTTAAACATGAAAAGTAAAGGACTAGTTGTTAAAACTGGAAAAGAAAAGGACAAGATAATCTAGTAAAAAATATAATAAATTTATAATTTAAAATATTGCAGCATTAAACATTGATTAATGTTATAAATTGAAGTTTTCTTTAAATTCTTAATGTTGCAATATTTTAAATTATAAATTTATTATATTTTTTACTAGAGTATCTTGTCCTTTTTTTCCAGTTTTAACAACTAGTCCTTTACTTTTCCATGTTTAAGCTTAGCCATATTACTTTTCATGCTAGCATTTTTCTATTGTAATCCATGAATTTTTCCAGGCTTCC
>NC_136486.1:20064863-20344863 GCF_053919585.1 Euprymna scolopes
CGAGCACATCAAAAATAATATACCTAATGAATTCTATAGAATAATAGACCAAAACTTCCCCCGGATAATAAACTAAGCAAAATAATAAATAGAAACTCTGTAAAATTATCTTTCTCAACGTCCAGAAACTTAACTAACTATAATCAGCTCCAACAATAGAAAAATCAGCAAAATAAGGAACAACAACGAACTACCATCAAACGAAAATATACCAAACAGAAAATGTAATTGTAGAATACCTGAAAATTGTCCGTTGGATGGGAAATGTCTAACCTCAGAAATAGTGTATAAATGCGAGATAAAAACCGACAACACTAAGAAGATATATCTGGGAGCCACGGGAACAGAGTTTAAGGACAGATAGAGAAACCACGTAGTATCATTTAAAAAGGAACCTGGGACAGAAACTAATATGGATGGCATGAACGACAATAAGGGGTGGGCACAAAAATAAGCATTAAAAATAAAAACAAAAAGAGAAACACAACTGCATTAGATGATTGGATTAGGGAATTTAACAGAAATAATGAAAATTTTGAATTAAAATGGTCAGCAGTAGACAGGGGGAGGAAATACAGCCCTGGGAAATCAAAAAGGTGCGATCTATGTTTATTGGAAGCCTTCTACATTGTGAATTCCAAAGAGGAAATTTTGAATAAAAGACTTGATGCCATACTGGGATGTCTTCACAGAAATAGATTTCTGCTATCACGCCTTAAATGTAACTGAGACATATTTTTTTATCTTTTTACAATAATAAGGATCATCAGATGCTAGGATTAAATTTTAATGTAGAGTTAAATAGCTAGAATTGTTATAATCTAAATGAACGATCGAAATCCCACATGCGAATAAAACTTCCATTCTTCTTAACCGAATGGGAAATATAAATAAGGTATACAGCTCATCTAGGAATGTTTTTTCTCCATAACGGTGAGCATCCTTGTATTCAAACATAGCAGCATTAACCGTGAAATAACGGTTACCCTCTTCAAACCAATGAAACAACTTAGCAAGTAAACCAGTTATTATTAAAAAATAAAAATTAAATTAGCAATTTGGGGGTTGCAAAATTTATGTAAATATAATTTCATCAGATTTTGTCATCCATAGTTGGTAGAATCCATACTGACTTACTTATTTACCTACAGCAATCCCTGTTCTAAATGTTTTTACCCATAAATGCAGGAGTAGACACACTTGTAACCATGGGTGGTTTTGCTGTCAGAATAATAACTAGAGGATATATATTTTATTTATTTAGACGCCCAAAAATACAACGCATAAATTAAGTGACTAGTAACAGAGGCGGGTTAAATCCATGAACTAAGACCATTCTTTGAGATCAAAACAAAATTTATATACTTAATTGGTTAAGTAAGCCATCATAGCAAGTTCTGGATCTGTCTGATTAAGTTAAATCAATTATTAAATTAATTATTAAATCATCGCCGCCTTCTAGTAATCAATGAACCAAAAACACCAAACGGTCTAAATTACCTCCCCTTGACCATTATAGGATACAAATCGACCCAATTTCAAACAAAATTAACTAACAATACTTAACAATATAATTGGATTATCTCCCTTCATTTTATCTTACTTAACGATATGAAAACTTTTTTCAAGTAGAATAAGAATGAATCTTAAAACATTAAATAACAATAAATAGATTAGAATACTTCACCCGTAATATTATACGAGGATTTTTATATATATCTTTAATACATCCATTTTATTTACGCTCGTATTCAATTAAAATTTTAAACTAAAAGGGTCATAAATCCGAGCACAAATATAACGATAATCTATAAACCTTACCTACCACCAATACGAAACTAAACCTAACCGTAGCATTTTTGCAAGGCTGTTACGGCCATAATATCGAAACAAAATTTTTTAAAAATTAAGTATTGGGTAACAAAGAAATAACAAGATCTAATTTAGGAACCCAACGAATGGGATATATATTTAAAAATTCTTTTAAATGGCTTAGGGCTCCCTGTCGCAACTTTCCATGACTCTGCTCTTAAATAAGGATACGAAAATTAGGCGATATATTAATATTTAAATGGGATTTTTCGTGACCACAACAAAGGTAGATGTTTCTCGCATGCCTTTCTAGCTAGGGATCCCCCCTTCCTTCCTTCTCTTCAAAAAATGCTCAATTGCCAAAAGTGTGCTTATTCATAAAATCTGAAGAAATGCTGGTTTTGAAAATTTTCAAACGACATAATGCTTGAAATTGTCGAACTGGACATGGAAACAATTGTAACGTAAATTAAAATACACTTTTTGTTGCCACCAACACCTTGTTTTGAAGTCTTGTTTTTGCTCATACAGTATATTAATGCTCAATCATAAAATTTGATAATTTTGTAGCTTACTCTGTAAGTCAACCATTTTTGGTTTAAAACTCATTAGTATATGAAAATTTACTGAATTTCACGAACTCAGTATAATTACATATAAGTGTGTATATATATATATATATATATATATATATATATATATATATATATATATCAGTACGGTATGCAGATAGCTATAATATATATATTTATATATATATATTATAGCTATCTGCATACCGTACTGATATATATATATATATATATATATATATATATATATATATATATATATATATATATATATATATCAGTACGGTATGCAGATAACTATAATGCTCCCTATCTTGGGTTGAGCATATTGGGAAGTGATATACAAACTGCCATTAGCGTATTAAGCGATGCTCTTTGTGTAAACAAACTGAGCTTAGGCGTTTGGACAATGTCAAAACATTGTTAATTCACTGCCCTGCATCGCAGCAGCCGAATAGCGTAACGGTTAGAAGCGCCAACTGGCGGTCAAGTTTCGATTCTGGCTTGAGGCTGTTGTTTGTCTAGTCGCAATGGTGAGCTGTGATACAGTGAAACAGTATTGTATGTGGATGACTATAATGCTTCCTATCTTGGGTTGAACATATTGGGAAATTATATACAAACTGCCATTAGCGTATTATGCGATGCTCTTTGTGTAAACTCTAGCTAGCTAACCTAGCAGATTCATTGTGATTACCTCCCATTGGTTAATGTTTGCATTAGTCAATAACAGGATAAAGGTTCGGCTGACTTTTGTTTATTCTTCTTTTGTTTTGTTTTAAACAGCAGTGACACAGCATTTTTGTAAATATGGCGAATAAATAATTTACTTTATTTAAACACATACGTATTTAGAGTATTTTTTCTATTTTTAGTTTAGTTTATTTTAGTTTTAGTTTAGTTTGAGTTTTTTATTTAATCATTTTATTTTTCTTATGTATTTTTATTCTAAAGTAAAATTTATTTTCTGTATACAGTGGTTTGCTACTTTACCTTTACAGTTTAATATGTATTGGGGGTCTTTAAAGTTTAGAATTTCAAATTTCTTAGTAAGGCATGATCTACGCAGGTCGTATAATATATGTATACACAAAGGGCAGTTTGTATATCACTTCCCAATATGCTCAACCCAAGATTGGGAGCATTATACATTATAGTCATTCACTGTATCACAGCTCACCATAAGACCGAAACAAGCTCATGACTGTGTAGCAACACATTACTGTTTATGCAAAGACAAATTGAAAGTATATATATATATATATATATATATATATATATATATATATATATATATATATATAAAGAGAGAGGGGAGAGTGAGAGAGGGATAGATAGATAGATAGATAGATAGATAGATAGATAGATAGATAGATAGATAGATTGATTGATAGATAGACGTGTCTGTGTAAGAGATGAACGCATACTTAGCATAACTTCAAATCAAATCAATTATTTGCCTTATATTTGTTTATGTGTCTTTTGAGTAAGGATTGGCTTAAATAGTTTGGCACGTTTCTTTCGACATTTATAGTGACATGCTTGTTTGCTTGCTTGCTTGCTTGACTGCATATTAGCAGTTGTATGTTGATCTCACTATGCGTGGACGTACGTACACGTCCATGTATGTGAGCGTACGCGAATCGCCTGCGTGGAAACAATGAGGGAGGGAGGGGTAACCAATCAAGCAAAACACGATTGTGTCAGCCCTAACGATATAACACAATATGAAAATGTAGAAAATCAGTCGCTTATATCAGCGAAAAATTGGATGAAAACAACAGGAAAAACAAAAAAAAAATACAAAAGGTCGATGAAAAAATGAAGAGAGCAAGAAGATTGACGTTATAAGAAAATTGAATCAATCGGACGAACAAAATGGCTGACTGATGAAACAGAATCGAATCGATGAATAGAAATTGACGAACTGTTCATTGAATAAAACAGATGGGTAAGCTCGGAATTGGACAGATAGAAGGAGAGAGAGTGAGTACAGGAGAGAAAGTGACGTGTTTTATGGGCGGGAGTGATTGTCTTCAACTGCATTGAGTGAATGGTTAAGGCGACGATGGCGGAATTAATATAAATTTAATTGCTGTGCTGTGTTCGTGTAACTTAGTTAAGTCACCGAAAAAATCACTTCAATAAAAAAGACATTTACATTATTCAGGCGAGAATAGCGAAAATGATTTTGAAGAAATCCAATGTTCTGCTATAGAAAAACAGAAAACATTATTTTTTATGCATCTACAACCATATATATATATATATATATATATATATATATATATATATATATATATATATATATATATATATTTTAAATAAAAGATGGGGAATAAAGTAATATATAGCTGTATTATATTATCAGATAAAAAATAATAATTCGATAGAAAAGCCCCTTTAGGCCATGGCATTTCGAAGCTAAATGCTTCTAATCAGAAGAGAAGGAGAGCCAGGTTTATACAAAATGTAAAATATATAAATAAAAACTGGCTTAAGCACATTAAAATTGGAAATGGAGGATGTATATATGAAGATATATCAAATAAGATATAAAATACGAGAATAAAAATATTAAAATAGAATTAGAAAGAGAGAATTAATTATATGAGAATAGGAAGGTAAAACTACATTTAAAAAAAAATAGCAACACAGTACATAAGTAAGTAATAGCAAAAAGAAAATAGAAATGTTTTAAATGAATGCTTAAAAGAATATGCAAATGAGCTAGATCTTTTGCAGATGACTGCAATTCCACGATCCATATATAACAATGTTGTATTTTCTTTTTAAATTAATAGAAAATGTGTTTTTAATATAAATATCAATACACAAAAAAAATTGTAGTATATATATATAAGATAAAAACCGAGAAAATCTGTTTTTATATTTGTAGCTTTTTTTTTTTTTTGCATAGACTTTTAAATTTTTTTAGAATCTCTAAATAAGATCCGCTTAATAATGTAGATAATACAAAGGTGCGATTTTATTACCTTTAAATCTACGCCTGGTTTATTACAGGCTCCACCAGTTCATAATTTCATTTAATAAATCATGTACAGCCAATTTAGCAAATTCTCGTGTCTATATTTGAATAGTTTCATATCTTAAAATAGATTTTCAACGAATAAAACTGGAGCCTCGGATAATTATTATCCAAAGTAGACTCACTCGCATTGTATACAGATTTCAAGATGGCCGCCGATGTCTATAAATTATTCACATTTAAGCGCTATTAAATTAATACAATGTTGCTGAATTTGTAAAACGTATTGCTTATCCAATGTAAATAGAGGCTGGAACGATAAAATTGTCACCCTAGAAATCACGACATGATTCTGTTTCTGTTTTGTTTTGTTTTTTTGCTTTTTTTTCTATTTTTTTTTTTTTTTTTTTTTTGCAGACCATCTACAAATTGACTAGTTGCGTATAAATCCCAAGAACGATAGGAGCTTTTCATCATGTCTGAAACTGACACAGTATTCAATGAGCGAGATCTGAGATACTCCACTGTACAACGTATGTTTTCTACAAGTTATTACAACAGGACCATTTCCAGCACACTCAAAATGCATCACTGGATTGCCACGAATAATAAGGACGTGCTCAAATTGATGACAATAAAGTTTCCAGACACAATTATGGTATTTGGTGTGGTTTCAAGTGAGAGCAACGTCATGTCACCGCATATTTTCAAAATTTGCTTGAAAGTCAACACCAAAATGTACCTGAATGTGCTGAGGAATCCGGCCCTCAGGCTCAAAGACACCCAGGCTTGGCTTCAGAAGGAGTATTACGAATTTGTGCTCTTTTCTCACTAGTGTCCCTCCTCCCCTGACCTGAACGCGCTGGACTACTTCGTTTGGTCATACATCGATAACATCACTAATATGACCTGCCACAATACCAAAGCCAGCCTGATCACCGCCATCCGCTGAGTATTCGCCAAGCTCCCGCCGGCGCTTGTGGAAAATGCATGTTCCTAGTTCCTGAGCCGTATCGAGGCGGTGATTGAGGCTGAAGGCGGTTACATTGAATAGTTGTTAGCTCTACTAGATGATCAAATTACCTGAATTGATTTTTCAATAAAAGTTTTAAAATAAAGCTGTAGTGCTGTTTTCTTTAGGGCGACAACTTTATCGTTCCACCCTGTATATAACATATGTAAATAAATTTAAAAAATAAATCGTCACTTTCCGATTTCATTTGGTTATAAAGCAACGGAATTGAAATAGTGATATAAGAAAGATGAAGATTTTAGAAAAGAAAAGAATCCCTCTTTTTAATATTTGGTCACTGCTTATGAAATACGATATAATCACGTTGACAAACCGGTTCCCGTCAGATCACGGAAGTTAAGCAACGTTGAGCCTGGTCATTACTAAACTGGGCGACCAATTTGGAAATTCCAGACGCTGTATATAGGAGGGCGTCGACACCTCCCTGCAAGATGAAAACCGCTTGTGAATTTCATACTCCCATGAAATTTCCTCCTTCGGATGTTAAACCCAAATAGGGTTAGTGCCGTTTTACACACACACACACATACACACATACACACAAACATACACATACACACAAACACACACACACACACATACACACAAACATACACACACACATACACACAAACATACACACACACACCGCTTATGAAGACCTTAAGCCACTCGAAGAGAGGAGTTAATGAGAAAGCATGATTATCAGCTAAGTAATGGGAATTTTTTATGGCAATCGCTCCAGATAAGGCATCAAGCCACTTGATGTAAGGAGCTAAAAAATATACTAATTCAAGATTTTTAAAAAAATATCCAACGATAAGAGTTACATAGAAACAGAAATTCTTCCTCCTTTGTCAGAAATATATCTAAAAGCATGTAAGAGTTAAACGATAAAATAATGAAAGCGAAGGTTACGTGACTACCGAAAGTAACACCGAGCCCGACTTTCTCATCTCTTAACGTAGTCCTAACGTTGATGGATTGTGTTTGGTTACGTATGGAGTGATTTATGACAAAAACAAATTGTTGACTTTGAATTCAAGCCATTATCACCGCACAGCCAGTAATGCTAGGCATACAAACTCAACAGTAGTTTCTTTGATATGACAGGGGCGCGTTCGAAATTAATGTTTCTTTTTAGAGCACAATTTAACCATGATACTTGACTTTTGCATTTTAAACTTTAATTCAAGCCATTGTATATAAAATAATTTTATAGAATCAACAGCATGTTCTCTACAGTGCAACGTAGACTACAATGTATTGTGAACTTAGTCACTGCGAGAGGCACGTGATCTTCCTTCAAGTGCATTGCGATGGTTCCCCAATTAGAGCAAGCAAGCAATCGATTGGATTGAAAAATGGACCATTTCTTCGATTTCAATGACAGTAAAAATATGAGTGTGAAACATTCGTTGATCATCATTCAATCCCGAGCAACGTCGGGTCACCCTGCTTGTTATAATTAAATCATAGATAGTTTAATTTACTTAATATAATCACTAATGCTACTATTACTACTGCTACTCCTTCAATCTTTATTTGTAATAAGCGAGAAAATGATTTTCAATTTGTATTTAAGTTTTGTTATGAATTGCAATTAATATTACCATTTAACTAACCAATAGTGTATCTGCTGAATTATTAAAAATACATTGTTCATTTTTTAATATAAATGATTGTATACTACATCAACCTTTAGTGGTTTTTCTTCTAAAATGGCACGCATATTGAATAAATGAACATCTTAGAATATTTTACATAACTAGCAGGACTCGAAATTCCACGAAATGAGAAATATATTTAGTCAACGAATATGTTTTGATGCAGCTGAAATTTTTTTGAATGGCGTTAAAACTTAGTTGTTTTAACACAAAAGCCAATAACATGCAGCAAATATGAGTTTATTACCATATAGATGTAACCCAAATGACATAAGTTAATAAGTACTAATAAATACTCAAAAGAGTTAATATTGTGTTACATAGTTTTTTTGGGGGGTTTTTTTTTTGTTTGTTTTTTTTTTAGTTCAATACGAATAATAAAATGACATTGTGCGAGGTAATCTTTTATTATTTTTTTTAGTTCAATACAAATAATAAAATGACACTGTGCGAGGCAATCTTTTATTTACTCCTTCAGTTCAACACCTCTGTTCTTCATTTTTATTTTGTCCTGTTTCTTACGAATGTTCCCTTTTTTAAGTAACGTTTCGCTGACTTCTTTCTTCGGTGAAGAACCGCTGCATGTCGAAATTGTTACTTCATTTTTCACATCATTACAAGAATGATTATTTATTATCATCATGGTACTCGAAAACGAGGCTACATCAAAGCGAGATAACTGTCATATTCTTTCCAGCGTTGTCAAATCGGTATTTTTAAACCCAAATTTCGTGAATTTTGCCTTTTTTAAAGCTGTTTGGTCTGTAAAGTAGTCATTGGTTCCATCATTTAACTGACCAAACTAGGACACATACGCATATTGACGACTCACATGCCGCGTTATTGTCGCGTTCGTATTTAAACTGTGGCGTGAACGTGGTATCACAGAATGAAATGCATATATATGCATCAAGATTGAAATAAAAAGAAGCGGAAAAAAGAAGGGATGCGTGGCTAATTTATTTATTTATTTATTTTCCCACGTCAACATTTTCACTGAGCGAAAGCAAAACGAAAGCGAGCCGGCCGACCTGTGGATCCTAGAGAGAATTACCGCAACACAACAGCTGATTGTTGCTAAAAACAGCTCTCTGACAAGCTAGACAAAGAAAGAAAAAACATATTGTGTCGTGTTGTAAATACCTGCGTGTGAACACGAACGAAATGAATAACTTTTTCTTTTACCTAAAAAGTTCGTATCAGTGTTGTATTTACTTTGTAGATCTCTAAATACAACGTTTGGTCAATTTTAAAAGTAATAACAACGTTACAGGTTTTCAAAATTTTATAAAGCGTAATGTAAGAACTAAAGGAGGAACTAGCATAATATTTTATAAATTATAAATAGTTATAGTGTGCTATGCTATTTTATAAGATAGGATATTTTAGTAGTTACATCAGAATGAGCATCAGCCAAATTCCTGAACTTATCATTTTTCCTTGAACCAAATCAACATAACATTTGTTGTGTTATATATTCTAGTCTCACAAATATGTTCCAATATAAACTTGCCAATTACCGAAATCTCTAACAAAGTTGTCTCAACTGAAAACGTCCTGTGGATCATTTCAACGTTGCGTGGGTGCAAAACTATTCACTGAGCAACGAAATAAAACACATTTAGTCATCATAAACTACGCCAACACACGAACACAAACAACTATGAACATAGACAATTTAACAGAATGTTACCTAAACGTCATCAATCGTGTTGATTAATTCCAATATATTATTCTATTCCCCATCTTTACTTGCGTTATTAAAACTGGAATTATTTGTGGTTGATAAATATATTAACATACGAGTTATGATCTGTTCAGCCCGATGATGCTTAAATAATACGTATTAATTAACAAATTAGCGTGGCTAAGAAACCGTCAATAACATGTCAGCAGTCAAGGAAACACGTTTTATTTAATGTAATTTCACATTATTTGTTAAAACTTTATAAGTCAGTATTAACGATGAGTCGCCTGTAAAAGCGGAGATTAGTAAAAAGTACTGCGTACAAAATACGTATTGTTGGTAACGAAAGAAGCAAACACGAACGTTTGTTCATATTATATTCCTTTTAGACTGTCTGTTCCACTTTGGGGGGAGGGAACTATTACGCCGATCTGGCTGAAATTTTGTGTAGATATTTGTTATGCTAAAGTGCAAAGAATGGTATCCGTTTTATGGATCATTTCAACATAGCGTGGGTATAGAACTATTCACAGAGCAATGAATCATAATATAACATAGACTAACACACGAACACAAACAACTATAAACATAGACAATTTAACACTATGTAACTTAAACCAGGGTTTCCCAAAGTGGGCTCCGCGGAAGCCTGGGACTCCGTAAATGAGGCTGAGAGGCTCCGAAAGCCCTTTCTTAAAGAGAACCAAACTCTGTATATGAGGAAATTAGATGGCTGCAGACATTTTAATTTTTTATTTTTTATCTTTTTTACTGAAAATAGATATGATACATAACTACATGTGTAAAGAATTCCAGGATGGTTTAAGAAATGAATAAATAAATAAATAACAACAAATGCAACAATTTTTGATTAATCAAAAACAAAAAAAATGGTTGTAAACATTATCATTATTTAGTGTTAAAATTTGAGATTAATGTTTTTCTTATTTATTTTAGAAATTATATTATTAGTACTCCATGCAAACTCTTTGTCCTGCTCAGTGGCTCCATGGTGTCCTGAAGTTTGGGAAACTCTCACCTAAACGTCATCGATCTTATTGATATATTATTCTACTCTCCATCTTTAATTGCATTATTAAAATTGGAATTCTTTGTGTTGGTAAATATATTAAAACACGAGTTATAATCTGTTTAGTGTTTAAATAATACGATGTGCATTGCGCTCGCCATTTACACCTCTACACCTCTTCCAACACCATTTCCTTGCACAATCATTACTATAATGGGTTTTAACATATTTTAATGAATTCATATAAAACGTTCACCAATAGAAATTTATACATCCCACAAAAATTGAATTGTGTCGGTCCATTTTTTTTTTTATATGGAAATCGCTCGAGATAGAGTGTGAAGCCTCTTGATGTAAGAAGCAAATAAGAACAAAAATAATTATAGTAGAGTTGGGACGATTAATCGGAACTGGGAACCGGAAAAAATCGAAACTTTTGTGGGTCTCGCAATCGGTATCAGAATCGGAAAAATTAATGCCAATTTTCCGGTGCCAAAAACGATCCTTTTACTGATATTTTTATTTGATTCCACTGCAGTTAGTAATAATAAAATAATAAATATTTATTGATTTTAAACTACTAGTAAAATTAAAATCTGTAGACAAGTGTGTTTTTACTTTTGAGAAAATATATGCACATTTGACATATGTTTTTACAGTAATCTTCTATAATATACATCTCACTTGTCTGTTTAAATGTATGTATGTATGTATGTATGTATGCCTAAAACTTTCGACAGAGGATTTTCAGATATAGTTTTCAAGCCCGACCTTTCGGACGAGAAATACCGAAAAATTGGCTAAAAACATTACTTCCTTCACCCTCAACTGGGCACTTTTCTACGGGGAGGGGTCGCTTTTTTTTCGCCGATATTTTCGAAAGTAATCCTCTCTTTTCGATTGACTAGTCTTAATTTAAACTTTCGCCACTTTCGGTTTGGCGATGGACCTAACGGTAAAGACGTCGCGTTTATTTTTTGTTTTGTTTTGTTTTGTTTTGTTTTTTTGTTTTTGTTTTGTTTTTTGTTTTTGTTTTTTTTGCTTTGTTTTTTTGTTTTTTTTTCACATTCTTTTCCTCCATCACGGTATGGGTTCGAGCCTGCCTGCATACTACCTTTTTTTCCTTGCTCAACACACACCTCCAAACACCCGGGCAACGCCGGACACCCAGACTAGTCGGAAAATAAAACAACTCTATAGTTAAATCTTTAGAGATTTAACCTTAGTCTTTTCAAGATCCTGAAACACTTTTGGTAAGGATCTTCTTCTACATAGAACTTAGGCGGCGAGTTTATTTTGTTTTCTTTTTGTTTGTTTGTTTGTTTTTTTCTTTAGTAATAAAATTCACCCCAAACAAGTCACATTGTCACTGAGACATAAGGGGTTATTGTGAATTAGATAGCATGCCTACAGGAACACTCTAAGTAGGGGATTGAGCAACGAAATGTCCGTTTACATTACATTTAAAATTCTGCATGTTAGTACAGTCGGAGAAACGGGAAATGCGGAGAGAATTTCAAAGTCTAGCAAGGATTTGGGTTTGCAATGCAAGAGTGGCATTTTGCTGATTGTTTGGGTTAGTTGTGGTATTTAGTTGTGGTATTAAGTTGGGGTATTTAGTTGGGGTATTTGCATTGATTTACATTGATTGAGCGTCAGTGCTACGAGTTTGTCTCAGAAAATGTTCGCATCGGATTGTCTATGAAAAGAAACTACACGAATTGTCGTGAAGATCAAAATGAACAAATGAAAAAAACTGATACTGTGTGTTATTTGGAGACTAACACTCAAAGAAGCATCGTAAATGTTCGATGACGATCACCTTATAAGCAGACATAGTATAAAATTGAATACAATATTGAAAAAATCTATAATATAAATATCACTTGTCTGTTTAAATGTATGTATGTTTGTTTGTATGTCTGCCTAAAATTTTCGACAGAGGCGACGGATTTTCACGAGATCGGTATCGTATTGAAGCTCGACTCTTCGGACGACAAATATCGAAAAATTGGTTAACAACATTGATTCCTTCACCCTCAACTCGGCACTTATTTAGAGGGAGGGGTCGCTTTTCTCGCCGATATTTTCGAAAGTCATCCCCTCTTTTTGATTGACTAGCCTTAATTGAAACTTTCGCCACTTCAAGTTTAGCGATGGACGCAATGGTAAAGACGTCACGTTTTTTTTTGTTTTGTTTTCAACACACACCTCCAAAAACCCGGGCAACGCCGGGCACCCAAGCTAGTCTATAATATAAATCTCAATCATCGGTTTGTATGCATGTATGTATGTATGTATGTATGTATGTATGTATGTATGTATGTATGTATTGGGGTGGAGAGGGCTCCCGTAAGTCGTGGTGAAGGCAACGTTTCTAAGAGAAGCAAATCTCTGATTTAAAAAAACATAACGCGGGAGACCAGTACCCGCATTAAGCTGGTCTGCAGTTTAACTTGTTGCTGGTTGTCTTGCTCTTGCTTGTTGCTAGATCACAACATTTTGAACGAGAGAGAGACTTAGCTGCCGTACAAAGCTAAAACTCTGTAACATCATCTGTGTACAGATACTCCCTTAGGCATTTGTCTATTAAAATGGCCCTGTGGCAATGGAAGTCATTTTTGGGCTCATGGACTTTAAGTGTCTGAGAGAGTGGCACTCGTCTGACAAGACGTTGCAATAATCATATATGTATGTATGTATGTATGTCTGCCAGAAACTTTCCACAGACGCGACGGATCCTGACGAGATCGGTATCGTTTTGAAGTTTGACGTCTCAGACGATTGGCCAAAAATATTAATTTCGTCTCCCTTAACTGGGCAGTTTTCTACAAGGAGGAGGGGGGCGATTTTTGCGTCGCCATTTTCGTAAGTCATCGTATCGGTTAAATTAACTACACTTAATTTCAACGTTCCGAACTTCTGGAAGGGGAATAGGGACATCAGCTAAGACATCACGGTTTTTTTAATTTTTTTTTTCTCTCCTTCGCGTTACAGGTTCGAGTCTGTCTGTCTACTACCACTTTTTTAAACACCTCTGCCTACTGTTGTTTTGATTCCCCACCCTCACTACTACCAATTTTTTACACCCTCCGGGGTTGCTTACTACACCACCTACACACAACCGGGCACCTCCGCTACTGTTGTTTTGACACCCCCGGGGAGAGGTCCTTACTACACCACCTAAACACCTGAGCAACGCCGAGCACCCCCGCTAGTCAATAAAAAATAATAAAGTTACAATTCATACATACAATGCGTAAAAAAGTGATCATACATGTTTTTATTAATATATATATATATATATATATATATATATATATATATATATATATATATATATATATATATTGGACCTTTGATAATCGTTAAAAAAACGATAATAAAAATATAGGTAGAAACACATTAAATGATGTCATCAGTTGTGCGAAAATGTAATGTTCTACCAGCATTTTGTTTCGATTTCACATTTTTAACGATTATCGAGAGTCCAAATAGCTGTTAAAAACCCCTCATTTTTTTTTCCTTTTACTTCAACAGACATGTCACTACTTTTGTTTCAAAGTAAATAAACGCTTTAAAATAAGTTAAAAATATCAACAAAATATATCCAGGTAAGTATAAAAGTAACTATTCTTGCCTTTGATAATATAAATGTTATCAAAGGCCAGAATAGTTACTTTTCGTTTCGTTGCATTATTTTTTTTTTCAACCATCTTTTGTTTTGTTGGTCATTGTAAAAAAAAATGCTCCGCTCCTCTATTGCTAGACTGGTTCGCACATCATTTTCTTCAAATGTACGAAATATTCATGTTGATGTTGTTGTTGTTTTTGGAGGAGGAAGAGGAAGAAGGAGGCGAAGGGGAGGAAAAGGAGAAGGAGGAGGAAAAAACAAATTTCTCATCTGTATTGTGTAACATTAGTATGAATGTCAACTTTGTTATTTTTTTACTTTCTTTCCACCTCAATACTCACCTTTAAAATGACGATTTTGTTCTGGTTTTCGGATATGCTGAAAATGAATATCGCAATCAAATTTGGTGCAGACAAGTTGTTTTTTGGATATTATGACATTTATTATTTAATGCAATCCATGTGTTTTTACCGGAGGTCATGCTTTTCCCAATTGAAAAATACTAATTCGCATGCGTGTTACGAAACATCCCTTTCTCCTCATGTTAGGAATAGCGAACGCCAATAGCTTTAATTAAGTAATACATCGGAAAAATGTCTTAATATACAGAAAAATAGTTATCTGCACTAAATTTGAATGTGATATTCATTTTCAGCATACTCGGAAACCTATAAAAGTCGTCATTTTAAAAGTCAGTGTTAAAGGCAGAAAGAAAGTAAAAAATTACCCAACTTTTACTGGAAACTACTGGACGGTCTAGCTGAAATTTTGCATAGATCTTTGTTATGATAAAGTGCAGAGGACTAAGTATTATCCGTTCGATGCATAATTAGAAGTTAATAGATATCAAAACTACATTTATTCTTACTTTTTCTCAGAAAGTATTGTGCCGATCTAGCTGAAATTTTATAAAGATCTTTATTATAATAAAATGCAGCGAATTAAGTATTATAGTATTCGTTCGATGCACTGTTAAGGATTAATAAGGATTAGTAATTAATGCAAAAATGAGCAAAAAATATAACCATATATTCAATCATCAATTTGCATAGAGAGATCTCTAGGTGTAAGAAAGCCTTTTACTCCAATAGTTTCTTCCCCAGAACTGCAAGTCTTTGAAACTCCCTTCCGGGATTCTGCTTTCCCAACTGCACTGATATGCAGAAGTCCAAGTGTAATGTGAACAAACATCTTGCTACTCATCTCCCTTCATAATGCCCCTGCAAATTATGTCCCCGATAGTAGCCCCCTACTTCAAAGTGGCACTGTGCCTTGTTTTGGGGTGAAAATTGATTTTAAAAAAATAATAAAAATAAAGCAGTTATCTCAAGTACAACGGACTACAACTTTTCCCCCGTTTTTAACGAGCTAAAAACGTATGAAGTTTTTCGGTTGATATTAACTTAAAGAGAATCCTAGACGATGCCACTCGACGCTATTTCAAAACACTCTTATATTGTATGAAATCATTAAAGTCAATATTGTTTTGAAAAAAATTACTGTAATATAATTTGATTTAAAAACATTTCTATTACTCTTGTACTGACGGTTAGAGACCATTTTTCAAGATGGCTGCGATTTGTTTACATAGTAACTGTTGCATCATGGTTGAATATTTTTTCGCTAGTAGGTAAGTAAAATTAATTTTTAGGTTGCAATTATATTTTTGGACTAAAATACTACAGTTTAAGACCAAGAATATATCAATTCTAAAACAATGTAAACAAAACGTAGCCACATTGAAAAATAATTTATAATGATAAATAAATAGTTATGTTTCTATTAAATTATATTACACGCATATTTTGTCAAAAAAAATATATAATAGTTTTTAATGAGGTGTTTTGCAATAGTAGCCAGTGGCATTTTTAACATTCCCAAAAGTTTTTATCAACCAGTATTTTTTTAATTATTTTTTTTTTTTTTTACATAATTATGAAGCAGAGTTCTTATGTTTATAGAATAATTTGCAAATTCGGCACAAATTAGCAAAGATAGTTGAAAATAATGGGTTTCTTATGACACTGTACCTGACGTCATGTAAACGTGCTACGTCTGCTCGGGCGTAAACAAAACAACTTGATTTCGTCTCAGAATATGATTTTGCCATTAAAAAATAAAATGTGTTCATATTTACTTCTCATAAAATAAGGTATATATTAGTGATGGGACGATCCCAATATGTTTCCAGATTCCGATACAATTATCGATTCCCTACTAGATTCCCGATTCCGGTACAATTATCGATTCCGATTCCGATTCTTTATAAATTTCTAAATATTTAACTATAAAAAAAGTGTTATTTTGTCCCGATTGCTGTAAAAAAAAAAAAAAAAAATGTGCCTATATTTTCTCAAACGTAAAAACACACTTGTCATGGGGTGATCAAGAGATTTTAGTCTTACTGGAAGTTTAAATCAATAAATATTTATTATTTTATTATTACTACAAACAATGGAAGATGTTTCTTAAACCAAAATCAAATAAAGAAGATAATTTAAAGAAATCGGTTTTGGCATCGGAAAATAGGTTCAATTTTTTCCGATTCCGATACCCCAAAAAGCTTCGATTTTTCCGATTCTCGATTCCGATTCCGATTAATCGTCCCATCACCAGTGTATATACATCTTATAAAAATGTATAATTACTTCTAATATAAAAATATATACTTACTTTTCATACAAAATGTATATTTATATCTGAAAGATTTATATTGCCTTCTTATAAAAATATATATTCATTTCTTATATAAACTGTATATTTACTTTCAATAACATTTATATTTACTTTGTATAAGATATCTATATTTACGTCGTATCAAAAATGCATACTTATTTCCCATAAAAATGATATTTTATTTATATATATATATATATATATATATATATATATATAATTATTATTATTTTTTTTTATTATTATTATTATTATTATTATTATTTATTCGAAGGTAAATAGTTTCATTTGGTCGCTACAAACAGTCATCTGTTTCAGTCATAGAGACTTCGTCAGGCGACCCTTGAACCATTCGACGCTATAGAAAAAAAGAAAAGACTGACCTTTTCAATACCCTCAAATAAATAATTTTAAAAAAATTCTCTTGTTATCGAGCACTATCTAACAACCTCGTTGTATTCATTAGTCCCTCGTTTTAAACATCTCAAGCCTGAAGTTATATATATATATATATATATATATATATATATATACATATATATATATATATATATATATATATATATATATATATATATATATATATATATATATGAACAAATGATTAATAAAACATGTTAAAAGACATCTTGAAAAAGAGTTAAAAACATATTTAATTTTAAAAAAAAAAAGCACAAGATAAGTGGATAGTCCGTAATCCGCGTGGATTTTACCATTCTTGGATTTTTTACCCTTCACCGGACTATCCATTCATGTGAAATCTTTTTATCATTTTTCTTTTACCTCCTACTCCCCTTAACTCACCCTTTTTTTAACCAAGTAAGATCTGTGACTTACTTGTAGTTTCACTAAATACTTTTACATGCAAAATCCGATTCCGCATTTTGCTAATTCCTGCCCTCTGATGAAAAGGAGAGTATTTCTTCGAAACTCCGCGGATTAAGGACTATCCACTTATCTTGTGCTTCCTTTTTAAAATTAAATATGTTTTAACTCTTTTTTAAGATGTTTTTAATATGTTTTATTAATCATTTGTTCGTATTATAAGCTCTATTTCCTTTTCGGTTTTATTGAGCTTTTACATCTGGCTGAGATTACTTTACTTGTAAATATTAACTCTTTAATATTTATAATATATTTTAAGTTTACCGTTTTGATTACCTTGGTAAACGTATTGTAATTTTTATTTCTTTATATATATATTTCTTTATATATATATATACGTCTTATAAAAAGTGTATATTTACTAGTGTTGGGACGATTAATCGTGAATCGAAATAATCGAATCTTTTGCCGGTATCGGAATCGGAATAATCTGTACATTATTTCTGATTCTAAAAACGATTCTTTTAATGATCATTTTAATTGATTTTATTTAAAACAAAATTCCCCTCTGCTTGGAGTAATAATGAAATTAGAAATATTTATTAATTTTAAACTACTAGTAAAGCTCAAATTTATAGATACCCGCCCCCCTACTATGTGTGTTTTACGTTTAAGAAAATTATGTGTACATTTTGCATGATATTTTACGGTAATCGGAAAAAATAACAAATTTATAGTTAAATATTTAGAGAATCGGAAATCGTGGAAAATTTTGGAATCGTCCTATCGCTAATATCTATTTCTTATAAAGAATGTATATTTGCTTCTAACAACAATGTATATTTATTTCATATGAAAAATACACCATTTTTATTTTTTAAATTCTATTTAATCACACATTTATGAACACCTACAAGAAATGCAGTAAAATACCAAAACATGGTTTTGCATATTTATAGAAAATTAAAATTATAATCAATAGAACAATGTTGTATATTTTCCACTATAAACCCTTATTTTTATACTATGAATATATCATATTCCGAACATTATTAAACAACATGATAAAATACAGTTTAAAATAATGTTTTTTTGTACATTCGATTCCGTAAAAATGAGAACATTTTTTAAGAGAATTGAAAACGATAAATAAAATGTATACGTTTGTTTATGTGCGTTTTAGATTTTTTAAAAATATGAATTTCTTCACATTTGTAAAATAAAAAAAAAAAATTTTACATGTCAGTTATTATCATTTTAATATTTAGTATTTTGTATAATACACGCAGAAAATTGTTATAAATAACTCCGCATCATACCCATTTATGGAACTTTTTATTGTAACTGTTTATATATATATATATATGTGTGTGTATATATATATTATATATATATATTATATAACTACTTCATTTATTCGCATAAATTTGATATATGAAAGTATAGATTTATGCGTAAACTTTAAGTATTTACTTCAAAAGTGCTCAATACGTAGGTAGAGCTAGTTAGTAATTTATAAAATATATATATATTATATATATGTGTGTGTATGTATATATATGTGTGTGTGTATGTGTGTGTATAAACTGTTTTTAAGAATGGATTATTAAAATATCTTTAAATAAGGCAGAAATTTATTTATATACAGTTTTAGTTTATTTTATTATAAAATATTATATAAAAAGTAACTAGTGCACGAATTTTCTCTGATTTGAATTGTCAAATAAGAGAGTTCTCACTTTAAAAATTAACATAACATAATTGGAATATATATATATATATATATATATATATATATATATATATATATATATATATATGTATATAGAGAGAGAGGATAGATAGATAGATAGATAGATAGATAGATAGATGTTTAGAGAGGGAGAGAGAGAGGATATATAGATAGATAGATAGATAGATAGATAGATAGATAGATAGATAGATAGATGTTTAGAGAGAGAGAGGGGGGAGAGAAAAATGCAAAGAGAGGGGATTGAGTAAGTAAGCTACGCAGAATTTTCCGACAGGTACGGGATTTAACTTGGATTACGTTGTGTAGCTTAATTGCCATATATTTTAATAACTTACTATCTAGCTCTACTCACTACTGAGCACTATGGAACCAAATGTTGAAAATTGACACAAAACATTTTATGTGGATACATGAAAAAATTATATATATAAATATATATATGTGTGTGTGTGTGTGTGTGTGTGTGTGTGTGTGTGTGTGTGTGTGTGTGTGTGTGTGTGTGTTCATCAACGTTATGTCTTTATTGCGAGACTTCCTCTGCATGAATGAAATTAAGAAAACAAGGCACCAATACAATATTTTCAAACATTTGTACTGGTGTTTTGTTTTCTTAATTTTATTCATCCAGAGGAAGACTCGCAATAAAGACGAAACGTTGATGAACACATAACTTGGTTCGTTCCTTTTTTTTATCTCTCTATCTTGTCGGAATACTATTTCCGTTATTCTCATCATATATATATTTACACATACGCACACACACATATATAAATATATATATATATATATATATATATAGAGAGAGAGAGAGAGAGAGAGAGAGAGAGAGAGAGAGAGATCCATAGAGATTGATGTTTATATATTATAGAGAGAGAAATGGAGAAGGCTAGCTTGTTAGATAGATAGATAGATAGATAGATAGATAGATAGATAGATAGATAGATAGATAGATAGATAGATAGATTATGTGTAAACAGTCCATCTGTATATGTGTATGTATGTTTGTTCGTTTTCTAAACATATTTCTTTATAAATTGTGTAAAGAAATTGTGAGAGACAATCAATATAACTTACTAATATATTGTTAAAAAACAATATCTTTATAGTTTTGTATTAACGAAACTCGTTGGTTTCTTCCGCCAAACTCATGAACACGCACTTCTACTTTAAATTTTATTCATTTTCATGTTAAATGTAATTTTAAGTGATTTTAAAACATCTTACCAGATATCATGTTGATTGGAATAGTTTGGCCATTCTCCTTTCTTTCAGGAATTCTGACCTCTCCTCTTTGACAATAATCATCATCATCATCGCCATCATAACTGTAATCGGCATCATCATTATTGCTGACGTTAGTGGTGGTGTTATTGTCGTTGCTGCTGTTGATGTTATTATTGGCAAGGTGCTTTATTTTCTCTCCTTCTTCTCCCCCTTCTCCCTTGCTAACATCGTCACCATTATCATCATCATCGTCATCATCATCTTTAATTTTGACGTTTTCAATAAAGCTGTTTGCATCGGTCATTGTGTTGTTAGCCTTGTAATTTTTGCGGCTATTATTTTTACTAGCGGTCCTGTACGAATAGCCCGTGGCCGGGGCCTGGACTTTAACTTCGGGGACCCCTGTCGACATAGATGAGAACTGGATGGGAGGGGTAAAGTCCGACGCCTGTCTCAAGTGCGTCGGCGAGTGACGAGAAGGGCGGGTCGGTGCCTGGCCCTTAAGCTGCTGTTGGCGATGATGGTGGTGGTGATGGTAGCGGTGGTCATGTTCGTCGTCACCGTCGCCGTATTGGTGAAGCTGATTGATCTTGTGCTGCAGCTTATCCAAGGGAAGGGCTGGTCCATGGCCATATCGCGGGCCGTGGTAGCAGTAGCGAGGCTCACCCGGACTGCTATCACTGGTCTTACAAGCGATGTCCTCTATCATTTTGCTGGTCGACACCCTCTTCTCGCTACTGTCCGGTAGACCCAAGATTGAAACGATGGATTAGGTATTTGTAGATATCGAAGTACCCATACTAAGACCTCCTTCAACAGCACGATCACCACCCCCATTATTATTATTATTATTATTATTATTATTATTATTATTATTATTATTATTATTAGCGGGACCTATGGAAATACCATAAGGGACTCATTCATATGTAATATATTGATGCTGGCATTCTATAGATGTCCAGCGTAAATGGAGACGCTCCAATATTATTGTAGCTCTTTTGTTAAAACTGCAAATGTATTTATCTAAGCTAGCAGAGACGCCCGACGTAGCCCGGTCGTAAAGTACGCTTAAATATGATATTTAATTCTTGCAGATTTCGTATATATTATTATAAAGGTTATGTTCTATCGATTTTTATGCATTATAAAGTTGGCGATTTCAAAAACCATACGACTTGGGTACGTCAACTTGAATCGAAACCGAAACCAAAACTTATGGAATATATATATATATATATATATATATATATATATATATATATATATATACGTGTGTGTGTGTGTGTGTGTGTGTACTTGATTAGTTTGTTTGGTTTTTTTGGATAAAGAAATCTAGCAGAGTGCTCAATTAAAAGGAACATCCGAAATATAAGAGCGTATTTATATATTGCATTTTGTGTACAGAAAGTTGTTAGATGAGACAAGTCATTGGTACAGTCGGTTTAAAGCCCGATAATTAGGACCGTTTAAGATATCCACACCAAGCTCTCATCAGCCAATACTCAGAGATGATTAATTGCTGAAAAGAGCAATCATCGGGCTTAAAACCGACGGTACCAATGACTTGTCTCATCTAACAACTTTCTGTACAAAAATACAATATATATATATATATATATATATATATATATATATATATATATATATAACTTGAGTTATGCAGCCATAATCGAAACTGAAACCAAAACTATTTATAAATAATAAATTAATGGAGTGTCATTAGCTATAATCGAAATCGAAACCAAAACTTATGAAGAATGCTTGGTAAAAGTAGTTATTACAATAAATGGATGTCCACAACAGTTAAACGGCTCGGATGTAAGAGTGACACAAAAAATAAATAACACGCTATCGTATTAATATATAGATTAATATATAGATTACTATATAGATTATTTTTAGTTGTGCTATACTTCCAACAAACGTCATTCGAAACTACTGATAAGTATTTACAATAACTCCTCTCTATAATAATACTAGTGTTTCTTATCTTTTTGTTTCTCCATTATCTGAGTTTTTACAGAGGATGTTTCAAAAGTGTTTACTTGTGTGTGACTCTCCTCATCAATATTAAAGTTATATATTAAATCTAGTCTGAAGTTTTTATTTTTTTGTAGCTTTACTAAACTGCAATCCCCGTTAGTTGAACCTGGTCATGATACTATTATGTTAGTATTATGGCCAGGTTCAACTAACGCAGTATTTATTAACCTATCATAATTTTTATCTTGTTCGCTGATCAAACGATAATTTATTGGTTTGCCACCTGAGATTCTATTGTGTACAAACGATCATACATTAGTCTAATACCTGTTTAGTGGGTTAGTATAACTTATTCGGGGTCGAACTGTAACCTCCTGATATCTGGATGCCGAATGTGTTATTTGGAGGTTCATTATTAGGGGTAACGGTAATAGTATTAGTTTGGTAGACGCCCATATAACTGTCCAGTTGAATGTCGTCTAGTATTTCTCTTTGATGATTTAGTGTCCGGTGGAAAGTTTTGTCTTTAACTGTGTCTATGTCAATATTATTACCGCTATTTTCATCCAGGATTGAACTCATGTTGATGAATTTGACAGTAATGACCAGTTTTAGATTACTGAATGCCCTAATCGCCTACTCATTATAAACAACCGATAATTCTCAATAAGACCAAACTCTCCCTTCGTCCCTCTTTCTTTCTTTCTCTCTCTTTCTTTTTCTCTCTCTCTCTCTTTACTTTCTATCTATCTCTGTCTGTCTGTCTCTCTCTTTTATATCTCTGTCTGTCTGTCTGTCTCTGTCTATAGAGAGAGAGAGAGAGAGAGAGAGAGAGAGATGTGTGTGTGTGCACGCGTGTGTATATATATATATATATATAATATATATATATATATATATATATATATATATATGGTTATATGTCTGCCTGTCTGTCTGCCGGTATGTCTGTCTATGTCCATATTTTTAATATCTATTTTTACGGATTGTTCTTTTATGTGTTGGTGGTGGTGGTGGTGTTGGTGTTGTTGTTGTTGTTGTTGTTGTTGTTGTTGTTTCATCATCATCATCCAATGCCAGTAGCCTGGGTCTTTAGCCGCTTAAAATTGTTTTTAAGGGGTCAAAAATGGGTGAAAATTTAAAGATTTTTATACATTTTGTACATTCATCTTAGTTTATTTATAACTTTTTAATTTTTAATCAGTTTATATACGTGTTATTTTCGTACAGTGGTAACGTCACCAGCTTCGAATGCTACAGTTTCAGTTCCGATTCTAGCTGATGATACCTAAATACATTTTCTTTCTTTTGAAATCACGAATCTATAAACATATATACGAAATCTGGACAAATTAAAATATCATATTTAAGCGTATTTTACGCTCGGGAAAAGCCGACTACCACCACCACCCGCTAGTATATATGTATAATAGTATCATTTTAGACGGCCAGATATATTTATCGATGTAATAAGAAAAAATATAATTGGGTGGTTATATGGTCTTAATAAGGAAAAACTAATTGCGGCGTTATATGCTCTTATATATATATATATAAATATATATATATATATATATAGAGAGAGAGAGAGAGACAGACAGACAGACAGACAGACAGAATTAAATAATTATTCATATATATTTCTCTTTTTCTGCTTTCTTTCTCTCTCCTTTTTCGTCTCTCTCACGTTGACTTCCCCTGCCAATCCGTTTCTCTTTAATTAGTTTGTATCTCACGTTTAACTACAATTTTTTTAAATTATAGTAACTTTGTCCCCCGGAACTGAACTATAAATATTAAAATCGAATGTATGGACAACTTAACTCTACACCAATGTGTGGCAAGGATAACTATTTAGTTAATTATTACTAAATTATTACTAAGTATTATTAAATTATTATTAATTATTAAAAAATATTAAATTAATAAATTATTATTAATTACTGAATTATTATTAATCGTTACTACTTATAAAGTATTGCCGTATTATTATTAATTATTACCACTTATTATTAATTATTACTTAATTATTACTAATAATTATTAAATTATTATTAATTATTACTACTTATTAAGTATTACCGAATTATCATTTATTATTACTAAATTATTATAAATTATTACTAATTTTTGGAAGTACGAAAACGTTTGTAAACAGAAAAACACGTGCTCTTTAGCCTAGTTTTATCCAGCAGATTTCAAGTATGATATACATTCAACTCTGTTAAGATCTACAGCAGGTGCTACCTACCTTCGAACCTACTTATGTCGCCCGACTTAGTTTGCTCCAAACTTCTTGGTGGACATAAAGGTGATGCTTTCGGCAGTGTTATTGAGGTGTATTTGCTTTTATTTGTTGTCCTCTTGCATAGATTTATTGGAAAATTATATAGAGCCGATTTTAACATTAGTAACTGTGATATATATATATATATATATATATATATATATATATATATATATATATATATATAATGTACAGAAGGGCAGAAAAGCATTCATACCGTCGGTTTCAAACCTAACATAAGGAGGGCCAGTTTATGGTAAATAATGTTAGACACTCGTCAGCCATGTTTTTTTCTGTTTATCTTACTGAAGAAACAAGGGCCGCATATGTTATCTCTAATAATGTTTATTTTTATTTAATTATAGACGAGAGCCTAACATTATTTACCATCAACTGGTCCCCCTTATGTTAGGCTTGAAACTGACGATACCAATGTTTTTCCGACCTTCTGCACAGTTTTTAAATAAATATTAAGCTCTTATATTGGAAACTTTTTTTCTTTATAATCGACCACATTGCGCTGGAATTCTTTTCCAGAAATAGTGAACAAAATACACACACACACACACACACACACATATATATATATATATATATATATATATATATATATATATATATATATATATATATATATATATATATATATATATATATTTAAAGTGATGGTTGTGTAGTTCCAACGAGAGAAAAAATGTATATTTAAAAGAGTGTAGCCATCAACAATTGTGGGTTTTTTTTAAAGGTTTTCATCATATTTTTATTATTTTTTTTTATAATATTTTTATTTTAAAATAAAAATATGATGGAAACCTTTAAAAAAAACCCACAATTGTTGATGGCTACACTCTTTTAAATATATATATATATATATATATATATATATATATATATATATATATATATATATATATATATATATTAGTTTTACAGAAGTTCAGAAAAACATTGGTACCGTCGGTTTCAAGCCCAAACACAACGGGAAACCGTTAATGGTAACACGTAAATAATGTTCGGCTCTCGCCAGCCATCTTGTTTTCTGCCACTAAACAAACATATGCGGACCTATAAAAATATGCCCCGGGGCAGAAACAAGATGGCTGACGAGAGCCTAACATTATTTACGTGTTACCATTAACGGTTTCCCGTTGTGTTTGGGCTTGAAACCGACGGTACCAATGTTTTTCTGAACTTCTTTAAAACTAATAAATAAATATATAGCTCTTATATAGAAAAAGTTTTTCTTCGTAATCGAGCACTTTGTCGGAACTCTTTCCCCAAAATACAGTAAGCAAATATATATATATATATATATATATATATTCTCTATATATAAACCGTAGCGTCTTTAAATCAAAAATACGCTAACGGAAATAATTTACTGCACGAGAGTCCCCCCCCTTTTTTTTTTTTAAATTCATCATTCAATAAGATAAAAAGCTATAGCAAACATCTAAATGAGTATTTTAACCATAGTTCCTGATTTCAAAAAGCGAAAAATTAAAAGGTAAATATCTCTATATATTTTTAAAGCAAATTTATTATGTAAATTCAAATCTATATTTTTCTCTACTTATTTCTATCTCTAACCCATATTAATTTTCTTATAAATTTTAAATCCAGACCTTTTATTTCATTTTTTTTTTTCAGATTCATCTGCCTTACTTTTAATGCTAGGTTTATTTATGGTGTCTTTTAAATTCAATAAAAACCCTTCAAAATTTGCTGACAAGGAGACCTTGCTTATTAAAAAAACTATATGTAATTATTGTACATAACGATCGTACAGATAATTGATCGTAACGATCGTACAGATAATTGATTTTGTTATTGTTCCTTCTTATTTAATTATAATTTGATTTTTAAATGTTAAATTATCAATCACATTACTTAATATTGAATTAGCTCTAGGACATTTAACTATCGAGCTTATTATATATCTAAATTACAACGAGCACTTTCTATTTCCTGTATTTTAATTAAACTAGTAATTTCACTGTTACATTAAAATACACTCAGCTCTTTAGACTATTGTTCTAATCTCCTTTAAATATATATATATATATATATATATATATATATATATATATATATAGATAGATAGATAGATAGATAGATAGATAGATAGATATAAGGTGTCCAAAAAGTCACTGAAAAATTGCAAATCTTTGTCATAAATGATTATTTTTATTTTTTCGGATATTTTACAGATAATATTTTGAAAATTAATTATGGATGAGTATAGCATTGAAAAACGAACGTAAATTGTGAAATTGTTTTATCAAAATCAGGGGTCAATTGTTTGGACTCAAAGAGCTTATCGACGACATTTTCATGTACGAGTAAGAAATAGCCCAAGTCACAACACGATTCGAAACCTTGTGCGTTCGTTTGAAGACCAAGGAGCTGTACTTGATCTTCTGCGAGCTGGCAGACCTCGAAACGTCATCACAAATAAAAAGAGGGAAAGAGAGTGTGGAGCAGCATCCTGAAACATCGATTCGACGGCGTTCCACACAACTTGAGATATGTCGAAGCTCACTACACAGTTTAAAATTCTTTCATTAGAAACTGTAGCTTTACCAATTGAAGCCTGAAGATTTTCAAACAAAGGTTCAATATGCAGTTCAAATGCATGAACTTGTCCTAAATGACCCCAAAAGTCGATTATGTCAGATAAAGCTCATTTTTATTTGAATGTGCGAAGCTGAAAATGGGAAACATTTAAAAGACATTATTTTTTATAAATGAAGATTATTCGAATTTTGGATTTTGTTTTTAAATTTCCCAACGTTTTAGTCAGATTGTATTAAAATTACAGAAAGATATCATAAAAAATAAAGAATCTATTAAAGTTCAAACCCCTTCAGTAACTTTTTAGACACCTTATATATATATATATATATATATATATATATATATATATATATATATATATGTATATATATATATATATATATATATATTAAGGCTTGAGATGTTCAAAAGTATGGACTACTGAATACAACGATACAACGAGGGTGTTAGATAGTGCTCGATAACAAGAGCAAAATATTATCATTATTATTTATTCGAGGGTAAACAGTTACATTTGGTCGCTACAAAAAGCCATCTGTTTCAGTCAATGAGACTTCGTCAGGCGACCTTGAACCTTAAAAAAAAGGGGAAAAACTGAGCGCTGTAAAAATAAGACTATAAAAGTTTAAAATTTCGAGCTCTCTAAAAAAGGAGGATAAAAATAGAGAAGCCGTATTTCAACCTTTTCGGAAAATTGTTTCAAAATTACTACAGCTAGATTTATAGACAATATAAATTTGAAATTATTAACGTCGGTCGTATTTTACCAAAAGTGTAGACTGCGTTAGTTGGTGGGTGGGGGGTTAAACTAGTCTGTTTATAAGCTGTTTATACGCTTTCACTCCATCCATGATTCGCCTGTACTAAGTGTCTACCCCTCTATGCAAACTTATACAACCATAAATAACTATATATTTTTATTTCAGAGACTCATCTATATTTGTCATATATATGTATCCTACTGTTCTATTATATATATGTGTGTGTGTGTGTGTGTGTGTGTGTGTGTGTGTGTGTGTGTCCTGTGAATTCTGTATAAGATTTGTCAATACGTGTCTATATCTCTATTTTCCACCTATGTTGTAAACGTACATATAACTATACCCATCCGTCTCTCTAACCTAATCTACTTAACTTTCATGTTATATATGTATATATATTAATATATAACTTCTGTACTTTTTCTCCCCTTTAGTTTGTTTCAATATTTTTATAACTACATGTATTTATATGTATGAGCTGGGAAGAAGAAAATTGTTTTAGATCCGACAAGGTTTACTAATTTTCAAAACAAATGCATTTAATGATTCTATTACATTTTTATTTGCCCTTCTTTATTATCTGCCTGTATGCGTATATGTGTGTATTTTATGCAATTGTCCATGTGCACATATGTAGTTTAACATTGTTGTTCTGGCATAGTACAAATCTCCAACTCTTGAATTTTCAAATCCATCCAACTCCAATCCATATTTAAGTTTATATATAAACAAAAGATATTATAAACTTTAAGTTAAAAATAGTTATTATTCTACCTAGGCTTTAAATGTAACGAACATTATAACTAAGAAGTCACTTATTTTGATAGATGGTTTACAACGTATGCACGTTACCTAACCTAACGCCACTAAAGTAATGTAATTTTAATTTTAAGCACTATTGACTCAATAAATAACCAGTATAATTAACACCTTATATAACGCATATAATAATGTGATAAAATTAACACCTTATATAACACACACACACACACACACACACACACATATATATATATATATATATATATATATATATATATATATATATATATATATATATATACTTCAGAATAGGTTTTATTTAACAATCAGTTATTATGGAAACGTGAGATTGTAAAGTTTACAAAATATTACTGGCAGTAATATTCTATAAGTTATCCCATCTAAAAAAGAATTGCTCGATATGCAAGATAGAGCAAATAAATCAAATTGTGATTCAATGAATGTCAAAAAAACTCTCATTGAAATTAAATGAAGTGATTGAGTTTCATATCAAATAATTTTTATTATTCTAAGCAAGACAAAGAATACTTTGGAAAATTTTAGAAAATTAATCTCCTTAACCTATAGGGTTTCGAAGTCTACCATCTCATCAGAGGAGAGAAAATATTAGCAAATACTTATAAAGGTATGAACCCTATTTGCTAAAGTCAGTGAGACATGGAAAGTCAAAGTCAAAATAATAAATTTATCAGAAGTCTTGTAGCAGGAGGATTTGCAGAAAAAGTATTCTTTGTCTTGCTTAAAATAATAAAAATTCTTTGATATGAAACTCAACCACTTCATTTCATTTCAATGAGAGTTTTTTGAAATTCATTGAATCACAATTTAATATATATATATATATATATATATATATATATATATATATATATATATATAATTAAAATATTGTATTTAAGCGTAATTTACGACATGGCTACGCCGAGCTTAGATAAATACTTTTGCAGTTTTTGCGAGAGTTACAATAATATCAGAGCATATCTATTTACGCCATGAGTGCCAACATCAGTCATCATCATCGGCGGTCACTCGTGTCCGTTGTGGCTTCTGTTGGTCCTCAGGTGAGCATAGAGCCCAATCCTAGACCCAATTTGTCTTGTGCAATTTGGGCATATAAAGGTAGTGGTGGTGGGTGGGGTTGGGTGTGTCTGGTTGATAATCTGTCCTTTCTGTGCTTACGTTTATCCTCAGCAGCTTGATTTAGGTCACTACTATAAAGCGCAGCACCTTCGTGGACAGCGCTCCTCCATGCCAACCTGCTCCCAGCCACGTCCTCCCATGTCTCAAGGTCCATATGAAACCGCTTTAGATTTGCTTTGATGTTGTCCTTATACCTCATCTTTTGGCCACCCTGGGCACGCTTTCCCTCAACAAGCTCAGAGTAGAAAATCTGTTTTGGGAGGCGGAGATCCGGCATTCGGACAACATGACCAGTCCATCTGAGCTGGCGTTGAGCAACAGTAGCGGTGAAAGTGGGAATGTCAACCTCACTCAAGACGCTGGTGTTGGTGCGTCGGTCCTTCCAACTAATTCTGAGGATTTTTCGGAGGCATCTTTGGTGGTACGTCTCCAGGGTTTTTACGTGCCTCCTGTATGTGGTCCAGGTCTCCGATCCATAGAGAAGAGTGGGCAGCAAGACAGCTTTATATACCATGATTTTGGTCTTTGCCAGAAGGTCACGGTTCTCAAATACTCTCTTCCTTAGCCTTGAGAAAGCCCCACTGGCACAGCTGAGACGGTGTTGTATTTCATCATCTATGTTGTCTTTTGATGAGAGGATGCTGCCTAGGTATGGGAAGTGGTCCACATTTTCCAGTCTAGCGTTGTCAATGGAGATGTTTGGGGGTGAGACTGGAGTACTGTTTGGTGGTGATTGATGGAGGATTTGGGTTTTTTTTTATATTAATTGTTAGTCCTAGCTGTTTGTACGCCCTCGTGAAGGCAACCAGTGTACACTGTAGGTCCTCTTCTGAGAGGGCTACAAGGGCGTTATCGTCTGCATACTGTAGCTCCATAATGGATATGGTGTTCGTTCGACCTTTGGCCCTAAATCTGTTGATGTTAAAAAGTCGCCCGTCAGTTCTGTACATAATCCGAACTCCATGGGGAAGATATTTGTCCGTGAGATGGAGGATAGCAGTAATGAAGATGGAGAACAGGGTTGGGGCAATGACACATCCCTGTTTCACTCCCGTGTCAACCCTGAAGAGCTCTGTTTCATCTCCACTACTACTGAGGACTGTAGCTGACATATTGTCATGTAGCAGTCTCAGTACCCGAATGTACCTCTCTGGGCATCCAAACCTTGCAAGAACCAGCCAAAGGGCTTGACGGTTCACAGAGTCAAAGGCTTTAGTAAGGTCTATAAAAGCCATGTATAATGGTAAATTTTGCTCCCTGCACTTTTCTTGGAGTTGACGAGCAGTGAAGATCATGTCCATCGTGCCTCTATTTGGTCGAAAGCCACTTTGGGACTCGGGAAGGATGGTTTCTGCAAGGGGTGTAAGCCTGTTGGCCAAAACCCGAGCTAGGGCTTTCCCTGTGGTAGAGAGGAGAGAAATGCCCCGGTAGTTCCCACAGTTTGCCTTGTCTCCCTTCTTAAAGATGGAGACAACTAGGGCATCTCTAAGTTGTGCAGGGATTTTCTGTTGTTCCCATATTTTGAGCAGCAGGGCATGGATATGTCTGAGAAGATCAGGCCCGCCTTTCTTCAGGATTTCTGCTGGGATGCCGTCAGAACCAGCCGCCTTATTGTTTTTCATCTTCCTAATTGCATCCCGCACCTCTTCCAAACTGGGTGGTTCTCCCATGCTCTCAATTATGGGCTGTTGGGGGAGTTTTTCAAGGGCCTCCATCTCTGGAGTGGTGTCCCTGCCCATCCTTAGACCGAAGAGGGGTCAGAGAACGGTAGCTGGGGCCGTATACCACTTTTGTGGCTTCAAAGAATCGTCTGGTGTCCCACTAGTCAGCAAAACATCAGGATTGGTACGATGAAAAACATCAGTATATTACATATGAATATAGAATTTCCACAGGTGCTGCTAGTTGTCATTATTTTTTGCATCTTGTTTTTGTTATTGTTTTCTTTTTTACAGCAAATCAAATCAATTTAATCACCCACCAAATTTATGTAATTAAAATAAAATTTAAACATTCATAGAAGGAAGTCACATAATATTTTACGAATCCCAACGCCCTCTCCATGTTAAAAATGGTTTTCTAAATAGTAACATTGTTATTTAGTAATTTGTTCGTAACAATGGGAGGAGGCATTGTCAATGTTGTTCTTATATCGTTTTTTATTTTACTTACCAATCGTCGACTATTTTCACATGTTTATGAAAACTTTCAAGTAGAATGTTGTACACTAACGACGGACTAATAAAATTTGGCTTTGTTTAAAATCAAAATAAACTTTTTGTTGTCTTTCAATTTGCAATACATTACAAGGAAAACATTTGAAAAAAAATATATGCCTGGAAATTATCTGGAGGTTTATGTAATAATTTGAAAATTTACAAAAAACAAAACAAATATCTAATTAAATATTTATAAATATTAAAAGAATGGGATCGAAATCGGGAATCGAATCGGAATCGGAAAATTAGAACGGAATCGGTAATTGGATCGGAATCGGGAAAAATTTTGAAATCGTCCCATCACTAATTTATTTATTTATTTATTTATTAATATATTATATACTTGCTACACTGAACATGCTAATGTTTCGGAACGAATGGTTTATTAGAAACCAAAGGCTTTTCGTCAGGCGACAGAAATAAAGTTTATCCGCTATTCATCATAGTTGATTCTTAAAAGAAAACAGAGAAAAATGTTTATTATTTAAAAAATAAAGTATTAAATCGCTAACTAGAAGTGTGAGGGGTGATATTGAAATGATATTTTAAACTCAGAAAGAAGGAAAAAGGGAGTAACAACTAAAAAGAAAGAGAAGGAAGTAACAGTCAAAAAGAAAACAAAAAGGAAAAAATGAAAAAAAAGAAAAGAAAAAGGAAGAATAATGTAAAGACAGGGGAAAGACATAAGGGGAGTCAGTGTATTTACATTACATTACTATAATGGATGGGGAGGGGTTGAAACAATATGTCAAGTAAAGATGCGTTCAACGTGACACGTCGAAGACGGACGGCGAATTAACATGGGTGGGTGGAAATTAATTTAAAAAACAAACACGTTATTATTTAATTATAACTAGCAGGGTGACCCGACGTTTGGTGGGATTGAATGATGATCAACGAATGTATTATACTCTCATATTTTTATTGTCATCGCAATCGATGAAATAGCCCATTTTTCAATTAAATCGATTGATTATGAATTGATTTCTTATTGGGGATCCATTGCAATGCACCTGAGGAAAGCTTCACATATTTTATCGCAGTGACTTAATTCACAATACATTGTAGTTTACATTGTACTGCAGAGAACCTACTGTTGATTTTATATTTTTATATATTTAATCGCTTACATTAAAGTTTAAATGCAAAAGTCAAGTATCATGTTTCAATTGTGTTCTAAACAGAAACATTTATTTCGAACGCGCCCTTTCATCTGAAATACCGTACTGTCGATTTTATATGGCGAGCCTTTCGGCTTGTATGGTAATGAAACTTCTCAAATTCACTTGTGATGGTAGGCAGTGTAAGGTGTTAACTTTGGTCAAAATCGTATGTTCCTTCTTTCATCGAATTATTTCGATTAACGATTATCAGCACTTATGGAAGACATTCTGACACAAAACCTATCTAAGAACACTGCCAGGCACATAAAGTACCTTTAACAAACAGGGCAAATGGCCACTTTGGTGTAAGGGGCTACTATTAGAGACATAAGTTGCAGGGATACTATGTAAGCAGTTGAGCTGTTCACATTACACTGGAACTTCACAGTCACGTAACTTGATGATGTCACGGAATAAAATTTGAAGATACGACCGGAAGTTCTTCTATTGTATCGAATTACAAAAGGAAGTTACGAAAATTATCCAAAATTGACTGTATTTTCTTTTCCTGAAGACAAGGAATTATTTTTTTAAGTGTATTTATTTATTATTAATATTTGAAGTACAAGAAAGTTTTAAAAGAAATATTTATTTACTTTTTAAGGTAAATAAATATTTCTTCAAATATTCAATGGCGGATTATTTATTTATTTATTTATTCATTCATTCATTTATTTATTTAGTTACTTATTCTTTCATTCATTTAGTTATTTATTTATTCATTTATTTATTTATTGTCATTTTTAACGCATCAGATTGATTTGAACAAAAGTAAACAAAACGTTTTTTTTCTCAGGCGTCTCTGGTGCATATAAGAACATTTACATATGTTTATTTATAATGTATGTAATAATGTATGTAATAATGTATCCTTATAAACAAGTAACTGGTCTCATACACAAACCATATAAGTTCTTTCATTATCATGGATATATATTTAAATCGTGTTTACTTTATTATCATGACTTTTTATTTCAACAAATGTTTTAATGAAAAAAATGAAAATAAATCTCGTGGGCCTACAGATGAAAAGCATGTGTAAATGAAATTTATGCCGGAAAAATAAATTAGCCGTAGTTATAAACAAGTAGATGCTAGCTATAAAAATACAACAATAATATATAGCTCAAGTATATAAAGATGGCGACTATGTTTTTCAGCAATTTTGATTTCGCCGTTTAACGTGCTATAACTTAATTTTTATTTTCGTACTCACGCAGGGAAAGTACAGTGCTGAAATTATATTTAAAAAAAAACAGTGTATTTATTTAGAAACCTATTCCTAATGTGGGGAGGGTGTTTTGTAACTATTCTGCAATTTCACCAAACAATTTAATAAACACAAAAATACCGGAAAACTTGAATTTAATTTAAAAATACTATGAAAAAAAAATTAACGCCTATTTTATTAGTAAAAAATGTTAACATGCTTTATTACTTTGTTTTACACAAAAATTGTGGGAGATAATATAAAAATGAAATATATTTTTTATTATATTTATAAAATTTATTTATAACATTCGAGGAAAGATCGACTTTTATGAAAAGAAAAATTAGATAGACGGCCATAAATGTCATCATGTTAGTAGTAGTTAAAATTGTAAAAATCTTTTATCGTCGATAGTCTGGTTATTCAACATATCTTGCTTATTAGGACTTCAGGCATGACGTCATCTTTCAGAGCAAGGGCCTGAATCTGTATTTACGTAAGTCGTTCTTCCCCATAGCACTGCTTCTCTTAAGGAATTTTAGAAAAAACAAGTATGTACATATGTAGCCAATAATATATGTATAAACATACTCAGATAACGATCAGTTTGTCACTGGGCAATTCGTGATAAACACCAGCGTTACAGTGAATTAACATTAGGAAACTACAGCGACGCCATCATTATACGTGTATATATGTGTTTTTATTTGTGTGCGTATAAATTTATATATATATATATATATATATATATATATATATATAATTTACATAAATATTTATGTATCGCTACACATTCATGAGTATGATGAATAAAAGTATATCTTGCTCTATATTGGTATTGAGCACTCTTAATTAACCTCGTTAAACTCATTAGATGTTATACCTTATCTCTATCTCTACTATTATATAAAATTTACTGTGTGTGTTAATTCCTTCTTCATAGTTTCCGAAACGGCTGAGCCTATCTTTTGCAAATTTCATGCAAAGGTAATTTATATGTCTGACAGTGTTCTTAGATATGTTTTGTACAGAAATTCCTTCGATAAGTGTCGAAAATCGAAAACTAAGTTTTTTAAAATAGTCTCTTTATCTTGTAGACAATAAAGAAAAATTTTTACAGGGAAATATTTTACGTTACACCGGTAAGGGGAAATAATAAAATCTCAACAAATCAGTTTCGAAAATCGAAAAAATTCGATCTTTAAAATAGTCTTTATCTCTTATAGATAGAAAAAGAGAGATTTTTACAGGGGAATATTTTACATTACACCGGCCAAGGGAAATAATCTCAGCAAATCATTTCTTCTTAAAAAAAAACAGATTTATTGTCATATCTGGGGATATAGCTCTGGGGTAGAGCATACACTACATATCGAATGATCTCCTGTTCAAGCCCGGATGTACCTCACCATTTTTTTAAATTTTTCTTATTAATGAGTTCAATTTATGATAAAAGAAGAGTACCATTTAAAATCGCCCAAAATATTTTCTTCGTTTGCATATTTTAAAACAAAACATTAATCAGAAGTGATTTTTCCAGAGCATTCATCAATCTTAAATATCAACTGACGTGATATTGTAAACGAAAACTGACAGAATTTGATGAGCATCGTTATCATTATTTTTTATTATTATTTTTTTATTTATTTTGCGAATTAATCCACCGGGCAAATTATTTCATGTAATATATAATAATGAATAAAGGATTGATTCTATAATAATATATATGCAATCTGCATAAATTAAATTTTCCTTTATATTTGGCGTTATTCTATGAACCATCAGAAAAGTTTTAATATTTTTCGCTTTGGTGTCGAACCAGTTGACTTTTTTTAATGCTCTTTTAAATGTATCAGTAAACCTATCTGCATGTCCGTTAGATCATGGATGATACGTCGGTGTTTTATGTGTTCAATCGCTAACGAATCACAATAAAGTTTCTATTTACTTCCGGTGAACATTGTACAATTGTCATTTACTATGGTATTCCGTACTCCCAGTCGGCTTAACACTTCGTTTAGCGCTCTTATCGCATTTGCAGCTGTTAAGTATTTATATTTGACAATTTCTGGTCATTTAGAATAGCTATCTATGATCACAAAATTATAATACTCATTTAATGATCCTGCGTAGTCCATATGAATGCGTGACCAAAGGATAATTGTTTTTGGCTAGAACTAAGTTCTCACTGGTGGTGATTTGGCTGCTAATTGACACCTATACAGTGTGGAACAATAAAATTGTCGCCTTAGAAAAGACGACATAATTTCATTCTCGTTAGATGATAATCGGTTTTCTTTTTTGTTGCAGACCATCTACTAGTTGGCCAGTTGAGCACAAATCCCAAGAGCGATAGAAGCCTTCTACTATGCCTGAAAGTGACACAATGTTCAATGAGCGAGATTGGAGATGTGCCACTGTACAACTCGTATTCTCTACTGGTCCAAGTTATGACAACAGGGCCATTGCTAGTACCCTCAAAATGCAAATCCGGACGGTTCAATGCTTAAGGGAACAGCTAAACGCATCGGACGACCCTTTGCAGGCCAAGGAGTTCATCGAAAAGGTCCAGACAATCATCGATAAACACCCCAGCGGCTTCTTCGGCAGATTGCCAGAGATTTAGGTGTCTCACACGCACTGTGAATGCATGTGTGAATCAGAAATGTAGGTTCTAGAGGCGCCAAATAAGCCAGATCTTGACCGAGAAAACAAAGAACCTCAGATTAATCGAATCTGTCAGGTTGCTCAACAAACTGAAGCAGCCCAAGAAGCCAGACATGATTTGGTTCTTTTCAGAGGAAAAGAACATCTGCCAGGACCAGGTACACAGCAGCCAGAACCATCGCTGGATTGCCACGAATAACAGGGACGTGCCCAGGGTGATGAAAACAAAGTTTCCAGAAACTGTTGTGGTCTTTAGTGTGGTTTCAAGTGGGGGCCACATCATGCCACCTCATATATCCGAGTCGGCTTGAAAGTAAATTTCAAAGTGTACCTGGATATGGTAAAGGGTGCAGTGATCCCCTGATTGGCAGACTCTGGTTGTGGCAACAGGACTTGGCGCCTGCCTACGTGCAAAGAGACGTAGGCTTGGCTTTAGAAGGAGTGCTACCACTTCAAACCCTTTTCTTACTGGCTCCCTTTATCCCCTACCTGAACCCGCTGGACTACTTCGTTTGGTCATACGTTGATAACATCACCAACATGACCTCTCACAACACCAAAGCAAGCCTGATCGCCGCCATCCGCTGAATATTCGCCAAGCTCTTGCCAGCGCTTTCGGAAAAGGCATGCCCCCAGTTCCGGACCCACATCGAGGTGATTGAGGCCGAAGGCGGCTACATTAAATAGATATCAGCTCTACTACATAATCAAGTTACCTGAATTGATTTTTTTCAATCATTTTTTTTTTTTAATAAAGCTGTATTGTTGGTTTCTGTAGGGCGACAATATTATCGTTCCACCCTGTACAATGTCTTATCGAATTTTTGATGTCCTGATCCATTTTTGGCAAATGCTAATTGACACCTATACATCTTCTCATTCATGATTTCTTTCTGGATACACCCGAATGACCCATATTAAATTCTTTTAGAACTTTATTTCGTAGAACACTTGGTATAACTACTCTTTGCAATTACAGCAATCTCTCGTCACAAATTGAAAATGGCGATACTTGAAGTTTTTTATTCTTTTCGTTCCTTTTTATTTGTTTAATCATGTTGGTTATGTACTCGTCTGCTTTAGCTGCTTTTTTTAACTTATTCCCGTGTAACTGGTAATTCGCTGACGGTGTTAATTAATATTTCCGTTAATTCTTGTTCTTTTTTTCAACGCTGCAATCAGCTTCTTCCAACTATTCAGCGTTGTCAGGGATTAGTCTCGAAAGACCATCCGCGTGCGCGATTTTCTTGGATAGCATATATTGTATTTTTAAGTTCTAATTTAATAAAATCGCATTCAATCTTAGTAACTTATTTGCGGAATGGGTAGGAAGATTTTTTTAATCCAAAAAATCGACAAAAATGGTTTACGATCGGTTTGTAGAATGAATGTTCTTTAATGAATAAATCTATGAAATTTTTTCACAGCATACGTTATTGTGAGTTTCTCCTTCTCAAAATGACTGTAGTTTCTCTCTCTCTCTCTCTCTCTCTCTCTCTCTCTCTCTCTCTCTCTCTCTCTCTCTCTCTCTCTCTCTCTCTCTGCAAGTAGTAAAACTCTTGAAGCATGATTTATAGGTTGTGTTACTCCGTCTTTAAAATTGTGTAGGAACACGGCCCTTATGCCATAATCGCTTGTGTCTGCAGAAACAATTAATTTCTTTTTTGGATCGTAATATGCTAAAGCTAAATCCGATAATAATTTATTTTATTAAATGCATTATCTTATTCTCTCGTCTAGCACCACTTCTTATTTTTACTCAACATCTTATTCAATGACGCTCTCAATTCGTGCAATTCGTGCATATTAGAAATATATAAATTGTAGTAGTTTACTAAACCAAGAAAGAATTGTAGTTTAGTTATGTTATCCGGAATAGACATATTTTATTATGACTTCTTTTCTTTTTGAGTTCGGTCTTCTTCCTTCATGGTCGATTATATCTGATCCAAATATTCTATTTTGTTCATACAAAATTTTGTACAGGAAAAGGGCTGTCCCCTTTTCCATATAAATAAGAGGAATATTAGATAAATGAAAATGAGATTAGGATAAGCCGAGACTCGAACCTTGTAAGCAAGGTTAAGATATAGAATGTTAGAAATCGGAATATTAAAAAGGTCTATTGTTAAATTATATTAGAAATAGTTAGATATTGTTTATATCGTAAAAAGAATTGATTGTTCATTATTTTATAAAACTGAATATTAAAAAATGTCAACTAAAAAGAATGAACCATATAAATTTAAAATATGTTGTGAAAAAATAGGTTAGGTTAAAAATAAAATGGCATAAATAAAATGTATTTTTTTTTTTTTTTTTTTTTTTTTACACAGTGATCACCACTTATCAAGGCCCGGAAGCCACTCAGGGATAAGGGTTATTGCAAGTACATCACGTTAGTGAGGAGATTTTATGAAGTGTTTAATTAGGGGGGCGGTTCATTAGGAATTTGTTAACATTAGACTTGAAGACATCCAAGTTGTAGTCCGGAGGGAAGCAGGCAGACGGAACAGAGTTCCACAGGCGTGCAGTTCTAAGAAAGAAGCTTTGCTCATGAAATCCGCGTTTTGATTTAGGCACAGATATAGAGTGGGGGAAATTTTTCACAGTGGATTCAGCTAGACGGGTGATTTTCGTGAAAGTTTGGCGAGGGGGGACCAGGGATTGGAGTTCAGACGAGCACCTGCCATGAAAATAACGATAAAACAAGGATAGGCTCGCAACGTCTCTTCTGTGGGAGAGGGGTTGCAGGGTAGAGAAAAGGGCATCCCCCACTAAACCACGAAGTCTATTTTGTACTCTGTCAAGGCATGATAGGCTGTTTTTGGCAGCTCCTGCCCAGATATGGCAACAGTATTCCATCCTTGGCCGTACTTGGCTTTTATATAGATAGAGAATTGAATCAGTAGTGAGATATCTTCTGGAGCGGTAGAAGAATCCCACCATCTTTCCTGCGACCTTGGCAACAGACTTGATGTACGTGTTCCATTTCAGATCAGGAGTAAAGGTCAAACCCAGAAGCTTGTCAAAACACGGGGCCTCACCCAGACGAGAGCCATCCATCACAATTGATGCCAGCTGGGGATCAGAGCGTTGATGATGTAAGGATAGGAGTTTGGTTTTAGATGCATTAAAGGTGACTAGCCACATCTTCCCCCACTGAACCACGCGCTCGAGATCAGAGGAGAGAGAATCCGAGAGAACTTCGTCATTTACAGCCTTTGATGTGTTGCCGTAGATGGTCGTATCATCAGCATAGATGTCAACGAATGATTTAAGTATGTGTTTAGGGAGGTCATTGATGTAGATCAGGAAGAGAGTTGGGCCGAGGATTGACCCCTGAGGGACTCCAGCATTTATATTGCAGGCCTCCGATTTTTGTCCATCTACCACTACTCTTATGAGCCTATCGGAGAGAAATGATTTAATGATTGAGAAAACATTTCCAATTATACCGTAGCTGGAAATCTTGTGAAGTAGACCCTTATGCCATACTTTGTCAAAGGCCTTTGATATGTCAAGAGCAATTGCCCTAGAAAGGAAGCCTTTGTCAAGAGATTCACTAATCCTGTGGGATATAACCGTCAGCACATCTGCGGTAGATCTTGCAGAGCGGAAACCATATTGTATGTCACTAAGAAGGTTGTTTCTGCTGAGGTGGTTGACTATTTCTCTATTTAATATTGATTCCAGTAACTTACTCATAACACAGAGAAGACTTATTGGTCTGTATTGAGAGGGAGATGACTTATCACCTGAATTCTTAAATACAGGGCAAACTAATGAGGTCTTCCAGGGGGTCGGAAAGCACTTCTCCTTAAGGTAGCGCTTAAATAGTTTCGTAAGTATGGGAGCAAGTTCTGGTTGAAGCTTTTTTAACACTATAATTGGGATGCCATCAGGGCCAGTTGCTTTACTGGAATCTAGGTTTTTTATTAGCTTGGCGACCTCATGCACGGATATTTGTATATTACCTAGCTTGTTCTGTGTTATAGGAGGAAATATGGGGAGTTGATGGCCTTCGTCGCATAGGGTAGAATTAGCTGCAAAGTTCTTTGCAAATAGTTTGGCCTTGTCTGACGCTGACGCTATAAAAAAAAAATAGGTTAGGAGAGGATTCTTTGCTTGCAGAAGCGTGTTTAGGACAAACATGCATAGCCACATGAATTAGTCACGTTTGAAAAACACACTTCTGATGTCATAGAAAAAGGGGATTCTCAATATAGGAGCTCAGTCAGAGAGCCAGACTGCTAGTCAGCCACAGAGAGAGTTGAAAGTCAGTCAGTTGGCAATCAGTGGTCAGCTGACCCTTTGGAAGCGAATGGTAGAAGATAAAACCATGTAGATACAAGTGAATTCCTGATGCCATCATCATTCGACCGGTCCAATGAATAAAGAACCATATTTCTTTTCATGGACAAACGTGTGCATAGCCACGTGAATTGTTACGTTGGGAAACACACTTCTGACGTCATAGCAAAACGTGGATTCAATATAGGAGCTAAAGTTAGTCAGATGAGAAGGGTTGCAAGGTCGGGAGTTAAGGAGTTTGAGAGCAGTTGAGTTGGGTTGAGTTGGGGGCAGAGTCCTCTGGAAGCGAAGGGAAGAACATTAAACTATGTAGATCCCAATTTTGAATTCCTGACGTCATGAGCATTCGACGGTCCAATGAATAAAGAATCATCAATTGTGTTTTTGTAAAACTATTATCGTGTCATCTTTCAACGCTCAAAAGACAATGTGTTAAACATCTTATTATGAACATTGCGTAACCCTTCCAAGAATATGTATCTCTCCTCCTCTCTATATGTGTTATAAGAAATATAAGAACTGTGCATCTATCGCCCTCTCTCCTCGTTAATATATGTTATAAGAATCCACAGAACTGTATAGATGTTTCTCCCTTCATCATTGTTATATATATGTTCACGCCGTCTCTCTTCAATATGAATCTCCCGTCATATTACTAAAACATGACCCTCCCCCACAATACAACAATTTGCACTTTTCAAGTCCAACCTTAAATCCGTATTTCTTAATTCTTTTAAAAACTTCTTGAACGGTACTTGCATGTTCGTCGAAATTTTTACTCTTTATTAATACGTCGTCTAAGTATGTCATTGCGTGTTTCAGACCAGACAGCATCGTATCCATAATTTGTTGAAACAGGTTCGGTGCTACTTTTAAACCGAAAGGCAACCGTTTTAATCTATGTAATACTGTATGTGTGTTGATGGTTAAATACTTAATACATTCTTTTACTTTGACTTGTAGATACGCTTCTGACAAACTGATTTTCGAAAAGACTTTGCCTCCATTCAACTTTGAAAATATCTCTTCCGGTGTGGAAAGTGGGTATGAGTGATCTCTTAGACATTTATTAAGTTCGGTTGAGTAATCTGCGCAGACTCTTATCTTATATTACCCCCAGGGATTTATCAGATTGGTGACAAAGGATTTTTTTTCGTTTTTTTTTTGTTTTTTTTTTGTTTTTTTTTTTCATAAATTGTAGGTGATACCAATTCAAAGTAGTCTACTTTACTAACTACTCCATTTTCTTCTAATTTCCGTAATTCTTTGTCCATCGTTTCTAACGATGAAAATGAAACTTTTTATTTTGGCATAAATACTGGTTTTACGTTATTTTTGAGTTCGAATCTCACTTCAGTCTTCGTACAACAACCAATTTTGTCAGCAAAAACTTTATTAAATTCGCTTTTTAAATCCTTAACAATTTTTCAGTCTGTTTTTTTTTTGTTTTTTTTTTTACTTTCCCATACCAAAAGCATTTAATCTCCTAGAAGTCGCGTTTAACGGCTTCTTCCATAAATTAAATTAAATTATTAATTCAATGCCGACCAAATTTGCATTTTTTCCTGAAATGACATCGATCTTCATTTTATGCGTTTTGCTGTCGAGTGTTACTTTAGCATCGAATTCTCCTTTGAAATTCAGCATGATATTTTCCCTGTATTTCATAATTCAGGTTTTTCTATCTTTTTCCAGTTAGTTTCGTCAATTATAAAAATGTCACTCCCTATATCCAACAAACAAGTAATATTTCGTATTGTAGTTGATTATAGGTGATTTCGTACTCGAATCCTTTGTCTCAAAAACAAAAAAAAAATCCGCAAATCTATGTAGCTTGTCAAACAACTGGAGAGAATACGAAATATGAAGAAGACCGCTGTTATGTAAGTAATAGTAGGAGTACGAATATCATTTTCGGGACATCTGGAAAAAAAGACTAGCAGAAATTGAAATGAAAAAAGGGATAGCTACCATACAAAGCAGATGTTGATGAAAAGAGCCGCAATATTGGATCAAGTAGGTTTTAAGGACCCCGGAAGAAATCAGTCTTTCTCTATATCGAAAATCGATCTTGTGACATAAAAAAAACAACTCAGATTTATCATAAGCTTCTTTACAGATGCTGCGGGTGTCAAAAGTCAACAAGCGAAATAATCAATTTCATTTTGCTTATTTTCAGGAATCCTTCAAACTTACTTGATCCACAATATTAAATATCACATAAAAAACATTTGAATGCGGAAACCAATTTACATAATCAGAAAACGTGGACCAATTATAGATAAACTGACATAGTTAAATGAAATAACACTTCATAAACCTCAATTAGAAACATATAAAGAACATTACAGGAAACCAAGGGAACCGAAACTAGCGGAGTAGACAATAAAATCACATAATCAGACAACCTCCCTCAAAAAAAACACACACGCACACAATGATATCAACATCCATGGTATCATGAAAAATGGTCATGACGTGTCTGAGAGGATGGAAAAAAAACAAGAAGATAAAGCACCATTCAGACTGCCTCTGGAAGGGCACATAAAGTATTGAAATCCTGTTGGTGTGTATTGTTACACAGGTTTCAGAGAAAACTAACGGAGACTTTTTGTATTCAGATTCCAGGAAACACTATTTGTGTTTGTCAGCGAACAATTATCGATAATTATACGTGTGAGACCATCTAGCGAGGAAGAAATGTGCACAGCGTACTTCACCTGAAAGATGTTGTCTATCGACTATGTGAAAAGAAACGATGGTGGAAAGGATACAACTTAGGCTATCTCTCTTTCTAACCGTCCAAGAAATATGCACAAAACAGCATCCCTCAACAAAACATTATTTGGGAGCTATGGTGAGTATGGAGTCATCCCTTATTTACAAGCACTGGTGTAGAGTAAGTAAATGGATTTATCTAAACAGTAAATACAGTTATATCGAAAACGTTGCGAGAAGTGAGCAGCGATCAGTGGCAGTTATGGCTTCAGAATCATGATGTATACTTGGGTAACATACTTTTGTTAATACACTTTTTTGTAATTATACCAATATGTTTGTCTTGATTATTACCGGCCTGCAAGGTCACAACGTACATCCAATCTTATTCTAATCCCGAGGGGTTGTAGCACCTGTCAGGGCCTCGTCTATGAGTTTAATATCAACTACAGAATACGTTTTGGCAGAAAATGAACCAACATCGAACGAACCAACTATGATGTAGATATCTACAAACGGATTAATGATAATTGCTTCTTCTTGACAAGAGTTTGCAATCTCTTCAATTAGTTGTTGTGTGGTTGTGCGAACGTACGTAGACTTTCGACGTAGCTCCAGTTTTACATTAACGTGCACATATGTGACACAAAAACTTTACTTCTGGTAAAAGTGCTTGCACGTTAGCTTAATTATTATTCTTTGGGTGTCTTATGCATGCATGCGTATAAAATGGCACATAGATCTAATGAATATACTGAGATAGATAGATAGATAGATAGATAGATAGATAGATAGATAGATAGATAGATAGACTGGTATTCATAAATGATATGTATTTGTACACTAATGTGTGTCTCTGCATGTAAAAGATCAGAAAAACATCGGTATCCTCGGTTTCAAATCTAAAACAAAGGCGATGAATATCTGCTCACTTATACCTGACTATTTTCAGCCTCTCCGACATATGCGACCACATATTAGTCCCCTTATTTTAGATTATTCTGTAACACAAATATAAATAAAAAATACGAGGAACGTGCAATAAGTAATGCCCCTAACCCACTTCCATTTGTCTGATCTAGCTGAAATTTTGCATGTGCAATGATTTATATGTTTATGGGTTATGTGGCAAATTACAGCTCCGAACTAATTGTGGTTTCTGTTTTACAGGTGGTTGAACTGAGTCAGGTGTGAAATGGAGCCTGTTGAATGTCGAGCAGTGATCCGGTTTTTGTATTTGAAAGGACGCACACCACAGGAGACTTTTGATGAAATGAAAGAAACTGGTGGTGATAATGCCCCTTATGGTGATAATGCCCCATCATATGACCTTGTAAAACGCGTGAATTCAAACATGGCCGAAAGTATGTGGAAACAGCTCCCAGACCTGGTCGCCTCACTTCTGCCATTGATGAGGCATCTGTCCGTCAAGTTGAGGCTGCCATTTTGGAAGATCGGCGCATTACTAATCGCCAAATAACCCAAGATGTCAAGATTAGTACAGGGTCTGTGGAAACTATCATTCATGACCATTTGCATATGCATAAGGTAGATGGATTCTCAGGCAGGTGGCTCACACCATTCCAGAAACGAGAACGCGTCGAGTGCTCGAGGATGAATTTGGAGATGTGCCAACAAGATGAGTCAAAGTTTTTCAAAAGACTGATTACACAGGATGAAACCTGGGTCCATCACTATAATCCAGAGACCAAAGCCCAGTAAATGCAGTGGAAGCACTTGGACTCACCACCTCAAAAGAAGGCAAGGGTGCAGTCCTCTGCTGGCAAGGTCATGCTCACAGTCTTCTGGGACCAGGACGGAGTAGTGATGACAGATTTCCTGGCAAAGGGTACTACAATTACAGGAGCCTATTATGCTTCACTTTTGAGGAAAGTAAGAGAAGCTATGAAAATCAAGAGGCGAGGCAAGGTCAATAAAGGTACCCTCCTCCTGCAGGACAACGCTCCGGTCCACAACTCGCATGTCGCCAGATCAGAAGCATGGGCGTGTGGTTATGAATACCTACCCCATACTCCCTACTCTCCAGGCATTGCACCCTCTGACTTTCACCTCTTTCCAGCCATGAAGTTGTTTTTGAAAGGAAAGCGTTTCCCAGATGATGCAGTCTTGATTTCTAAAGCCACGTCGTGGTGGGAAGACAAACCTGGGGTATTCTACAAAAACAGTCACCAGAGCTGCATCAAACGATGGGAGAAATTCATAACTGTGGGTGGTTCGTAGAGAAAGACTAATAACTGTGCCAAGTTCGTTGCTCTACTGCTATGGGAAGTGGATCAGGGGCTTTACTTATTGCACGCCCCTCGTACGCTCTTATTTTGATATTTTCTTTATAATCGAACACTGTTGGGGTTCTCTGCCGCGAATCTTGCATATATATATATATATATATATATGTGTGTGTGTGTGTGTGTGTGTGTGTGTGTGTGTGTGTGTGTGTGTGTGTGTGTGTAGTCATTCACAGATATACTTTTCGTTGTATTATAGCTCTTCAGTTCTGCTAGACTAGCAATCATTATGAGTCGGGGATCGAACCTACAACCATCTAGTTGATAGTCGGCAGGTCTACCCTCCTGCCCATGGGATCGATATGCGCAAACTATACCCAGAGAGAGGATAGACAAAAGACTGGGATATATAGATATCAACCGAGATAGATAGATAGATAGATAGATAGATAGATAGATAGATAGATAGATAGTAAAGACTGTGATCGATAAATTAAACCAAGCCGAAGGTCCCGACACCCAGTAAATAACCTAACTGACTGCAGTGTTGTCAGACGTTTATCGCTTGAATCTTCATCTTTGCATTCAAATATTCTTCAATGCGCACACGCGGACACATTGCAACAAATATAGAACAAATTCACACAAACATATACACAGGCATTGATAATATCTCTGGTAAAAAAAATGCTGTCTATGCCAAGTTTAAAGCTAGCGATGTCTGTGGTTTCTCTGTTACAATAAAGGGAAAGGGAACATTTAACTGAAACGATACACACACACAATATATATATATATATATATATATATATAAATATATATATATATACTAGCAGGCCGCTTGAATATGATGTTTTGATTAATGCAGATTTCGTGTTATCTTGGACCCAATATATAGTAATGATTTAAAAAGTTTTTAAAAAATGACTCGTGCGCCACCACCGAGAATCGAAACCAAAACGTTTAGCTTACGATCTACTTTTTACTTTGACGTTAATGCCTGAGCTATGAAGACATATTTGCTGCAAGGCTAAAAATTAAAACATGAACCAATAGCTATTACGTTACACATGTATATTCATAATGCCATCGTTGAACCTTCACCTGACAAATTTCTTTTTTTTTTTTAATTTTCATAGTTTTGCACTGATTTTCACCGGCTAAACCCCAAATATAGAGTTTCGCATGGGTTCGAATACCCTATATATTAAGTTTCCGGTATGTAGACGAAAAACTGACAGAGAAGTTTAATAGGCGAGTTTTTTAAACAAATATATATACGCATACATAAATATATAGAAAGAGGTCTGTGTTTACTATAAATTTTTATGCAAATATTATGCAAGTATAAATCATGTAAAATATCTGCATTAATATTATTGCACGTAATAGTTAACTAAAGATGATCATCCAATAAGAAAACCGGAAAAAAACTAATGAGGAATTAATAAAAAAAAGGAGTGTTTAAAAGAATATGCAAATTAGCTAGATCTTTTGCAAATGAATGCAATTCCACGACCAGTATATAACAAAGTTGTATTTTCTCTTTAAATAGATTGAAAAAAAAGGTTTTTAATATGAATATCAGTACACAAAAAACACAAATTTATAGGAGTATATATATATATATATATATATATATATATATATATATATATATATATATATATATATATGTGTGTGTGTGTGTAAAGAACTATATTGGAATTTATTTGTATTGGAATGTCTTCGACAAATATCGATAATCGAAAAATACGATGAAAAAAGAAACAGGCGATTTTGACCAAAGTTAACTTTGCACAACAAAACATTACAAGTGAATTTGAGAAGTTTTATCGCCGTACAAGCAGAAGGGCCGAACGTATAAAACCAACAGTAGGATGTTTAATAAAACAGTTGTGTTTCGAAATGATACTTAACTTCGGCCTTTTAAACTTTAATTCAAGACATTATATATAAGAAAATAATTTTATAAAATCAATAGTAGGTTCTCTACAGTGCATTGTAGATCACAATGTATTGTGGACTAAGTTATTGTGAGAAGGCGTGTGAAGCTACCTCCCGGTGCACCGCGACGGGTTCCCGCCAAAAACAGGCAATCAATCGATTTGATTTTTAAAAAGAATGGGCGATTTCATCGATTTCGATTACAATAAAACATGGGACTGTGAAACATTCGTTGATTATCATTCAATCCCGGTCAACGTCGGGGTTTTCCTGGTAGGATATATATATATATATATATATATATATATATATATATATATATATATATATATATATATATATATATATATATGGTGTGTACTATTAAATTTGATCTGTATTATTAAATTGTGTACCCATATATATATATATATATATATATATATATATATATATACTAGCAAAAGTACCCGTCGTTGACTGAGTTCAAAAACAGCCTACACAAAATGGACTCTGATTTATGAAAGTATCATAGGTTATGAAAAGGAAGGGTTGTAAAGAGATAGCTTCGAATTTGGGGGTATCAAAACCAAAGCAAAATATGATGAAAGTAAAAATAAAATAGATAACCCCCATAATTTATACCATACCTGTTCACACTGAAACACTTATCACAATATTCTGTGGATCTATATTAAAAAACCTTGTTAAACGTTGTGACATATTTCCATTCTATGGAGGTCAGGTGCGAACGAACACCCCATAATTTTATTATACCATATTTCTTCAAACAGAAACATAAGTATCAAAGTATACTTACACAGATAGATATGAAAAGTCTTTATTAAAGTCTGTGCCTATTTCCATTCTATGGAGGCCAGGCGCGAACGCAGACCCTACAATTTTATTATACCATCCCTATTTAAGTTAAAACATACTTATCAAAGTATTCTTATGTACATCTATATCAAAAACACTTGTAAACGTTTTTGTAATTTGTTAATTTTTTATTTCCATACTTTGTGGACCAGGCGCGAACGCAGACCCCACAATTTTAATGAACCACTGTTCTGCCAGATCAAACATACCGATTCCTGTGTCTCGATACATCTTCTATCATTATATGTGATCAGTTTTTTTTTAAATAGTCAACCATATAGGAGCCTATTCGTGACCAGACACACACACACACACATTCAGCTTTATATATATATATATATATATATATATATATATATATATATATATATATATATATATATATAATTTAATAATACAGATCAAATTTAATAGTACAGACCAAATTTATTAATCATGATGAATAAAAAAATAAAAGTGAAGCAGCTGGCTGACCGCTTTCGAACCTCGCTCAGCAGAGATAAAATCGAGGTTAATAACAATTAAGAAAAAATATCTCAGATGGAAATATGGCGGGAGACAAGTGAGAGAAAGAATCAAACAGATACTAAAAGACTCTCTCTTTGTTTGCAATGACTTAATATAGATAATTTTCAAAATTTTCAAATGAATGCAAGTGTGACCTACTCAAAACAGAGAACAAACTGACACTGAAATCCAAGCCAAAGACACGGTTATTTATTAAGTGCTGACAGATGACTGAACCATGGGTATTATGCAAAACATCTGATGGTGCATAATTTGTATGTCGAGTCTTGGATAGGACGTGCTGTTTGATACGAGAATCCAAAGATTGTGATGTTCTCCCAACGTAATGCATGCCACAACTACATTTAAATAAACAATAGGATTATTGTCATGGAAAGGGAGACATCTTTTCAGATAGAAGATTCAACGCGAAATAATTTGACGTTTCTGAATTTTTGAGATGAGGATTGGTTATTTGTATTATTATTCATCGGACTACTGTTCTCATCTTGAGTGATTTTTACAATGCTTCGGTCGATGTAACTTCCGACCTTCTTCAGATATATCTTGTGGAACTCGTGAATGTTTCTGTCGAACTCGGGAATTTGGACGGAATTTCGAGCGGAACCCTTTATTTACGTCACTGGGGTAGCGTGTTCTTGTTCCGTCAGCCATGACTGGATAGAGGTCCTAGGTAATTCGCAAATGTATCCTTTAACCTTCAGGAGAATATCACTTTTACAATTGATTTTTCCCGGTACTCTAACCACAACCACAAGGACCCGTGGTGCAGTGGTTAGAATACTGGGAAAAATCAAAGTAGTCGATGAATAATAATGCAATCACCGTATTTTTAGTGGTATTTGTTTGACAAATCGGCCACTAATGTTACCTAGCCAAGATGAGTAAAGGTAAAAAGTACATCTGTCTATTGAAGTTTTTTGTACTTTTACAAGTGGTAATTGTTTTTATATATTAGATTTTACGATATCCTAAAGAAAACCATTGTTACACATTGTCACATATTACATTGTTACATAATGTACTGTTACATATTACATTGTTAGGGTCATAGTGATAAAGTTTATCTCATCATTCAGATAAATATTTGAACAAATCATTAAGACCCTATGCGTAAGGGTCTTAATTAAATTAATTTTTCGTTTTGGGGGCCAAAAAGAGTCCCAACGAGTGTAAAGATCTGAAAAGTTTTTCGATAAACAAAAGTGAAAAATCCTAAAGAAGTCTTAGAAACAAGTGCATCCAAAAATGGAAGACTAGAATTAACTTTTTTGTCAACTGTAAACTTAAGAACTGGATGAATATTATTGAGGGCTGCAAAAGTGTCCGATTTCGCTTCGCTGTTGAACAAACAAAAGGTATCGTCGACGTAACGAAAGTAAAGGTCAGGTGTTTGAAAACCAGATAGTAAACTCTGTTCATGGAAAGCCACAAAAAATATTTGGCAAAGCTGATCCAAGGGGAGAACACATGGCCACATCATTAAGCTGTTTATACGTAACGTCATTGAAACTGAATTCGGCCGACATATGAGTAGCGAATTTCATTAATTCAACGAAGATATCTTCAGGAATTAATGGAGTTACTAGATGACTGCGATATAAAGCGACAGTACCTATATTAATAGCTTCCAAACTTGGAACACAAGAGACTAAAAATATCAAAGAACACATAAATTTGTCAGAGTAATTACAATTGCAAAATTAAACGAGTCTTTAATGCAAAATGAACTGTAATGTTCCAAAACAGGTTCTAAAATTGTTGATAGCCATTTGACTAACTTATGGTAATAGTATGGGTCTTATTTGCACACTATCCTTATGGGGTTTAGGTAAACCATAGAAACGGGGATGAATAGAACCAGGTCTGATCAGTTTTAAAATAATAGCAGGAATGATTCCACTTTTTACCCATTTGACCAGACGTTTTTAGAACGTGGTCTCAATAGATATGGTGCAATCATTTGTATCTACCGGACCTGATCGGACAAATTTAGAGGTGTTATCCAAAATGGCTATCATTTTATTAACATAATTTTGATGTCAGATTTTATGATAACTAATGATTTATTATGGCGAAGTGCTTTAACAGTACGAAAGTGTTTACTACGCCATTTTGATTCACAAAACGATGCAGTAGTTCTGGCACATGACTGCACGACGTCGTTTAATTTCGCATTAAGGTCGCGAACCTTAGAGTCGTAAACAGGTGAAAGTTTTGATAACTGAGAGAATAAATCTCTCGGCGTTTAGAGATGTGGGGGGAATGCAGAGTCCAGATCATGAGAAAGAATATTTCGTTTAAGTTGGAACAACTTCGTAGAAGTTATATTAAATATGTTTCGAACAACATCAGTGTCCGTAGAGCAACCATTTTTTTTTTAATAAAGTGTTGCAGATTATTTTTATTTTTTAAAATTAACCTTGAAAAGTTACGTTCATGAATTAATGCAACATGCCGTGTAAAACTAATTTTATCAAAAACCTATAAAGTATCTCCACATTTATGTCATAATTCATATCTTTTCTTCAAACGTGCTATGTCACAAGAAAGCTTGAACAAAAAAATGGAAATAAAGGCAACTTCAATTTTATGTCTAAATAAAAGAGGGACATAATTTATTGCACAAGCATGGATTTAAAAAGGTTTACATAGCCTGTAATGTTTTAATTTTACTTTTAATGCTTTCATTCGAGAATTTAATCTATAGATTAATTAAAGAGAGTACACGATGTTAAAATATTTAAATATCTTTTTAGGGGTACAAAATTTAATAATAGCTATGTACATACCGAATTTATTAATCATGATGGATTAAAAATAAAAAAGTGAAACGCTAGCTGACCGATTTCGAACCTCGCAAAAAAGAGCTATAATCGAGGTTAATGGCGATTAAAAAAGAATAAAATAAATTATATATATCTATATATCTATAAAGGTGAACGTGTCTGTCTGGCTGTCTGTCTGTGTACATTTCCCTACGCAATAACTTTGTCAATTTTTAGTCTACAGTCTTGAAATTTGATAAAAAGGGTACTGAGATTTGGGAAAATCGATGTGATCGGTTTTCGGCCAGAAATTTGGCTGTTAAGGGGTCAAAGTTCAACGATTTGACCTTTGAGAACTCTACCAAACTCATCCGACAATTTTGGGTCTAAATACTTGACATTTTAGATATTGGTTCCTTGGACATGTATCTAACTTAATAACTTGATTTGAGCCCAAAACAATAAATGTTAAGGGGTCATAATAGGGGTCAAAGTTAAAAAAATTGACCTTTTTTTTTTTTGCTCAGCATACACCTCCAAACACCCGGGCAATGCATATATATATATATATATATATGCATACATATACATATATATATGCATATATATACACATTTATACATATATCATCATCATGTGCTGTCCTTCGTGTCCGAAGACGACTTCCTGTGAACCATCATTCTCTACTTGTCACGGTCGCGACTGAGGGTCTGCCAGCTTCCAGTAGGGATCAACCTGTACTTTAGATTTCGTTTGACAGTGTCACGAACCTGAGCTTAGGTCTGCCTATGCCTTGTACCTCATCCTCCAGTTGTGAAAACAGTATCTGTTTTGGTAGTCGGGAGTTCCCCATTCTGTTTACGTGCCCGGCTCATCTCAGGTTTTTCCGGATGAGCAGGTCATACGTGTTTGGGAGGTTGGCTTGTGATAGGATCTCCCTGTTGCTGACAGTCATACCACTTGACATTTAAAATCTGTCGGAAGTGTCTCATCATATAGGTTTTGAACTTGCGGGCTATCAGTTGTACACTGGCCAAGTCTCTGCACCGTATAAGAGTGACGAGAGGGCCATGGCGCGGTACGCCAAGCATTTAGTTCTGAAAGTCAGGTCTTTATGTTGCCAAACCTTCTGTTTGAGTTTTCCATAGGATATGGAGGCGTTAGCCATTCTTGTAGAAATCTCCTCGTCCATTTTGTTGTTGTTCATGACCGTGGTCCCTAAGCACTTGAATTTGCTGATATTGTAAAGCTTCTGGTCTTGAATCTTAATTGACTGGCTTATTGCTGGTGATCCAGGGGATTGTTGGTACATCATTTTGGTTTTCTTGATGTTAATCTTGAATCCGAAGGCCTTGGCTGATCCGGTGAAGCGAGTTATTATGTCCCGAGCATCCTCGTGACTATGCGCTACAAATGCGGTGTCATCAGCAAACAAGAGCTCCCGTACGAGTATCTTTGTTGTTCTATTTGCGGATTTGTATGCATTGACATTAAAAAGGTCTGCTCCCGGCCTAGATCGTATAAAAACACCCTTATCACAATCTCTAAAGGCATGCCGAAGCAGAACTGGCAGGTAGAGTGAGAAGAGGGTTGGAGCGAGGACGCAGCCCTGTCTGACACCATTCTACACGTCGAACGGGTCGGAGGGCTCGCCCTTCAAGTTGTGGTTTTCATGCCTAAATGAAGGGCTCTGACAAGGCTGGTGAAGTGTGCAGAAAGACTTCCCAAAGAGTGCTTCGATCCACCATGTCGAAAGCCGTCGTAAAATCCACAAAGATCGTGTACAGCTCCATATTTTGCTCCACACACTTTTCCTGGATCTGTTTGAGTGAGAAGATCATATCCGCTGTGCCTCTGTTTACACGGAATCCACATTGTGTCTCAGATAGCAAGGTTTCAGCGTGCACTGTAAGCCTGTTAAGGAGAAAACGAGCGAACACTTTCCCAGGGACTGAGAGCAGTGATATACCCCTGTAGTTACTGCACAGCCTGCGATCTTCCTTTTTGAATATGGTCACTAGCTGTGCGTCTTTCCAATCTTGAGGGACAGTTGCAGTAGTCCAGGCACACTGTATGATTGTGCAGAGAGTGCTAAGTAGTTTTTGTCCTCATCGCTTGATGATCTCGGGGTGTATGCCGTCAGACCCAGCTGATTTACTATCCTGTAACATCAGCACTGTGTCAGGGCATCTGTCCATCCAGTACTGTGTCGGAAATTGCTCCAGGTTGATTATTGCTCGTTTGTCAATGTCTGGCGTCTCATTTAGCAATGTTTTGAAATGCTCAGTCTATCGCTGTGCCTCTGTTTGCACGGAATCCACATTGTGCCTCAGGTAGCAAGGTTTCAGCGTGCGCTGTAAGCCTGTTCAGAAGAACACGAGCGAACACTTTTCCAGGGACTGAGTGCAGTGATATACTCCTGTAGTTACCGCATAACCTGCGATCTCCCTTTTTTGAAATGCTCAGTCCATCGTTTTAGAAGCTCGTATTTGTCAATGAGGAGAGTGGAATTGTCGCTTGCAAGTAGTTGATCGGGATGGCTCACATTTGTGCCCTAGACTGCTTTCATACTCCCATAGAAATCCTTCATGTCATTGGTGTCAGCCAGAATCTGTAGTTCAGCAGCCTTAGCCATCCACCAACTGTTCTTAAGTTCCCTACATCTGCTCTGGAGCTTGCTGTTTGTCTTAGCGTACTTTGTTTTGATGCATCTAGTGTTCCTGAACAACACTGAACTTCTTGCAGCGTTTCTCTGGATAAGTTGCTTGATTTCTTCGCAGTTCTCATCGAACCAGTCCTCATGGCATTTCCCGACCAGCCCGAGCACTCTTTGGATGTTTCATAAACAGTTTCTTTGAAGGACAGCCAATCTGAGTTTACATCTCCGGTTAGTTCAGCAAGTCTCTCATTGAGAGCATTTACCAACTTTTCTCTTACATTTTGACGTTTCAAGCCGTTGATATCCAGCTTCTTGGGGGGGGGGGGGTCTTTATCTTTATTTTGCGTCTCAGTTTGAATCTCGCTTGTGTCCGGATCATAATATGTTGCAGTTTTCTCCCCTCATTGCTCTCGTGTCCAGGATATCTGGGAGGTCACGTTGACGAGTGATGACGAAGTCAATGAGGTGCCAATGTTTACTTCTAGGGTGCATCCAAGAGTTCCTGTGAACAGGCTTGTGTTTAAAGGTGTTGGTGATGCAAAGCTGATGCTCAGTGCAAAGTGAAAGGAGGAGCTCCCCATTTGAGTGTGTGTGTGTGTGTGTGTGTGTGTGTGTGTGTGTGTGTGTGTGTGTGTGTGTGTGTGTGTGTGTGTGTGTGTGTGTGTGCCTATAAGCACCTGTCGCATGGGTGGTGTGATTGTTTATAACTAAATGTTTATAATAGGAAGTTTCCCTGGATCTGTGAACATATATATATACATACATATATATATATATATACATACATATATATATATGTATATATATATATACATACATATATATATATATATGTATGCATGTATATATATATGTATGTATGTATATATATATGTATGTATGTATATATATATGTATGTATGTATATATGTATATATATATGTATGTATGTATATATGTATATATATATATATATATATATATATATATGTGTGTGTGTGTGTGTGTGTGTGTGTGTGTGTGTGTGTGTGTGTGTGTGTGTGTGTGTGTGTGTGTGTGTGTGTTTCGGATATGAAGTATGTCTTTTATTCATGTTTTTATTTTAATATTGATTTAACAATAGTAAATAGAAAATGCAACTTATTGTTCAAATGAGCTACTTTCTTATTTAAGATTTTATAAAACTTCACTCGATCCCTTTGCGTGTCCAGGGTCTGCTGTCTTGATTCGGCTCGGCTCCGAATTCGAGAAGTTGATTTTCATATTATTATATAACAATAATTAATATTACTTAACAATGTAACATTGAAAAACTTAATATCAATAAATCAATATCAATAGTATTAGTCATTACTATCTCTACTTATATATAAAAAAACACTGTGTTTGTGTGTGAGAGAGAGAGAGAGAGAGACATAGTGAGTGAGAGAGAGAGACATAGTGAGTGAGAGAGCGAGAGAGGGGGGAGAACTCCAATGGACTCCAAAACGGCTGGGTCGACTTTTTTTTAATTTCTCACAAATGTACGATGTGTGTCTGCGATTGTTTTTAAATATGTTTTAATAAGCATCGAAAATCGATAACCGAAAAATCCCATTAAAGAAAGAACAGTCCAATTTGGAATAAAGCTAACACTTTTATACATTTTAAAATCACAAATGTATCTGAGAAAATTTATAACTGCATAAGCAGTAGGGTCCGTTGTATAAAATTAACAGTAGTTTTTTTTTTATTATTGGACAGCGGCGCGTTCAAAATTAATAATTTTGTTTAGAGTACAATTGAGCCATGATACTTGACTTCTACACTTTAATTTACGTGATTATATAAAAAATCTATACTTCTATAATTTTCATTTATTATCTTTTTTGTATAGACATTCATATTAAACACCCTTTTTTCTATTTATTTAGCTATTTATTTGCTTCCCCACTGAGAAAATTAGACACAAGGCCGTTTTTTAATGTGGAGAGTGACCAGTACCCCCGAGAGGAAACTGTATTGTGACAATTGGTATGAAGGGTTTCCCCTACATTGACCAAAACTGATTGCTCAAGAGCAATGGTCTGATATGTGGGGTTGCCTCCACATATGGTCTTTGGTTGCGGTATTTGCCGGAACAGATACTACGCAGACAAAAGATCTTGGCCCGAAGGCCAAGAAGAAAAAAGGCGGAACTTTTTTCTATTTATTTAAAAAGAAAATACAACGTTGTTATATATGGATAGTGGAACTGCATCTATCTGCAAAAGATCTAACAACTTTGTATATTCTTTTTCGCATTCATTTTAATTCCCTATTAGCTATTTCGGTTTTCTTATGGGATGATCATCTTTAGTTAACTAATACGTGTAATTGTATTCATGCAGATATTCTGCATGATTTATACTTGCGTAATATTTGCGTAACTTATAGTAAACGCGAACTTCTTTATATATATATATATATATATATATATATATATATATATATATATATATATGCGTATATATATTGTTTAAAAAATTTGCCTACCAAACTCCTCTGTCAGTTTTTGCTCTACAAACATGAAACTTAATATATAGGGTATTCGAACACATGCGAAACTTTATATTTTGATTTTAGTCGGGGGAAAATCGGGGAAAATTAAAGAAATGGAATTTGCCAGGTGAAGTTCGAACGACAGCATTACGAATATGCATGCGTAACGTAATAGCTATTGTTTCATGTTTTAATTCTTAGCCTTGCAAAAAACATCTGTTCATAGCTCAAGCATTAACGTCAAAGGAAAAAGTAAATGTAGAGCTAAACGTTTTAGTTTCGATTCTCGGTGATGGTGCACGGGTAATTTTTTTTTTTTTTTTTTTTTTTTACTTTTTAAATCATTACTATATATTGGGTGCAATAGAATATAATAATAAACACGAAATCTGTATTAATCAAAATATCATATTTAAGCGCATGTTACGACCGGGCAATGCCGGGCGACCTGCTAGTAATTTTATAAAATAGACAGTAGGTTATCTACAGTGAAATGTAGACTACACTATATTATGAACTAAGTAAGTGCGGGAAGGTATGTGAAACTTCCTCCCGCTGCACCGTCGTGGGTTCCCGACTAGAGTATTTGATTTGATGCAAAATTGACGATTTCACCGATTTTTGATGTCCATAAAGTATTAGAAGGGCAGAACATTCGTTGAATCTTGCATATTAATATAACATATCATAAACCTCTGTCTGAAATAATAGAGCCTGATGTATTCAATGACTGCTGTTTTGATTCGATTCCATTCTAATTTTAAGAAGTTTATTTTTATGTTATAATTATATATCTACAAATATTAATATTACGTTTATATGTTTAGATTTTACTATGTACAGCAGATTTCCTACAGCCTTGACAGACTATGGATTCTGACTGCAAGGGTTACTGCGCTTGAATTTTTTGTGGCAAGAGTTGCGCAATCAGCAACCACACCTCTCCTGAGTCGATATTATTGAATACCAGTGGCAAGTGGAGGTTCAGAACGACTGGAAACAATGCTGAGATAAGCGGAAAGCGCATACAGCGCCTAGAATTCCGAAATGGTCACCAATCTGGTATTAGCCAGGCTCAACGTTGCTTAACTTCGGTGATCTGACGAGAACCGGTGTGTCAACGTGATTATGCTGCACTTGTACAGAATCCACTATTAAACTTTATGATTCCGAAACATAACTTCTATGCGAAATGGTGGGTAACCTGGGCTGTATTTTGTTTAATTAAATCTTATGCACGATAGTCGCAAAGAGAGCTAAATAACAGATTACACACATATGTAACATATACACACATATATAAACATATACACACATATATAAACATATACATACATATATAAACATATACATACATATATAAACATATACAGACATATATAAACATATACATACATATATAAACATATACATACATATATAAACATATACACACATATATAAACATATACACACATATATAAACATATACACACATATATAAACATATACATACATATATAAACATATACATACATATATAAACATATACACACATATATAAACATATACACACATATATAAACATATACACACATATATAAACATATACATACATATATAAACATATACATACATATATAAACATATACATACATATATAAGCATATACATACATATATAAGCATATACATACATATATAAACATATACATACATATATAAACATATACATACATATATAAACATATACATACATATATAAACATATACACACATATATAAACATATACACACATATATAAACATATACACACATATATAAACATATACATACATATATAAACATATACATACATATATAAGCATATACATACATATATAAACATATACATACATATATAAACATATACATACATATATAAACATATACAGGCATATATAAACATATACATACATATATAAACATATACACACATATATAAACATATACACACATATATAAACATATACATACATATATAAACATATACATACATATATAAACATATACATACATATATAAACATATACACACATATATAAACATATACATACATATATAAACATATACACACATATATAAACTATACATACATAAACATATACACACATATATGAACATATACACACATACATAAACATATACACACATATATAAACATATACACACATATATAAGCATATACACACATATATAAACATATTCATACATATATAAACATATACAAAAATTTATATAGAGAAATGCCTTTTTTATTATTAAAAGTAATTCCTGGAATTTCAATTTCTTCTCAAACCTAAACATTAAGCCTTAAATTTTAGATATTTTTTACACTTACAATTACGTAACTTCATTTACTCGCATAAAATTAATATACGAAAGTATAAATTTTTGCGTAAACTTTAAGTATTTACTTCAACATTGCTCAATACGTATGTAGAGCTAGTTAGTAAGTTATAAAATGTATATGGCGATTAAGCTAAACTGAATATTCCGCGTTTCATCCACTCTAGGATGCTTCAGGCATATATATATATATATATATATATATATATATATATATATATATATATATATATATATATATATATATATATAAGTGACCCTGTCGGTCTGTGTGCCGAATGGCTTCTATCTAACTGCTCTATGAATTTTGGGTCTATAGACTTGAAATTAGATATATAGGGGATTTGAATCCGTCGATCAATTTCGATTTGGTTTTTGCTGATATGTTAAATTAAGTTGTTTTTTCCAGAAATTTAAACTGCATTTTTTTTACTTAGTTTGATTATTTCATTTTAGTATATTTTTATAAAATACTCCAAGCTTATTTAGACTATATATACATATATATATATATATGTATATATATATGTGTGTGTGTATATGTATATATAAATATGCATATATATATGTATATATGTACATGTATACACACACACTCACACACTCACACACACACCCATATATATATATATATATATATATATATATATATGTATGTATATATATATATACATACATGTATATATACATGTACATATATATATATAAATGTATCCACACACACACACACACATATATATATATATATATATATATATATATATATATATATATATATATATATATATATACAGTTTAATGGTTTTCTTGTAAGTATTCCAAGCGTAATATTTTTCTAGTTATAGCAGGATAGACAGTAATATAAAATAGATAGTACAATACCAAATATACTACTGATGCTCAATATATATATATATATATATATATATATATATATATATATATATATATATATGCTCAATAATATATATATATATATATATATATATACATATTTAAATATATATACATGCTTTAAAGTTCAATTCATAATTTTTGAAAACACATGTTCTTTTATTTTCCCATAAGAGTTTATGTTGCACATCTGTTTCGTTAGCAATGTTCAGCAAGCAGAAAATCACTGTATTTTTTAATGTAGCAAACTCTTCAGACAGTTCTATGGAAGAAAAAAAAACGTATTAAAACACAATCTTTGCATGTCAGAATTAGTGAAAATCATACATCTAATGTCGAGGGTGTAATTCTCATTTTTGGTCAGGTCTCCCTGTATCTTATTATGTTCATACATACATATATGTGTGTGTGTGTGTGTGTGTGTGTGTGTGTGTGTGTGTGTGTGTGTGTGTGTGTGTGTGTGTGTGTGTGTGTGTGTGTGTGTGTGTGGTTTACCTGTACAATGCACAACTCTTTTACATTTTTTATTTTCGTCATTTTAAAAATTTTCTGCAGATTATCATCGATTGGATACTAATCGACCAGATAAAAAAAATGTCCATTTTATAATACACCATTCTAGTAAAATAAACCTCTCATATTTGAACCACTCGACGGTAATATTGCCCGTATGATTGAGAGAGATTGATGTTTGGGGCGTGTTTTTTTTTTTGTTTTTTTTTGTTTTTTTCAAAAATTTGTTCGATATTAATGAAAATATATTATTTTCTTATTTTAAAACAGTCGACCTGAACAATGGTTATCGTTTAATTATTACGGTTATGACACGAAACGAGACATCTTTTTTTCTTTTTTCTTTTTTAATAATTATGATTTCATAGCAATTTGATGCAATTAATAATTAAATAACCAAACGATACTGTAATAATTAAAACCCATTTTGTTCAGGTCGACCGTTTTAAATAAAAAAAAAAATTCAAATTTTGGAAATAAAAACGGCCCAAACTTCTACCTCTCGCAGCCATAAGGGCAATATTTCTGTGTTTCTGTCGAGTGGTCCCATTATGGGGGGAGTGATTTACTATAACGTTGTATTAGAAGTTGAGCACACCCTAAAATATTTAAATATTGAATTTTACTTTTGGGAGGGGGGGGGGATAATCTGGTCCAACCGCTGAAAAAAAATGAAAATAGCCTAAAAGAAATTATATATGGCAGGTTGAAATGTGTGTGTGTGTGTGTGTGTGTGTGTGTGTGTGTGTGTGTGTGTGTGTGTGTGTGCGCGCGCGTGCTAGTCAACCAGTCAACCACCCACAACACATTAATGTGATTCTTTCCTCTATATATTATAGTATTTATTTCCGATAAAACCTGACTGATTATTATTCCTCTTTAACGTGCATGGCCATATCCTCACTGGCATTATAGATAGATAGATAGATAGATAGATAGATAGATAGATAGATAGATAATGAAGAGAGTGAAAAGGAGGAAGAGAAAGAGACGAACGAGTAGGGGGTGCGAAATGTTAACTATAAACTTATTTTAATTAAATTCAAGTATATATGAGCAATTATTGCTTATCGGCTTCGTCGAAAAACTTTTTGTTGCTGATGTTTTACGAGCACACTTTCTTATTGTACAAAACTTATTTTTGTCTCCATAACAGTGTTTAAATCTTAATTTTATTTTATCCTGAAGTCAACATTTTAAAGTTGAAAACTTCGTTTGTCAATTAATTAGTCATGCCTCGATGTAACCATTTCTCACGTTGGATAAACAACGTTTTTTTTTTTTTCAAAATGTCTTTAAAAATGCTTTTAAAACAAAAACAAAATGCATTAATAAACTGCGTTCACATATTTCAACGAAATATTAATTAAATATTTGTGACAATTATTATCGGAAATATGTCTGTAAGATAATGTAAATTACGTTGTTTTTGTTGGTTTTGTTTTAAGTTCCAACATAATCGCTAAATTGAATTGGACGTATATATTGAATACATCCATGCCTAGAAAGCGCAATTTCGTTTAATTATTTACATTAAATAATGCGTATAATAAGATATATGACAAACTCGTCAATTGATTTAAGTACATATATAATTGTTAAATCACATAAAATCTCACATGAACACCCCCCCACATACACACACAAAAGGACGGACGGAGACGTACGTCCAAACAAATTGCATCCTATTTACCCGCCCCTTTTTATACAACTTTCACTATCTTTATAGGCGGGGCTTATATTAGGGCGTGCCTTACTAGGTTGGCTAGAAACGCTTGCTCACACATAAACATCAAAATATTCTCTGACTCCTTCTTCTGAACTCTGTTTTATCTTTTCGTCACTGAGTAAATATGCCACCCTCTCTCTCTCTCTCTCTCTCTCTCTCTCTCTCTCTCTCTCTCTCTCTCTCTCTCTCTCTAATAAATTAATCATTATGCACTTTTTTCCTTGTTTCTTCGATTGCATAGAAGGAAGTTTTTCTCGTTGAAAGTCAAATCATCATGGCCGTTATGTGTAATAAGTTGTTTAACATTCGGAAGAAAAAAAATAGCGCATATATCATATTTGTAAAATGATAAGAAATAAAAGTATGAACAAGAAAATAGAAAACAAACGTAATTATCCCAAAAAATGTCATTCAATTTGAATTGAAACACACTTATTGAAGAAGAGATATAATTCATTTCCAAACGTATGAGAATGTATACACATTAATATGTACCTTCACACACGCATACACACACACACACACACACACACACATAGAAGTTATTAAATATATATATATATGCATATGGATATACATATATATGCATATATCAATATATTAATAATACATATATGTATGCAGGTGTGTGTGTGTGTGTGTGTGTGTGTGTGTGTGTGTGTGTGTGTGTGTGTGTGTGTGTGTGTGTACTTGCGAAAAAGCGGAAAGCACATACAGCGTCTAGCCTTCCCAAATGGTCACCCATCTGGTACTGGCCAGGCTCAACTTCGCTGAGCTGACGAGAACCGGTGTGTCAACATGATTGTGCTGTATATCTCGGTATTGTTTCCAGTCATCCTGACCCTCCACTTGCCGCCGGTATTCAACAAATACATGTTTGTTGCAAGGCTAAAAATTAAAACATGAATCAATAGCTATTAAGTTACGCATGCATATTCGTAATGCCACCGTTCAACCTTCACCTGGGAAATCCCATTTCTTTTATTTTCACATTTTTGTACCGATTTTCTCCGGCTAAAATCCAAACATATAGTTTCATATTGGTTCGAATACTCAATATATTAAGTTTAATATCTGTAATACAAAAACTGACCGAGGAGTTTCGAAGGCAAAATATTTAAACAAATATATGTACGCATACATAAATATATAGAGAAATAAGTTTGTTAACTAAAAGCTTTTTACGCAAATATTACGCAGTATAAATATCATGTAGAATACCTGCATGAATATAATTAAACGTAATAGTTAACTAAATATGACCATCCCATAAGAAAAAACAAAAAACTAATGGGGAATTAATTAAAATGAATGTTTAAAAGAATATGCAAATTAGCTAGATCTTTTGCAGATGAATGCAAATCCACGAGTAATATATATACAGTTGTATTTTCTATTTTTAGAAGAAAGAATTTGTAATATGAATACCAATACACAAAAAAAATTTATAGGAATATATATATATATATATATATATATATATATATATATATATATAAATATATATAAGCCAAGTACGGCCAAGGATGGAATACTGTTTCCATATCTGGGCAGGAGCTGCCAAAAACAGCGTATCATGCCTTGACAGAGTACAAAATAGACTTCGTGGTTTAGCGGGGGATGCCCTTTTCTCTACCCTGCAACCCCTCTCCCACAGAAGAGACGTTGCGAGCCTATCCTTGTTTTATCGTTATTTTCATGGCAGTTGCTCGTCTGAACTCCAATCCCTGGCCCCCCCCCCTCGCCAATCTTTCACGAAAAACACCCGTCTAGCTGAATCCACTGTGAAAAATTTCCCCCACTCTATATCTGTGCCTAAATCAAAACGCGGATTTCATGAGCAAAGCTTCTTTCTTAGAACTGCACGCCTGTGGAACTCTGTTCCGTCTGCCTGCTTCCCTCCGGACTACAACTTGGATGTCTTCAAGTCTAATGTTTACAAATTCCTAATGAACCGCCCCCCTAATTAAACACTTCATAAAATCTCCTCACTAACGTGATGTACTTGCAATAACCCTTATCCCTGAGTGGCTTCCGGGCCTTGATAAGTGGTGATCACTGTGTAAAAAATATATATATATATATATATATATATATATATATATATATATATATATATATATATATATATATATATATAAAGCTGAATGTCTGTAAGTGTGTGTGTCTGGTCACGAACAGGCTCTTATATGGTTGACTATTTAAAAAAAAACTGATTACATATAATAATAGAAGATGTATCGAGACACATGAATGGGTATGTTTGATCTGGCAGAACAGTGGTTCATTAAAATTGTGGGGTCTGCGTTCGCGCCTGGTCCACAAAGTATGGAAATAAAAATTTTAAAATTAAAAAAACGTTTACAAGTGTTTTTGATATAGATGTGCATAAGAATACTTTGATAAGTATGTTTTAACTTAAATAGGGATGGTATAATAAAATTGTGGGGTCTGCGTTCGCACCTGGCCTCCATAGAATGGAAATAGGCACAAACTTTAATAAAGACTTTTCATATCTATCTGTGTAAGTATACTTTGATACTTATGTTTCTGTTTGAAGAAATATGGTATAATAAAATTATAGGGTGTTCGTTCGCACCTGACCTCCATAGAATGGAAATATGTCACAAAGTTTAACAAGGTTTTTTAATATAGATCCACAGAATATTGTGATAAGTGTTTCAGTGTGAAGGGGTATGGTATAATAAATTATGGGATTTATCTATTTTATTTTTACTTTCATCATATTTTGCTTTGGTTTTGATACCCCCAAATTCAACCCAAATTTACAACCCTTCCTTTTCATAACCTATCATACTTTCATAAATCAGAGTCCATTTTGTGTAGGCTGTTTTTGAACCCAGTCAACGACGGGTACTTTTACTAGTGTGTATATATATATATATATATATATATATATATATATATATATATATATATATATATATATATATATATTAGCAGGCCGCTCGGCATTGCCCGGTATATATACATACATATATATATATATATATATATATATATATATATATATATATATATATATATATATATGAGAGTGGGGGGATAAAACAATATCTGCGATAACAAGTATATATTTTCCCACGGGAGAAAAAAGACAAATTAAGCAGAATTGAGGGTAAAGTTTGGATCAGAAAAAAAAATAAAATTGCACCAGTCTAAAAAGGATATCTTCTTTACAGATACTACACTTGACCTTATCAAGAATTTTGCTAGTTATTAGTATCCGAACGGAATTTTTTTTAATAAGGAAGTAGATTTCTGATATTAGTTTTGTTTGTTTTTTATGTTGCTGTTGTTGTTGTTGTTGTTGTTGTTGTTGTTGTTTATTTGTTTGTCTGTCTGTTCTTAGTGTATTGTTGTTGTTTCTTTTGTGTGTTGTTTGTTTTTGTGTTGTTGTTTGTTTTTGTTGTTGTTGTTTCTGTGCGTTGTTATTGTTGTTGTTATTTTTGTATGTTGCAGTTGTTTGTTTTTGTGTGTTGTTATAGTTTTCGTGTGTTTTGTTGTTGTTTTTTTTATATTTTTTGTTGTTGTTTGTATATTGTTGTTGTTGTTTTTGTGTGTTATTGTTGTAGTTGTTGTTGTTGATGTTTTTGTGTGTTGTTGTAGTTTTTTATCCGTTGTTGTTGTTTCTCTCAAAGCCAATACACAAAATAACATTACAGACATAGACGTGTATTTTTTGTTATAAAAGAAATTACCAGATTACTGAATTACGTATATAAGAGGATATTTTTAGGTACATATTCAGCTTACGACCTAATCTTCGGCAACTTCGCGGCGGCAAGCTACGTAAGCAGCTAAAGAATTCAGACAGGAATAGTCAATCAGTTGTAAGACGACAAGCTTCAATCATATAACGGATTCTTATCTTAATTAGAATAAGAATTATAGACATAAGGTTTAGAATCATTGTATATTGATTTTAATCTTCTTAAGCGTACATAAAGATTGTGCAAAATTATTCTATTCGGAAAATTAATCTTACCCGTCCTCGAACGGGTATTCTTCTAGTCTTTATTTATAAGATTATAAAGAAAAGTTGAATTAAATATTGATGTAATCATGGAGAAATCAGATCTGTGTAGCTGATATTATCTCGCAGATTGAAGCAGGAATAATATTTGCTGTAACGATGCGCCAAGTCTGCTTATATAATTGCATGTTGACAACATTATAAGAAAATATAAGAATATTGTACCTACTATAGTGCTATACAAATAAGTTTAACAGATAAATCGTTTAATACTATTGTAAAAATATGTAATTATTATGGCGTAATATCATGTAATAGGTCGAACACAAGAAAGTGTCGATCTGTCTATTTAGTTATCTATTTCTGTATCTATCCATCTCAGTCTATCTATCTATCTATCTATCTATCTATCTAACTGAAGAAATAGACGGTGATGAATATGAAGAATATTTATAAAATCTGTCAAAATTTGGTAAATTATATTGTAAACGTTTACCGGAAGAGCTGATCAGCTGATCGGATCTGCGTGTGAGTCACGTGATCAGGTTAGCTGGAGATCAGAGAGTTGGAATTTTGAAGTAAAGAAGAGCAGACGGTTTAACAGGTCGTCCCCCTCTTCACTGGGATGGGAGCTGACGTGTGAAAATAGAGACCTAGAAGTAAACCACGCAAGCAAAGATACTCACTTTCCATTCTTCTGTGATCGATACCTGGAAAGTGAATAAAAAATATATAAAATCGATCATCGTCTTGTTTCGTCCAAACAGGTTCAAGCCCCCCCCCCCTCCAAGAACAAGATGAATTCCAGGTGGACAAGATCAACGACGCATGAAGTTAAGGAATGTCCAAAATACATGTATCACACACACACACACACACACACAAACACACACACACACACACACATATGAACAATTAGATATGAATATATCATAAATAGACAGCAACAACATAATTCCAAGGTTCAAATAGTGAAGAAGCAACGATAGATATTTAGTGACACGTATATACATAAGGATGAACCCGTCGTTTCAAGTACGCATATCAACATTTAGATGATTGTACAACATACACAATATTGATAATATAATGTATAGAGAAATTATTAAAGATATGAAGGTAATAAAACTGCTCCTATTAAAAACGTTCGGAACCGGAATGAGTTTTAATTGAAAGAAAGTGAAACGAATGATATATTTTTTAATAATAAAAAATTAAAGAAAAAAACAAAAACCTGTCTGATCACAATCATATAATTATAGTGTAATAGATATTGAAGACAAACTCAATTTCAACAAGATAGCTTTTTTAGATGTTTAATATATGCAGAAAACATTGAATGCTCATATTTCAGTCATTAATTTAAATGATAATTTTCGAGTATTTTCTGAACTAATATTGCGTTTCAATAAAGAATAAAGAAAGCAAATTAACACCAATTATTTTTTATCAGCCATTAGTTCGGGTTCGGGGCAAAATGGAGTCAAGTGACAACAGATAGGAAAAACATGCTTTCAATAAATTAAAACAACTGGGCAAAAATATTTCATGAAAAAAATAATTTGTAAAAATCCTTATGTAAACTATTAAAGGATAAACATAAAGGGCATTGCCTAGCCTGCTGCAAAAAAAAATGTGGTCTCTCTCTCTCTCTCTCTCTCTCTCTCTCTCTCTCTCTCTCTCTCTCTCTCTCTCTCTCTCTCTCTCTCTCTCTACCGTGATAGAAAATTACTAACACCAGAGACTTATATCTTTACAAGACAACAATTCGACCATACGTGAAGTATTCTTGCTACATCCGGGCTGGTAGATCTACCAACAGTATCCCACTTTTAGATAAGGTAAAAAAAAAACATCTCAAATCTAAAATATCCCGAACTATCGCCCAAACTCCAACCTCTGTCTCATCGTCACATTCTTGCTACAAGCTAAGAATGGCGACAGTCCACCATGAAGTTCGTGCAATAGTTTATGAAAATAATGCGCCAATTATTGATATAATCTTTCCATCGTCATTAAATGGAAATACAATGTAACTTATATAAAATGCAAACATTAGTGGTTTTATTATTTACTGGTTGAGTGGGTGCCCGGCCTTTCCCGGTCCTAAGATAAGCTTAAATATATAATAATTTATGCAAACTTCTCTATTGAATATTATATTGTACCTAATATATAGTAGTGATTTGAAAAGCTTGTTTTTTTTTTAATTGACTTGGGTGCCATAAGCTAGAATCAAAACAAAAACATTTCGCGCTCTAGCCGCGTCTCCTGCATATGTAGCTATCGAGAGAAAGGTAAGAAAGGTTTAATATTAAACGACTTGAAGAAATGAATTGAATTTGGGCATGCGTAGAAAGAAGTACAAATATGTCGGCAAGTTGAAATGAACAATTTGCATTTCAACTTGCCGATATATTTTTCTACACGTTATTCATCCAAACAAAGATTTTAGTGGTTATAAACCATCCTCGGTGTTAATTACAATGTTATATGACCAGTAGTTTAAGAGTGTATCGGTTAAATATTTACACACAGACTGACATATGTTATTCACAAGGATGGGGGACGAAATGATGTCACTTGTTGCCTTTCTCATCATCATTCATCATCATCATCATCATCATCATCGCGTGATGACAAAATTCGCTGAGAACACTAATCTTGAGATTTAAATATTTATTAGTAACACTTATTCTGATTGACTTTGATGAAGAAGATGATTTTTTATATGTTTTGATTGGCTAATAAAAAATCATTCCCAAATATTACGTAAGCGGAAATTAAGTTTGAATCTGAATCATGGTTAGACGTACGACTAATAACTTTAATCTTATGGTAATTCTTTGTTTTATTTCTATCGTCACCCCTCCCCCCCCCCAACGTTGTCTCCTGCCTGTCTTATTCATAAGATTGATAAGAGCACAATTTTGTGATTAAAAAAAACGTTTGGAAGATTTATTGGTAATGTTTTTCTATAATGCTATTTGATTGTTTATGACTAAACCGTTTTTTACGGCATTCTGTATTTCTTTTATTTTCTTTTAATATGTTGAGAAAGAAAATTCTTAATGTTCCAATGACGTAATTTCAACAGTTTTAACGGCTTAACATTCACAGACAACATGAATTGGAACGACTACATAGAGGACATTGCCTAGCCTGCTGCAAAAAATGGTCTCTCTCTCTCTCTCTCTCTCTCTCTCTCTCTCTCTCTCTCTCTCTCTCTCACTCTCTCTTCCTACCATGACAGAAAAATGACTAACACCAGAGACTTATATCTTTACAAGAGCACAATTCGACCATGCATGGAGTATTCTTACTACATCTGGCCTGGTAGATCTACCAACAGTATCCCACTCTTAGGTAGGGTAAAAAAATCATCTTAAATCTAAAATATTGCGAACTATCGGCTAAACTCTAACCTCTGTCCCATCGCCGCAGTGTTGCATCCCTTTGTGGGTTTCACAGGTACTTGAATGGAATGTGCTCCAATAATCCCATAGCACGTGTGCCTCTTCGACGGATACACTCCCGAATAACTCAACTAGCAGCAAAATCACACTCCTTCACTGTTGAGGTCACTAGATGTTGGAACGTCTCCCACTCAAAGAGTTCCTTTTTTTTCGGACTGCCAGACTTTTGAATTCCCTCTCTGTTTCCTGCTTCCTTGATTGCACTTAGCTGCAAAAGTTTGAATGACATTTCGCTGCTCAACTCCCCATAGTCATATGTTAGACACGATCTCAAATATTGAATTTTTTCTGGAGGTGGAGCTATAAGGTGTTAATTTTACGATAATCCTCCATTTAATTTCATAGGATGTATTTTGAGATCCCATGTTGTGGGTTGCTAGGAAGGCAATGCAACATTTTCCTGGATATTCAAAATAGTATTGTCGGCGTACAGCCTCTGTTTGAATATTCTTTGTGTCATTCAGATGTAAATTCCTTAATTCCTGCATTTTCTTACTATGAAGTTAACTGCTTATCAAGACCCAAAGGTCTCACGAGGATAAAGATTAAGGAGTGTTGAATAGACGGTGAGACAACATCGTGATGATCGGTAATGGTGAAATTTCGGTAGGATTTAATTATTTAAGAGGACAGTTCGAGAAAAAACTTATTTACATTAGACTTGAAAACGAACATGTTATAGTCATATTTATTTATTTATTTGCAGGCTGTTATCCCCATCTTCATAGTTGTTGTTTCACGACGTTTGGGCCAACTATTCCTTTTGAATTCTTCAGGTGGTTAATCGCGACGGGATAGGGAGGCTGAATCTTGTAATTGTATCGTCAGTAATTAGTGTTGTTGTCGTCTCACCACGTTTTCGTCAACTTTGGGTGGGATTGAAACCGCTATCTTCGGACAGTACTCACCTGGAACTGTAGAGATTCAACGTCTATCAATTGCGCCACGGACCCCGAAGGCAATCAAGGTTGTATTTTTGCTCTTATAAATCCAAGTTTTCCGTTCTTATCTGGTCTTCCATCGTTGGGCCCGTACCGAATGGTATATTATTCTATTATTGGAATCCTTTGAGATAAGTAATCTTTATATTTATTTATTTGCGGACTGTTATCCTCGTCTTTATAGTTGTGAAACAACAAATGAAGTTAAATGCGAAATCTGCATGAATCCAAATATCATATTTAAGCATATTTTACGACTAGGCAATGCCACGCGGCCTGCTAGTGTACGTATGTATAAAAGATTTTATATTAGATCCTGTCTTGACAAAAGGATGATCGATATTAAAAATAGAGCATTAGCTTAAGACAAAATAAAATGATGACTAATAAAACGTTAAATTATTAATTATCGAAGATCCAGAAACAAGTAATATAACGAAAAATATTTTCCTTATTCTATATTCTTTGGTTTTGAACATTTGATGAATTAATAGATAATGTCAATTTTAATTTTTTAGCTTTATTTTGTCTTATATATATATATATATATATATATATGTGTGTGTGTGTGTGTGTGTGTGTGTGTGTGTGTGTGTGTGTGTGTATGTTTATACACACACACACATATATATATATATATATATATATATATATATATATATATATATATATGCAGAGAGAGAGGGAGGAGAGACCGTTTCTATTTCCGATTAAATATTTTAACCTGCCGTTTGAAATATTCCAATTTAACCTTACATTTATACGTTTGCATCGGAATATTATTATAATACTAGACTACCCCTGACCCATTGGGTCAGTAAATGTTATATCGATCGATCTCGATGCCTCCGTTCAGTCGCTAAAGACAAAGAATACCCCTTTTAGGGGCAGCTGCGCGTGTTATTGTGAGGCAAGGGTTGCGCAATCATCAACCGCACCTCTCCTGAATCGGCACTGCTTAAGTCCAGTGGCAAGGAGAAGTCCAGCACGACTCGAAACAATGCTGAGAAAAGCGGAGAGCACATACAGCTTTTGGAAATCTCAAACGGTCACCCATCTGGTACTGGCCAGGCTCATCGTTGCTTAAGTTCTGTGACTTAGCGGGAACCGGTGCGTCAAACGTAATTGTGCCGTATGTATGTTATAGTTAGCTATGGAATAGTGAGTATATTAATTATGCAAAAAAAAAAAAATGCACGCTTGCGCGTACAACAATGACTACTACTTTTAACATAAGGAATTACATTGCGTAATATCCGGAAAACTACTTATTTGCGAAAATTTTAAATTCTATATTCGTTTTCAGCATACCCGAAAATAGTTGTTATTTTAAAGGAACATGTTAAGGTGGAAACCAAGTAAAAATTTGCCAAAACTTCTATTTTTATATTTGTTTTTTAAAACGTACATTATATACAGTGTTGGCCATCCGTACCTTAAAATTTCTCTGACGTCACTTCCGCTGAATGGCTTTGTAAACAAATAAGTGCGACTCTTAACGAAAGCCAGTATGGCATAAACCATTTAACGCTGTAACGTTTTCCTGTTTTTAACAGGCTAAAAAGTCTTGTATGATTAATCTTCAAAGTAATAACAAATATTTGCAAGTGATTTTAACGTGCCAATTATGAAATCTAATCCAAAACTAAAGGAAACGTTAAAAACTGTAAAAAAAAAAAAAAAAAAAAAAAAAAAAGTAAATGTTATTGCGTTTGTTTACAGTTTCAGTGAGAAATCGGATTTTCCAGTTAAATGGTTTTAATTTCCTCTTTTTTTTTTAACCTACCTGTTATCATGTGTGGATAGTTAAATAGTTTATTTTTATTAACACGGTTTCAACGTCTGAGAAAGTTGATCTGAGTAATTTTAATGTCTTTAAACTGTCAATTACAGAAAATATAATATACTTTAAATCGTAAACATATTGGTTTTGGTTTTGTTTGAAAACGATTCTTACTTGCAATGAAAAATATAAATAACATTCGTAAAATGCCGATGTAAAAAAAAACGGATTCACAGTTTTATATTTATTTGCATATTTTAAGCGCGAAAAAAATGTCGATTAAAAAAACTTTTATGGCTTTGTTTTTCTTTACTTACGCATGCGCAGAATTTTTCAAATCGGAAGCTATAAACCAGATGGATGGTTTCAACGCCTTAGCAACACGATCTGAGTTTTATAATATAATAGATTACTTTTTCTCAAACTGACATATTCTTCTTCTCTCTATTGTTAAGGAATTCCATTTTTTTTTCTTTATTTTAATAACATCAGTCTTAAACAACGTTAATAAAGAATAGCACAAATCGCGTTGCGATATACCAATCTTTTTGGAGTTGTGTGATTTTTTTTGTCCCATTCTTTTAGACGACCTGATTTTTCCTACTCGAACTTTGTTCTTATTTAGAAGTAAGAGGAGGCGGTGTAACTGGACTTTTCTTACGCGGTAAAAAAGGTACCTGTGAAAATGAACATTTATGATTGGTCGTTTGGATGAAATATCGTCACTTTACAGCTAGCGATACTGTTACTAGTTTCTCGGTTGTGGTCAGGTTCCATTGTCCGTTAAGTGAGCTAGTTTCGATTAGTAATGACCAGGATTAGTTTGATTTCGCCTCTTGTTTGGCCAGTCGACGGGATTTTTGCGGGCTGGAAATGCTTTTCTTTTTTTTTTTTTTTTTTTTTCGGATAATCCAGAATGCTGCGATTGTTGCTTTAACAAAACAATTTTAAAAAATTACAATTAATTTATGTGATATTTTCTTTGTCGAAAGACTGTTTCATAAATATTTTAATATTCCGAATAAATCATTTGTTGTTGAATAAAACATTTACATTGTGTCTTTGTTAAGCTCGAAATGAGTGTTACAATTACATCATTTCATTTCCGATTATGTAATGTCGAAAACATTTTGGAGAATAATATTTTCAAATGCAAAGTTGTTAGTGCATTCCTAAGTGCAATTGTCTGTCTATCGTCGCCACAGACGTTTTTTTTACCTGATAAATGAACAAAAATCCTCGTATCAAACAAAAACACGGAAGATAATCAATCTAAATGAATTAATGGGTGTCAAACTTAAGGGCATTTCAAAATGGCGGAGTATTTTTTGGTAAAGCAACAAAAATAATCATCAAAAAACTTAGTCTCATTTAATGATTAATTTATTAAGCAATCAGTGCAATCGTCTAATGATTAAGTTGAATGACGAATCGTGCTAGTTGCTATTCACGTGATCAGAAACTTAAACAATAGAAACCGGAAACGGAATAGAATTGTTTGCTTTAGAGAGGAGCTTTGCTAGACTATAAATGACTGGGTATGTTTCCTGCCTAATTTGACGGGAATTGAATAAACCTTTAAAGAATGATTTATACTCTTAAAGTAAAGATTCTAGAACATTACGAACTCGAATTATAGAATCACATAATTGTATTTTCAACTGCAAAAAAAGTACTCATTAAAATAAATAAGTGTAAATGTTGATAAGACAATGAAATGAAAGACATTCTTTATGTGAAGTTTTTAATTAAATGTTATTTTACTTTTGTAAAAGCTTGATGGGAAATCAATGTTGAATCTCGGCAGTGTTTCATTCAATTATTTCATCAAATTCGTTTAATAAAGTGCATCGGATAACGGATTTACAAGTCACTTTGATTAAATTATAATCGCTAAAAAAGTGATGCTTCACTATCGTTCTTTTGTAATAATATATCTCAAGCAGTTCTTCATATTTGGCTACAAAAGTATTTATTTCTTAATAAACGGTTTGAGCGGAACTAATATTACACTGATTATTCTATTGAGAAAATTCTATTGTTTGCTTATGTAATGATATTTTCAATGACTGTGGAATTCCTACGGGTTCTGCTAGTTGTTGTGGTTGTTGTTATTATTATTATTATTATTATTATTATTATTCATTCATTCATTCATTCATTAGGAGTAGTCATACAGGCCATCATCAAAGATTTCTCTTGAAACAAACCTGTGGTATCCTCTGGAGTCTGAGTGACAACAAGTATGCATAAATTTCCAGTACTTTCCAGCTCTTTCGATAAACTTTGCAGATGAATTTGCGTTATCGCAACAGCCGCTTATTATTTATTTCTTGTTGGCAGCGAACATTGGTGTTCACTGGAATTTGGGGGGCAATAAGCTTCCCCAAAGTCTCAGTCCTCTTCACACTCATCCAGCGGAGGTCTGGCTAGTACTTTCTCTCCTCAATCTTTCCATCCTCCTTGACTCTCCTCATTTATTTGGTGTAGCGCCAATTTATGGTGACGCACACAAAAAAAAGAAGGCGGAAGGCCGTAGAGTGTTTAACTAACAATTATACAGTTCCAATTTTCAGATTCCTTTGTGATGCTACTTTGTATTTTACATTTTAGCAGTTTTTGTATGTCCGACTTGTGACTGTAGCTCATGTGTGCTAGTCTTCGCATTTAAGGGCTTTCTTCAATGTTTCAACCATTTTCATCATTTTTATCTGTAGTATCTTCTCAGCCATCCCTCTGATTCCAATCTCCCGTTTTTTTTTTTTTTTCAAAGTTTTTCCGTATTGTTCCTAATGCTCATATTATTAGTGGTGTTATCTTGACTTTCTCCATCTTCGATAACCATTGAAGAAAGTCAAAATAACACCACTAATAATAGGAGCACTATTATTATTATTATTATTATTATTATTATTATTGGCTCACATGGAGCTTTCACACAAGTCAACAAACGATCTGATTGAAAACCTGTGGTGTTCTCTGGAAGCTGAGTGACAACAAGTCTCCCCAAACGCCCAGCTCTCTCCACCTCCTTCGATAGCATTTGCAAATGAATTTGCATCATCGCAACAGCCGCTTACCATTGATTTCTCGCTGGTAGTGGCCGTTGGTTTATACTGGAATTTGAGTGACACTCAGCCTCCCCAAAGTCCCAGTTCTCTTTGCGCTTGTCCAGCCGAGGTCTGGTTGGCGCTCCCTCGTCGGTCTTTCAGTCCTTCTTGACCCTTCTCGGCCCTTTGGTATCACTTTTTTATTGGGGGGAACGGTGATGAAACAATGGGGGGTGCATGTTGGGGGTGTTGAACTTGTAGATATGCAGCTTCGGTGTTCTTCATTCCCTGTAACGCTTATTCGTTATAGTCATTGTATTATTCTCCGCATTCAAGGGTTTTTCTTAATATTTCAGTCGTTTTCATTATCGTTAGTCACTTTTGCAGTTATTCCTCTGATTCCAATTTCTGACATTCTTTTTTCGAAGTTTTTCGGGATTGTTCCTAGTGCTCCTACTATTATCGGTACTATTTTGATTTTCATCATCCAAATCTCTTTTAACTCTCTGGCTAGCTCTGTGTATTTGCTTCGTTTCTCCTTTTCTTTCATGGTCACCCTGTGGTCAGCTGGGACTGCAAAGTCTACGATTTGACAGGATTTTTCTTTCTTATTAATTATTACGACATCTGGTCTTCTTGCTTGGATGGGTTTGTCCGTCTCTATGTCCATGTCCCATAGGATTTTATGGTTCTCGTTTTCGAGTGCTGTTGCGATCCTTGCTTTGATATGGTTGATTCTTATCGAGTTATCTTGTGCTGCAGTTATTAGAGATTCAGTTTCTCGGTTTATATGTCCTTTTCGCATCCATGTCCAGGTGTTTTCGTTATTCTCATCTTTTGTCATTCTTATGAATCTTTCGTGGAGTTGTTTCTCTTCCCATTTCTCTTTTCTCGTTTTGTCATTTGTCTCCCTGTTTTCTGTTTTGTTGGGGTTTTTTTCCAGTGTCTCTCGTTGCCATAATTATCCTTTCAGTGTTTTGCATTATGTATTTTTCTAGTTCTTTTTTCGTGTCCTTCACACAGTCTTCTATACAGATCAGTCCTCTCCCGCCGTCTTTCCTTTTCATGTAGAGTCTGTTAATATCGTCCTTTGGGTGTAGTGCATTATGCATGGTCATGAGTTTCCTGGTTTTCTGGTCGAGTTGTCTCAGTTCTTCTTTTGTTCACCCTATAAACGGTCCAGAATATCTTACTAGTGATACTGCCCATGTATTTATACCTTTTATTAGGTTTCTGCTATATAATTTCGTTTCCAGGAGTTTTTTTGTTCTGCTGAGGTATTCCTTTCCAATTTTCTCTTTCATTTCTGTTGCTCTGATGGTGTCGGCTTCCAGAATTCCCAAGTATTTATAGTCGTCTTGTTCCCCTAGTGCCCTCATTTTTGTTTGGTTGGGTAATTCCATGCCTTCTGTCATTTCCAGTTTTCCCTTTCTTATAACTAGTTGTGCGTACTTTTCCATTCCAAATTCCATTTGGATATCTTGGCTGAAGATCCTGGTAGTGTTAATTAGTGTCTCTAGCTCCTTTTCGGTCCTTGCAAAAAGTGTCAGATCGTCCATGTACATCAGGTGGTTAATTTTTTCCTCTCTATTGGAGAACTTGTATCCGGCTTGGCACTTTCTCAGAATACTGTTCAAGAGCATGATGAACAGTAGTGATGATAGTGAGTCCCCTTGGAAGATGCCTCTTTGTATGTTAATTTCTGTTATGTGTTGTCCATCAGCTGTCAATTCCAGTCTCCATGTTTTCATTGCATTTTCTATTACGTTGGTGATCTTGCTTGGTATTTTATATCTTTTTAGGCATTCTATTATCCATGCTTGAGGGATCCTGTCGTATTTTTTTGTAGTCGATCCATGCCATGGCTAAATTCTTTCTCCTCTTTCTACCTCCTTTAAGATCTTTTGATCTATATATAACAGGTCATGTGTTCCTCTTTTTCCTTTTTTTGGCATCCTTTCTGCTCCTTGGGGATGAGTCCACGGTTATTCAGGGAGTGGTAAATTTGTTCCCTCAGTTGTGCTGTCAGTATCTTCTACATAGTTGGTAAGCACGTGATTGGCCTATAGTTGCTAGGGACGGTTCCTTTCTCCGTGTCCTTCTGTAGCAGTGTGGTTCTTTTGTCATCCAGTCTGGTACGCTTGCTTCCTGTATACATCTCAGGTTTTGGGCTAGCCTTTCGTGTAAGGTTGTGAATTTTTTGAACCAGTATGTATGTATCTCATCGTGCCCTGGTGCTCTCCAGTTTGCCATTTTTCCTATTGTTTTCTTTAGGATTTCCTCGCTGATTTCATTCACTGTTCCTTCTTCTATTTGTTGTAACTCTTCTTTCATGTCTTTCAGCCACTTGGCATTTCTATTGTAATCTCGTTGCTCTTCCCATATTTTACTTCAGTAGAGTTTTGTTTCTGTCGGATTTGGTTGTTGTGTTTTTGTTTTTCCTCCGTTCACATTTTGGTAGAATTGGCTTTCATTAGTTTCAAATGTTCTGTTTTGTTTCATTGTTCAGATTTATATCTATATCGTCTCAATCTCGTTTCTTTTGCTTTTATTTTTTGGTCCAGTTCTTCATGTTTCTTGTCTAGCCTCTCCCTGTCAGTTACATTTCCAATATTCCGTTTTCTCCACATTGCTTTCTTCCTGGTGATCATTTTGGTTTCTTTTTTACGTTTGTGTATTGTGGTTTCTAGTCTTATTTTCCATTCAGGTTTTTTCGGTTCGCTTGTCCCCGGTTTTTTTCTGATTTGAGTTACATACTTACCATTTTGGCGTCTGCGTAAATCAGGTTGTTTAAGTCTGTGATTGTATTATTATTATTATTATAATTATTATTATTATTATTGTAAATGTTATTATTAATATTATTGTTATTAATGTTAATAATGTTATTATTATTATTATTATTATTATTATAAATGTTATTATTATTATTCATATTGTTGTTATTATTATTATTATTATTATTATTATTATTATTATAAAGAGGTGTCATAGAGAAAATAGTCATGGGTGTGTGTAAAAATAAGGTAGAATATAAAATTTCTTCGTAAAGTTAAAATTAAGTAGAAATCCTGTCTAGTAAGTTACGTCACACAGAGGAAATCGATAGTCCAACGTGGTGAATAAGCAACCGAGATATTTGCTCTTTTCTTTGAATAGGCAGAGTATGGTCGGGTCTCTTTTTTGGATATCAGCTCCCTTCCTTCATGGGGATGTGTTTTATGTTATGCATGTATACTTGTATATTGTAAAAAAAAATCGTAAAACCCAAAAGGAGATTGATAACATTCAAGTGGATTTCTCCTGTTCTTTATTAATAACGTTTACAGTTTATGTTATTAGGAAGAAGAAAAAGAAGAAGAAAACGAAGAAGAAGAAGAAGAAGAAGAAGAAGAAGAAGAAGAAGAAAACGAAGAAGAAGAAGAAGAAGAAGAAGAAGAAACGAAATACTGTAAGAAAATCAGCAGCAGCCGAAAGATAGTTGGGTAGCGAAAATATTAGCAGCAGCAGCCATTAAAGCACGTATGCAAATTAGTAAGTGTGCGTGAGCTTGCATCATAAGAAGAGGAGAGAAAAATGCGCCACGTGGTCGAGGAGATAAGTAAGTTGCCACCAGGCAAAACTGGCGTGTGAAATTGAAGGCGAGAAAGCGCTGGCTAACAGCCAGTGCGAAGTGGCGAGAATAAAGACTTAAAAACAAAACGCATGTGTGTGTGAAAAGACTTAGGAAAAATAATGAAATGCGTTGTTTCGGAAGAACCACGATTAAATGCATTTCGTTTGCACTTAAAGTCGGATTTTTATTTTTTTTTTATTTTTCTGTTTAATTTATTTGTTTCTTTTACGACCGTGTTAAACGATGTGTGGGTCGGAGAAGTTTGTAATGAAACGACACAGTTAAAAAATAACGGTTACCTTACAATACTACTTCATGTTTTCTACCAACAAAACTGAAGCTATCTATGTGATGAGATACTGCTACTCGTATAATCTTCAATGATAAATAGGTGGTCACCATAGTACTGTTACGTTGTGGCGTGGTGTTCGTATATACGTGATTGTGTTACTACATGTCTATTAGTGGCTTCTTCACTATCTGGACCCTATGTTATCGTGTTACAGTCTATTTACATTCCGTAATCGTCTAAATGTGTTGCGTGCGTGTTTGTCAGACATAACATAAACGTATACATGTATTTCGACATACCTCATCAACTTTTCAACTGCGTCGTTGGTCTTGTAGTCCCACTGGAATTCATCTGTTCTTGGGGAGAAGCTGGGAACTGTTTGAACGAATGCATTTCACTCCAAGATGATGGTTGGTTTTATTCACTTTCCTGTGTCGATCGCAGAAGAATGGGAAGTGAATATCTTTGCTTGTGTGGTTAATTCTATGGCTCCATTCTAAGACACGACAGCTCCCTCTCCGGTGAGGGTGGGGGACGACCTGTTAAACCATCTGCCCAGCTCAACGTCCAAATTCCAACTCGACTGTGTCCAGCTAACCTGAACACGTGACAACAAACACGTCCTTCCAGTCAGCTATTTTTAGAGCTTCCGGTGCAACTTGTCAATTTTACACCTAAATATATTTTGACAACTTTTATCAAAACATAGCTTTATATCTCATCTCTTGTTTACCTCGCCAGTTAGATAGATAGATAGATAGATAGATAGATAGATAGGTAGATATGGTGATAAATTGACAGACAGATAAATAACAGATGATTTCTCGTGTTTCACATATAACAGTATCTATTAAGCTACACTGCATATAAAATTATTATGAAAATTGCATTTATTGAATAACTCAGAAGTACTTAAGTCATTAAAAGCCACATTTTAAGTTTGTATTAGGTAATGCTGTACCAATCGACATTTTCATAATACTTGGGTGATTTAAAAACATTTCCAATAAAAAAAAAGTTAAGCGTGATAGATCGACATATAGATCGAACCTTCTTTGTAGATGCGTGGACAAATATACAAATTAACTTTGCCAAACACAACTTAAAGCGATTAATTCAAAATATCCTTAAAAAAACACAATTTATAAATAACTAGCAAGGCTACCCGACATTGACCGTAAAATGGAAAATATCGCCATTAAAACCTTTACCTCTCTCTTTCTCTCTTTCCCGTCTCTCATTCCTCTCTTACCGGTGCCATCTTTTTCCTCAGCCTAGCCCATTCCTCTTTATCTGGACATATACACAGTCAACTCTCATTTATATAATAGATTCTTCAATGAATGAGTTGCCATTTCCTTTCCAAATCTATATATCTATAAAAGTGAGAATGTGTGTGTTCGATGACGATTCACAACCTATATACTCAACGAATTTTCGATCTACAGACAGGAAGTTTGGTATATGGTGTATTCAGACATGTGGAAAAAAGGGCTGATAAAGAGTAAAAATTGAAAATTTGGTACGTGGGTGTCATCGGATTTTTATCTGTTTGTTGTTTCACAAATGCGCATATGTGAATAGTTCACATTACAGATTACTTATGTTAAGAATAAATAGTTTGCAAACACCTTTTAAAGATCGTGTCAAGCTGGTTTAATGGTTATCGTACTTGACTCACTGTGTTTAGGTTTTGGTTTCGATCTGAACTCGAGTATTTTTTTTTTTTTTACTTACAAGAAGTGAACGGTGTAGAAAAAACAATACTCGCATACACGTCTTAGTTTCTATATTAATTAAAATAGAATATTTATACGTGTTTTACGACCAGGAAACGCACGGCGGTCTGCTAATTAGTTAATAAGATCGCATAAATCCCTACTCTTCCGAAAAACATGATCTAGTTGACCCCCAATGACTGAACAATTTTTTTATAAATTTTAAATATCATTCATCTGAGCGACGCTGATCAGGATTATACAAACTTTGTGAGTATTTATTTTGTAGTTTATTTTAATTTTAACTGGATATACAATTGCACAGACGCACAGACAACTTCATTATATAAAATCGAGCACTAAAAATCGCGAAAGTATCTGAAATGAAATATTCAATACTTGTTGTTTTGTTTATTAATTACTTTGGTAAAATTTTCAAATACGTTGAAATTTAAAAAAACGCAAATTAATATCTTCTAATGATTAAGTTGAATGACGAATCGTGCTAGTTGCTATTCACGTGATCAGAAACTTAAACAATAGAAACCGGAAACGGAATAGAAGTGTTTGCTTTAGAGAGGAGTTTTGCTAGACTATAAATGACTGGGTATGTTTCCTGCCTGATTTGACGGGAATTGAATAAACCTTTAAAGAATGATTTATACTCTTAAAGTAAAGATTCTAGAACATTACGAACTCGAATTATAGAATCACATAATTGTATTTTCAACTGCAAAAAAGTACTCATTAAAATAAATAAGTGTAAATGTTGATAAGATAATGAAATGAAAGACATTCTTTATGTAAAGTTTTTAATTAAATGTTATTTTACTTTTGTAAAAGCTTGATGGGAAATGAATGTTGAATCTCAGCAGTGTTTCATTCAATTATTTCATCAGATTCGTTTAATAAAGTGCATCGGCTTTAAATTATAATTACAAAAATCGAATCAATTATTAAAATGCGTCTATTCAATCTGCGCGTTTAGTGATGAATTTTTTTTTTTTAACTGAAGCTTGACAGACCGACGATAGGGGAGAATTAGTCCTCGCGCGAAAGCGCATGACACAAATTGTTTTAAATAATAATAATAATAATAATAATAATAATAATAATAATAATAATAATAATAATAATAATAATAATAGAATAACAATAACAAAGTCTTTCGCTAGCGAGGACTACTATTGAGCGTAACCAGTTATACACTCCTTTGGAAATTTTCATCTCTATTTTTCTCGTTATCTACTGAATAGTTTTAATGAAACCTATATGAAATATGCTCCTTATTAAATTGTAAAGATTTTCTATTCTTAAAGAAGTTTTTAAAAATTTAATCTAAAAAAGTTATTTTAAAATTTTTGTTAAAAAAAATTCAGATTTTCTCATTATTCAGACATGCATGACAAAGACGAAGTTGCATAAAAGAGTTGTGGTGTGAGGAGAATTACGAACTGAAACAGAGAGAATATTCAGACCTGTAATAATACAAAGAGGGGGTTGCAAAAATGAGTTGTGGTGTGAGGAGAAATACAATCTGAAATAGAGAGGCGGAGTGTTTTTATAAATACATACAAAAGCACATTCATCTTTTTTTTAATCCAAATTAATAAATTAAATTAAATATAATCGTAAAAAGATACGATACAAGTTAGAAAAGCATTTCATCCAAGGCATGAAAATTGTTAAACAAAATGTTTTTACTATAGGCTTTAAAAATAAAGGTACAAGATTCAATCTGAAATTTATTTATCTTCAAAGTTCACTTTTATACATTTTACAAAGTAAGGTATTAAATTTTTATACCTTACTTTGTAAAATTTATAAAAGTACACTTTGAAAATAAATAAATTTCAAATTGAATCTTGTATCTTTATTTTTAAAGCCTATGTAACAATTTACATGCCTTGGATGAAATGCTTTTCTAACTAGTAATATCTTTCCTCGAGACATCCAAACGTTTTTTTTTTTAGATTTCTTCTTCTTCTTCTTCTTCTTCTAATTATTATTTCGGTTGTCACATTTGTGCTGCTGTTTTTGCTGATTTTATGCTGGTAGTCGGATACTAACAAATGACATTAGGCTATCAGCATCTTCCTACGAGCTCGGTCCTCCAACACTTTCTAACAGACCGATGGGCATACCGTGTTGATGTGTGTGCGTGTGTGTGTGCGTGTGCGTGTGCGTGTGCGTGTGTGTGTGTGTGTGAATAAGACATAATGTGAAAATTCTGAATGAGATTAAAATTAAGTGCAAGTCATGGCCAGAAATGTACATCACAAAGACATCCAAACATTCCTTTGAGATTATTATTATTATTATTATTATTATTATTATTATTATTATTATTATTATTATTATAAAGAGGTATTATAGACAATATGTATATCCATAGTGTTAATACCACCAGAAAAATAAAAATAACAAAATCACCAGTTTTGAAAATTTTTTTAGATAATTTATGAATGTTTGTATTATTTGGATTAATCGTAGCTCTTAAAACATATATATATATATATAGTAATTTATAAAATATACATGGCGATTAAGCTACACTGAATATTCTGCGTTTCATCCAACTATAGGATTCGTCAGGCTTATGCACATAAGCCTGACGAATCCTATAGTTGGATGAAACGCAGAATATAGCTTAATCGCCATATATATTTTATAAATTACTAACTAGCTCTACCTACGTATTGAGCACTTTTGAAGTAAATACTTAAATTTTACGCATAAATCTATACTTTCGTATATTAAATTTATGTGAATAAATGAAGTAGTTATATATATATATATATATATATATATATATATATATATATATATATATATATATCGCATGCAAGTGACTCAAGTTTCAAATCCCATTTTCTACTGATGAGCCCAAATAAGGGCGAAACTCGAGTATAGGACTTCCGGTCTGTGACTTTCATCTTTAATTGATATATATATATATATATATATATATATATATATATATATATATATATATATATATATACTTTGACCCGGTGCTTCGCTTGGCTATTAAGCGAAGCTCACTGTCCGTTTGTTTGTAAACAAACTAGCAGTTTCAGCACTGTGAAGCGATGAGTAAGTGCTTCTTTAATAGGCACTTGATTAATGACATTTGACGGCACCGATTCGTACACGTGTGGGTAGAGCTGTCAACTCGATGGTTGAAGGTTCGATCTAGGACTGAAGAAGGGTGCTTGTCTAGCCACACTGATGAGTTGTGATACAACGATATAGTCCTGTATGTGGATGATTATATATGTGTGTTTATATATATGTAAATGGCAATTCTGTGTAAATTATGTAGAATTACGACAAAATTAAATTTCTGAGAAAAGAATTACAAATAATAATTAAAGTTTTTTTCTCCTTTATCAAACAAATAAATTTGTTGTAATTCTACATAATTTAACACAGATGTTTTTTATCTATAATATTGCTCTTTATCGCATTGAGCTTTCTTTATCTGCTTTGGATCGTCTTATAAATATGTATACTAATTTCGCTTTGGACTACGTTTAAGTATTATACAACCTGCAATCCGAAAGTCTTTCAGTATTTCATTTTATATATATATATATATATATATATATATATATATATATATATATATATATATATATATATATACTAAATGAAATACTAAAGGGCTTTCGGATTACAGGTTGTATAATACTTAAACGTAGTCCAAAGCGAAATTAGTATACATATTTATAAGACGATCTAATATTTATAAGACGATATATATATATATATATATATATATATATATATATATATATGTATGTATATATGTGTATGTATGTATGTATGTATGTATGTATGTATGTATGTATTCAATGAAATACTGAAATGCTTTCGGATTACTGGTTGTACAATACTGTAAACATAGTCCAAATAGAAATTAGTATCAATATATACATACATACATACATACATATATATATATATATATATATATATATATATATATATGACAATTAAGCTGTATAGAATCTTCCGCGTTATGGAATTTATGTTACCAAAAGTCTTTACATATAAACCTAGTGTTTAATTTACCAATCAGATTCATTAAAATATTATATATATAAAATATAATATTATCCTTATAATATTTTGGTGTGCACATAAATTATATATAAAGATATATATGTATATATATATATATATATATATATATATATATATATATATATATATATATATATATATATATATATATAGGTCTTACTTCTCTTTATTCTCGTATCAGTTGTTTGGTTGGTTCGAATTTCATGATTGGCAGCAATTGTTACTCTATATGTTTGCATAAGCTTGAAACACTTGGTAAAAATTAATAATTTTACTTAATTATATATATATATATATATATATATAAATAACAGCAAAAGTACCCGTCGTTGTCTGGGTTCAAAAATAGCCTACAGAAAATGGACTCTGATTTATGAAAGTATGATAGGTTATGAAAAGGAAGGGTTGTAAAGAGATAGCTTCGAATTTGAGGGTATCAAAACCAAAGCAAAATATGATGAAAGTAAAAATAAAATAGATGAACCCCATAATTTATTATACCATACCTGTTCACAATATTCCATTGATCTATATTAAAAAAACTTGTTAAACTTTGTGACATATTTCCATTCTATGGAGGTCAGGCGCGAACATACACCCCATAATTTTATTATACCATATGTCTTCAAAATGAAACATAATTATCAAAGTATACTTACGCAGATAGATATGAAAAGTCTTTATTAAAGTTTGTGCATATTTCCATTCTATGGGGGGCAGGCGCAAAGGCAGACCCCACAATTTTATTATACAATTCCTATTTAAGTTAAAACATACTTATCAAATATTCTTATGTACATCTATATCAAAAACACTCGTAAACGGTTTTTTTTTAAATTTTTTATTTCCATATTTTGTGGACCAGGCGCGTACGCAGACCCCACAATTTTAATGAATCATCATTATGCCAAATCAAACATACCCATTCCTGTGTCTCGATACATCTTCTATCATTATATTTGATCAGTTTTCTATAATAGTCATCCATATGGGAGCCTATTCGTGACCAGACACACACACAGACGTTCAGTTTTATATATATATATATATATATATATATATATATATATATATATATATATATATATACTAGCATGGGTGCCCGGTGTTGACCGAGTGTTTGGAGATGTATGCTGAGCAAAAAAAAACAAAAAACAAAAAAACAAAAAAATGTTCAATTTTTTAAACTTTTACCCCTATTATGACCCCTTAGAATTTATAGTTTTGGGCTCAAATCAAGTTATTAAATTAGATCCATGTCCAAGGAACCTATATCTAAAATTTCAAGTCTTTAGACCGAATATTGTCGGAGAAGTTTGGTAGAGTTCTCAAAGGTCAAATCGTTGAACTTTGACGCTTTAACAGCGAAATTTCTGGCCGAAACCCGATCACATAGATGTCCCCAAATCTCAGTACCCTGTATATCAAATTTCGAGTCTGTAGACTTAAAATTTTCAGAGTTATTGCGTAGGGAAATGTACACAGACACACAGACACACACACAGACACGTTCATATATATATATATACACTTGTGCCCGATATTATTCATACCCCTCCTTGAAAATTGAGTTTATTAGGTGTAACTTTGTAAGAATTTATTGTTTACGTCCATATTGATACATATTCTTAATAAACCTCTTCTGATCATTTTCGTCATTTTAAAATCTCGGGATACTTGTAATAAAAGAAATATACAGCTATTTATAAAATCTGCAATGTTCAAAAATAATCATACCCCCTTATTTTTTCAGTATTAATCGAGTTTCTGACTGTTTGTTTCCTGTTTGATTCTTATTTTGAATGCTTTTATACAACCTTTGATTAATTTCATTTCGTTTTTTGCATTTTTCAGAAATTAAAATGATATCAACTGAAAACCAATAAAAGAATAAAAATTATTAGAATGGGGAAGAAAAAAGAGCTTAGTAATGATCTTAGGACTAAAATTGTGAATTCACATAAGGATGGTTTAGGTTACAAGTCAATTTCCAAGAAATTTGAGGTCCCTACAGCAACAGTACAGAGCATCATCAAAAAATTCCAGAGCCACCACACAACAAACAACTTGATTGGTAGAGGAAGGAAAAGGAAACTGTCTGCTAGCGCCACCAGGGATATTGTAAGCAGTGTTAATGCAAATCCAACCACCACTACTAAGGACATTTTAGAAAATCTGGAGTCTTCTGGCATAAAAATATCAAGGCAAACATTGCAAAGGACTCTGCATGAAAATGGTCTGAAAGGAAGAAGACCAAGAAGGACTCCATTGCACACCGGAAAACACCTTGCAGCACGTCTAAAGTTTGCTAGGACCCATGTGAATTCTTCAGAGTCCGTTTTCTCAAGTATTTTGTGGACTGACGAAACAAAAATTGAATTGTTTGGCCATATGGATGCTTCTTACGTTTGGACGAAGAAAGGAGAAGCTTACAACCCAAAGAACACCATACCCACGGTGAAACATGGTGGTGGTAGCCTAATGTTTTGGGGCTCCTTTTCGGCTAGTGGTCCAGGTAGTTTGGTCAAGATAGATGGAACCATGAAGAAGGAGCAATATTTGGAGATACTCCAGAAAAACATTAGACAGGATGCGGAGAAGCTCCATTTAGGACCAAACTGGGTCCTTCAACAGGATAATGATCCAAAACATACTGCCAAAATAGTCAAGAAATGGTTTGAGGATAATCAAATTAATATTTTGGAATGGCCTAGCCAGAGTCCCGACCTGAACCCTATCGAAAACCTCTGGCACATATTGAAAACTAAGGTTAAAAAGCGGAAACCTAGAAATTTGAGGGATTTGGAGAACTACTGCATTGAAGAATGGTAAAAAAATCAGTGTTGATGCTTGTAAAAATCTTGTTGATAAATATCCAAAACGGTTACAGGCAGTTATTAAGAATAAAGGGCATGCTATTGACTATTAGTAAGAGAGGTATGAATAATTTTGAACTAGTGCCATTATTGTTTTTCTTTGTATACTGTTTCAAACTTGCATAATTTATTTATTTGTTGAGTTTAAATTAAATGCTTATGCTTGATTTATTGTTTGAAATCCCTTTAATATTGTCTACCTTCTGGTTTGAGCAATATTCTTATAGAAATCTCAAAGATCCGAGGGGTATGAATAATATCGGGCACAAGTGTGTATATATATATATATATATATATATATATATATATATATATATATATATATATATATATATATATATATATATATATACTAATAAAGTCTTATTTCTGTCTGTTTGTTAACAATTGGATAAATATTTACAAAATAAACGAGCTGTGGCCAGTTAAATTCAATTTTTACAGTATATTTTGTTTATTAAATTGTTATGTGAAAGTACAAATTAGTTAAGAAAGCTCATCCCCACCGATAATAAGAATGGGCTTCTATACAATAAAGTTATTCTTTTTGCACGCTCCGTAAGTTGTACGAGTAGAAAATGCTTTATGTGTTCGCCTCCCAGTTATATTTGAAACAGAAAAAAAAATAGACTAACTTGGAATAATTTCTACGTTGTTTGGAATGTTATAAGTGTTTTTGCGGTTTTAAATTTGTACGTTTTCTATCATTATATATGTTTAAACAAACACAAATATTTTCTAGCATTAAAGTTTAACACGCCCCGGAAAAAATTAAAATGTTTATTACTCCTCCCCTCAATCATGGTTGGCATATTTTGCACGGAGTCTCTAATTTCACGCCTGCCCCAAAAAAATTTATTAGCCAGCCCTCAACTAAATTATATCAGCAAAAAATAAATGGCTGTACTGTGACCAACTGTGGCACCCACTTTAGGACAACCTCATTTTTGCTTTATCTAAGAATGATTTGTGTTAAGTATGCTTCCAGTGATACCATATGATTTTATTTTGATGAGAAGACAATCTTGTCAAACCCTGTCAAAGGCTTTAGATACGCCTAGGGCTACTGACCTAGCCTCCCCTGCCTTATCCAGTGAGTGGTATATACGTTCAGAGATTACAGTTTGGATATCTGCAGTAGAAAGGGCTTGCCTAAATGCATACTATCGGTCACAAAGAAGTTTATTATATATGAAGTGATGGACTAGTGCTTGATTGATTAAGAACTCAACAATTTTGCCTAAGAAATGGAGGAGGCTAATGGGGCGATAATTTAGTGGGTCAGTTCTCTCGCCAGAATTTTTGGAAACTGGTACAACAGAAGAAATTGTCCAGCAGTTGAGAAAGCAAGATTCAGTAAGGCATTTGTTAAAGAGTTTAGAGAGAACCGGGGCAACATCAGCGAAACATTTTTTTAATTATAGTAGGGATAAAATCGTATCCATATGCCTTTGAGGTGTCTAGGTTTTTTTATGGCATCACAAAGAAGGGAGGGGTGATTTTCAAATCATCGAGTGTTACTTCAGTTCGCAAAGGGAAATTTGGGAGGGTGATTAGTTGGGACTAAAGTGGAGTGTGAGGCCGACCGTCGAGCAAGCAAATTTGCCTTTTTTTTTGTTGTCGTGCAGGTTGTTGGATAGTGGGGAATTGTTGATTGACCATTATTTACTACAATGTTATAAAATTTCCAATAACTGCGAGTCTCTGATTTCTGCGACTCAATACGTTTTCTAGTGAGTACTAAATATCTTCACTTGGCTGCGGCTACTTCTCTCTTATAATTATTTCAAGCCTGCTAAAGAACTTCCGTGTGGTAGCGTGCGCTTCAATTGCTGCTTTGCACCATTCAGTAGCCTCATTTACTCACTGTTCTGCAGGAAGAGAAACGATACTACAGCATTAAGTATCTCTAATGTGATCACTTATGGCTCCCAGTTTAGTATCTTGTTGTTTTGAGTAAGGCTCTTGAACTTGGGGTCGAGAGTTTAGGGTGACTCCTATCATTGTCATAACGTGATCGGCATTGTAGGACTCGTCGTCTGATTATAGTTTGCATTCTCTAGTCAAGGGAAGGATGTTTCGAATATAAACGCAAGTAGTTACGTGCATATGTCTGCCTGGGTCATTACGACAAAGTTGGAGCACAGGTTAAGATCAGAGTTTGCCTAGATGAATGACTTGGGAGATCTACAGGTCCATCGGATTCAAGAGGGATAGCCCTGCACTTGGGTTTATACCAGGTATTTCTGTTCCCTGCATGGGTAGCCAGGATTGATTGAGGTAATACTAAGTATATATATATATATATATATATATATATATATATATATATATATATATATATATATATATATATATATATATATATATCTTTATTCGAGCGACGGACTTTAATATGCAGACATTTGTAACAGGTAAAGGTGTTCACCGGTACGTGAATATAGTCGTAGGTGGTTCCGATTTCGGAACACCCAAGAAAGTTCAGTAGCGTGGCCTTGATCGCATAATGATGACGGGGTTTGATGCGCGATTCCTGTTATTCCTTGCTTCACCAGTGGTCCGTAGGTGAAAGAACAAATTATTTTTTAAAATAATTTTAAAAATAGGAGGAAAAACAAAGGAAACAACTCAAAATCTCCAGAGAAATAGGAGTGCACGGGGTCACAGTCTGCTTGCTGTCTCCTGAAAGAAATTAACTCAAACAGGCGGCGTTCGTTTGATGTTTGAGTCACAAATTCTGCAGCCAACGAATAAAATAAAACTTCAGTCATAAATTCTTGTTTTTATAAATATTGATTATTAAATAAACTCCTGACTACAATGTTTGCTATTTTACAGTAAAGTTAAATGAAAAATAAATATGCAATATTTTTTTCTTTTCAACAACACAGAGATTTACAGTCGTGTAAACAGTTCGTTCAGAAAAAAAAACTTTTGCGACGTACGATTGACTCTTTTTCTTTGTTTCCTTCTTATCTCTCTTTCAGTCAGTGAGTGGGAGTTGTAGCATGTGTGGAGGGGCGGTTCAAGCTTCACTACTTATAAACAACTTCTTACAGCAATTGCTCTCAACCCAATTCAACTGCCAAAATTTGCTCCTGCACACCTTCTTATAAGAAAGTAACGGGGTGAGTTTGACAAAGTCTACGGTTTCATTCAGCCAATCCACCTTCAATTGAATTCACCCTGATTGGTCAGTTTGGTAAATTAATTAATTTTTATCAAAAGTTTCTCACACGGCGCGACCTTGGAATTGACTTCGGGTTAACTGATTCTCAAGTTAAGTCAAAACAATCATGAATACTACCATACGCCTTGCAATGCGTCCTTCATAAAACAATATTATTATTAAATATTATTATCACTACCCAAATCCGCTGAAGTCATTTGTCTTTATTTTAGTTTGAATCAACAACCAAACAAATGGAACCAGCAAGGCAACCGAGAATTGCCCGAGATTGCTTACATGATAAAGCTCTAACTCAACTCTATTTTAACCATGATGGACGTAATTTTCGACGATCACAGGTAGATCGGTCACACATTCAAGACATTGAGAAAAAAAATGGTCATTTTTAGTACAAAATTTTCAAAGAAAAAATTCAAAACTTCAAAACGGATGGGAATTGAAATTGTTTGGAAATCAAGTCAATAATTAAGTAAAAGTACAATATACAGCATGTTTGCGATGGTTAGAAAAAATGGATTCCTGAAAATTAATAAATAAATGAAAAATGGCTTATCTGACGTCCTTGGAAGATTCAGTTACGTGTGTTCCCCTTAAGTGACCTGTGACAATAGTATATATATATATATATATATATATATATATATATATATATATATATATATATATAATGTGCTTGTGCATATATACATATATATATAATGTGTTTGTGTGTGTATGTATATATATATATATATATATATATATATATATATATATATATACTATATTCAATAGAGAACTGGCTCTGTAGTTATAAATACGAAATCTGCATGAATTAAGATATATTTAAGTGCATTTTGCGACCGGCGAAGTTGTCCGCCACTCCACCTCCCAGCTAGTGACAAATAAAAGACCAGGATGACTGGAAACAATATCGAGATTCGCGGAACGTATGTACAGACTTGATATTTCTAAATGGTCACTCATTTTAGTACTAACCAGGCTCAGTGTCGCTTAATTTCCCGTGTCTAACGGGAACCGGTGTGTCAATGTGATTATGCCGTATTTTTAATGTTAGTGTGTAGTTAAAGTAATATTTATGAATAACACAACCTCGTTCCACAACAAACGCCGAAACCAACGGTGTTTCTATGGTCTTCTTGTTTTTCATTATCTTTTCTGCATGTGTTGTTGTTGTTGTTGTTGTTGTTGTCTCATATTGGCGACTGCCAGGAGGAGGGGGTACAGGTTCAAAAGTATAATTAAATAAAATAAACACAAACGCTGATACATTTTATTAATATCAGTTGAACTATGGGCTCATGTGTGACACCGTCGTGGGGAAACTACCCTCTAAGCGCTAACGTCCATATCTTAGTCTTTCACAAGTTTGTTTGTTGATGTCAGCTCATCTAGATCTCCCAAAACTCTCCCGACCTGGTGCAACCTCACAAATAACTGTTTTGTCGTCAACTGTCACACCCAAGATTGTCCTCAACTGTTTCTAACTGTCGTAAATTGTCGCAAAACTTATTGCCACTCCTAAAAGTTTAACTTGCTTTAACCATATTAACCTATTTTTGTTTTGTTCTTGTTCCATTCGTCGCCATACCTTGACTAACAATCCCACGTTAGCTTCATTTTGTGTCCATTAGTGAACAACTTTCTATTTATTTTATTTAATTATTTTGGACTATTATCTTCATCTTGTAGTTGTTGTTTTCACGACGTTTAGGCCAATTATTCCTCTGGCCTTCGTCAGGTTATACAAATTACCCAAAATAATTCCAAATTAATTCAATAAACTTTCTATTTATTGTTTTTTCACCAACGCTATTTCTTATACCTTTGTTGACTGATAAACTATTCTCCTCTTTTTTATATAGTTTTCTTTCCTCTCCCACTTCGCTACACTTGGGGGATGCCGATAGTATCACAGCAATACTAAACTGACTATTGAAATCCAATTATTTATTAATAACATTTATTAATGACATTTATTAATGACAAAATTAATTACCTGTCGTCCCGTTGATGGATTTTAAACAAATTAATGCAGAAAATAAACATTTATAGTATATTCTAATTCATTGACGGAAATTTTACGTATTTATACAATGATCGTGCTTATAGATTCTGCTAATTGGAAGAGATATTCAACAAGTTGTTGTTCCGATATTTTGTAAAAAATTATTAACTTGAACATTAAAGTGAAAATAATGCAAATAACATTTTCTGTATATTATTCTCAATTATTTTTAATAAATACAAAATGCGAGTGAAACGCAAATAAGATTTGGATCGCCTACAATAATTGAACGTGTCGAATGCAGAGATGTTTCGCTGAACAATACTCCGCGTTCGAATACAATTCTGCAAAGGTTAATAGCGATCAAATCATGACATGAATAGCGAATATTTACAGTTACACAATATATCTATATTTAATAGAAAGCTATAACATATATAATATACATATATAGAGAGATATATAAATACCCGTTCACATACACCTTTCACGATAAAGCTAGAACCCAGAATTAGATAGAATCGAGCAATTGCATCAACAACGAACAACGCCAGACTCAAAGTGGGTTTCGATGTACTGCATCTCATCAGTGACGTGCTCCGACATAGGCGCGAACCCAGGTCGTCGCACTCATGAAGTGTGCAATACTGACGACCTAACCATATGGGCCACGGCGCAATCTATTGGCTCGATTTTTTAAATTCTTATATTTTTATCCAGTTCTACATTCTACGATGTGACAAGCAACGCGTCCTATACAACTAAGATAGTTACTGCTGGTATACAGGCGGTAAATATCACATCTACAAACATTAACTGAAATTAGCCGACTCCCCAGACACGATTTTGGAACAACCTATTTGTTGTCCGTTGTCGATGCAATTGCTCGATTCTATCTAATTCTGGATTCTAGTTTTATCGTGAAAGGTGTATGTGAACGGGTATATATATATATATATATATATATATATATATATATATATATATATATATATATATATATAATGTGTGTGTATTATATTGTTATAGCTTTCTATTAAATATGGATATATTGTGTAACTGTAAATATATATATATATGTATACATATATATATATATATATTCATGTGTGTGTGTGTGTGTGTGTGTGAATTAAAAATGGAAGGGGAAAACCAAATTGCTCGACATTTCGCCCACTATTATGTAGGCTTTTTCAACAGTGAATAGATAAAAATGGCGAAGAGACTAAATTTATGTAAAAAAAAGAAAAATACATGAGTGCGCGTATACATACAATACACCCATGTATGAAAATATATACATTAATATAAGATAATATAACATAATATATATATATATATATATATATATTAATTGCTTCGTCTTAACAGACGCTAGCCATCTCAATGTTCATGACCATCCTCGCAGCAGTTTCTATATGAATCGTCAATGACATCCAAGCCACGTCCATAGGCCCGAAGGTGACTTTTCAAGCCAGCAGTTTACTTGGAGTCTGCTACATACATTTTTTTTTTTGCTCTCTCTCTCTCTCTCTCTCTCTCTCTCTCTCTCTCTCTCTCTGCCCACAGCATGTGTTTTTTATGGTTAATGTAGACAGCTTTCAAGAGGAGCATCAGATCACAAGACTCAAATTTTCAACTGCTCAACGCATCAGGCAAAACTGACACATTGGCTTTTCTTCAGATTTCTCTTGAACTCAGCAATTCTTTCCTTTCAAAAACTTCAAATCCATCACTAACTAGTCTTCTCCATTTGGGCCGACATTTTGCTAGAGTTTCTAACTTCTGAACGGGAATCTTGAAGGTTTTAAGACAACTTTTACGCAATCCTTGAAGCGCCCTTTTGGGCCATGCTGAGGATATTTGCCAGTCTTAATCTCGCCGTAAAATAACTGCTTAAGTAGACTCGCATCCTCCATGCGAAGAAGATGACCTGCTCAGTGCAACCGGTTCCTCATCATCATCGTTTCAATGTTCAAACACTCAGCTTTTTTTTTTAGAAAGTCTGTGTCAGATGACAGTGACTGCCATTTTACATTCAGAATTTGCTTGAGACATTTCTGGTGGAATCTATCACGTTGCTTTAAGTGCATACGCTGTATTGTCCAACATTCAAATGAGTAAATTAAAACAGCAAGAACACAGGTCGAGTAAACCAAGCAAAGTTTGCAATGAAAATATCAGGTCTTCAGCGTCATATGAAATTAATATCAGGAGGTTCCGTTACAGTTCTTAAAAAAGGATAAGGAATAATATTTAGGTGTATGTAAAGAAGACCAAGTAGGGATGTGGATTAGGTTCTGTGTTGAAATATAGGAATAATGAGGAAAAGATGCATTGCAAACTTTGCTTTTGTATACACTCTATCGCCTGAAGAGGTCTCTAGTTACTAGTAACTCGCTGACCGAAACATCATCATGGCTGTGTAGCTATATTAAAGCTTATGTAAAAAACAAATAAAAAATATACCTTGCCCTATTTCGGTATTGAGCACTTTTGTATTAACCTCGTTAAACTTCATTGAGGAAATATTAACCTCGGATTATATATATATATATATATATATATATATATATATATCATTCAACCACGGTAGTGGTTGAATATATGCTTAAGTCCGAAATTGAATGAATCGAGACATTCAAACCCCCACCACTAATTCCGTTCGCAACCAAATTGCAAACAGGTTATATAGTTGGATAGAACACCTCATTAGCTACATTTTGAAAAAAAATTTCGAAAATTGGTTCAGTAGAAAAAAAGTTACAACAAAATATGTGGGTTTACAAACAGGAGAGTAAGTACATAAGTGACTAACGCTTTTTTTTATTTTGCATAACTTTTTTTGTATATAAATATTTTTTTATTGCGATTTGGCCAATATGACATGTTAGCGTAACGGTTAGAGTACCGGGGGTTGGTGGAAAGATTTTAGGTTCAATCCCGTGTATCGTTTTTTTTATAATTAAAAAACCGAACTTTTTTTTAATAACTAATTTTTTTTTAACTCTCCTTATGATTTTATAGCAAAAAATGGTGAATTTATCGATTAAAAATATTAGTGAATTCTATGATATACATATTATTTGAATGAACTAAAATTTTTCGTTATCACATTTGATGAAAAATGTAGTCCCATTTTGGCAATGCGTCTGACCAATGATGCTTTTGAACCCGCGACCAGCACTGCGATGTCATCAGCATCAGCCTGGGCATAAATATTCCTATTTTTTAACTCCTTTAAAAGAGGATTCAGCATACAGTTCCATAGTAAAGGTGATAAAATCCCACTTTGGGGGTTTCATTTAACTACTTCCCTTTTAACAGTTGCCCTCAGTAGTTCTACTTGAACTGTTCTGTGCCTCACCGTATACTCAATCCATCAGATGAGTACTTGTGGCACATTGAGTTCTCGTAGCGACTTGAACATACTACTGAAATGTATGTTGTCAAAAGCTCCAACGATATCTAAAAAGACACCGAGTGCCATCTTCTTTTTTTTAGTTTACGCTCTATACAGATCACGAATTCATGAACCGCAGTCTCGGTAGAGACCCTGGCTCGGAACTACTGTGATTGAATGATAAATATTGCATAAATGTGTGTTTGAGAGCTAACATTTTTTTGACAATCATTAATAAATATTATAAATTTATATATTAATACAATAGCAATGCCTGGAAAAATCATGGATTATATGGAAAAATGCGCGCATAAAAAGTAATATTCTTAAGATTTTATTAAACCTGGAAACGTAAAGGACAAGAAATTCAACCTGGAAAAGTAAAGAACAAGATATTCTAGTAAAGTAAAAAATAAGAATTTTTTAGACTTAAAATATTGCAGCTAAAAATAAAATTTGAATATTGATAAATATTTTATTTATTATTTGCATATGTTCTTGTTTATTGTTGAGTTAGAAAGAATTAAATGATCCTAATTATGATATAATAAAATTATTAATTTTTATGTAAATTATAAAATTATTAATTCCATCTACTAACTAACTAACTAATGAATTAATTTTATTCAAACAATTTTCACTACATAAATATATGCAAATAATAGGGGGGGAAATAAGGTCAATCCAGCGACTGACACCCTTTCTGGAGGTTTTTGGGAGTTTTGATTCAATGAGTAGACACCTTGCCATTTCAAAAAGTGTCCGCCATGCTCTTTCCGCAGTCCCGTTTTGGTTTGGCGATCTAGGGGCCGATTTTTCATGCTTGATATGATGGTTAATTAGTAAAAGTTCAAAGTCTTTCCGAGCGAATATAGTTTACTTCACCGAAGGGAGCCATGTCGGCTAAATATTTTTTAGTTGCTAGCAGGGTACCAGATTTGTTCTTTAAAAGGTAAACCATAATTAAACCTGAATGGTCATCTACGAAATTCAACATATATCTATAATGTTCTCTGGCCATCGGTTCCACGGGACCGTTCAAGTCACAATGCACCAGTGATAGGATTTTTTTGGCCTTTTTGTCTGGTATCTTGTTTTGATAGTTTCTCATTTTCTCCTGCGTACAGACGTCGCAGTTGAAGGTTTTTGATGTATGCATTTTCATTCCATCAACTACAGTAGGCAACTTTTTGATATCAGGAATATTGCAGTGTCCAAGTATTTTATGTCATGTCTGTAAATCATGGCAGGCGGTTTTCGATGGGACTACGCTATTTAAATAATATAGTCTTGCATTTTCTTCAATGTCGAATACAGTTCCATTCGGGCATACCAGTTTTGATTTATTGGGGCTAAAGTTTATATTTGCACCTTGTTTAGTGGCAGCTTGTACAGAAAATATATTTTGTTTAAATTTCGGGATTAGAAGAGCGTTTTCTAGAATACAGAAACATAGTTCACCTTTATTGTTCCTTAGCGAGATTTTAGCGTCACCTCTTTTCAAAACAATATTATTTACTCGACTGCCACTTCTACAAAATGATTTTGAGGCTTAAAGTTGGGATCAAAATTGATAAAATCAGATTCCTTTGTAATCACATATGCCGTTGCACCACAATCGACAAGAAAATTATTGTTTGTTGAAGTGTTAAACGTATATGAAAATAGAAATGTATGTTCGCTAAGCTCTCCACATTTTTAATAGAGTCGCCCTTGAAAGTCCTATATCTACACTGGAAACTCTAGTGATTAGGTTGTCCACAATTATAGCAAATAAATTGTTTTTGGCAAAGTTGCGGTTTTTATTCCCGGCATGGGTATAACTTAATTTTGGTGTTTTTATCTGTGCATTTTTAAATTTCATAATATTTGTAGATTCGTTTGTTTTTTGGGGGGTTTTTTTGTTTTGTTTTTTGTTTTTTTTATTCCTATGACATTTTTTCAGTTTCCTCGTAATTTCTCAGTGCCACCTTGAATTAACTAAAAGTTATGGGTTTTTCTTTCTGGGTTATCACGTTGGTAAATGGCTTGAAATCACTCGGTAATCCCTTGATGACCATGGAAATTAACAGACTGTCGCTAATAACTTCAGGCATTTTTAAAGAATTTGCAGTAGTTTCGGCTCTTATAATATAATCTGTAATGGTTTTTTTTTTTACGCAGTGATCACGACTTATCAAGGCCCGGAAGCCACTCAGGGATAAGGGTTAATGCAAGTACATTACGTTAGTGTGGAGATTTGATGAAGTGTTTACTTAAGGGGGCGATTCATTAGGAATTTGTTAACATTGGACTTGAAGACATCCAAGTTGTAGTCCGGTGGGAAGCAGGCAGACGGAACAGAGTTCCACAGGCGTGCAGTTCTAAGAAAGAAGCTTTGTTCATGGAATCCGCGTTTTGATTTAGGCACAGACAAAGAGTGGGGGAAATTTTTCGCAGTGGATTCAGATAGACGGGTGTTTTTCGTGAAAGATTGGCGAGGGGGGACCAAAGATCGGAGTTCAGACGAGCACCTGCCATGGAAATAACGATAAAACAAGGATAGGCTCGCAACGTCTCTTCTGTGGGAGAGAGGTTGCAGGGTAGAGAAAAGGGCATCCCCCCACGAAGCCACGGTCTATTTTTTACTCTGTCAATGCAGGATAGGCTGTTTTTAGCAGCTCTTGCCCAGATATGGCAACAGTATTCCATCCTTGGACGTACTTGGCTTTTATATAGATTGAGAATTGCATCAGTAGTGAGATATCTTCTGGAGCGGTAGAAGGATCCCACCATCTTTCCAGCGACCTTGGCAACAGACTTGATGTACGTGTTCCATTTCAGATCAGGAGTAAAGGTCAAGCCCAGAAGCTTGTCAAAACATGGAGCTTCTCCTAGACGAGAGCCATAGGTTTTTGTTGGAATTTTTTTAGATGGTATGAACTGGTCTATGCCTACAATTAACCATTCGGTCAGATCTGATACTATAGAGGACACTTCCTTTTTAAACATGGAGTGCAGAAGTAAATCAGATATGAATGTACGGAAGCTATCCCAGTCAGCCATAGAGTATCGGTATACAGTACGGTGGAGGGGTACGTCTGGGGGCTTCTTACATTTCGTTTTTATCTTAACTGATACGAAGCAGTGGTCGGAGGATCCTAGAGGAGAATGAACGGAATATGAACATAGCTCAGGGGAAGTTGAGAGAAAAAGGTCTAAGAGGCTTGCATATTGACCAGGTGTATCGGGCACACGGGTGGGTTCGCGAACAATCTGAGTGAGGTCATAAGCAATGGCAAAATCATGACAAAACCTCCCCTCATCATCTGTCTTATTTGAATGGGTCAACCATTCCACGTTATGGACGTTGAAGTCACCACAGATGTGGATGTTAGCCGAGGGATGTGAAGACAGTATGTGGTCTGTTTTCTCAGATATGCTCTTAAAGATAGTAACTCCGCTGTTGTGGGGCCTATAGAGGGCAAATATAAATGCAGTGGTGTAAGCAAGTGCAACCCTGAAGCACATATAGGGTAAATTAGGATTTTCTCTAGAGATATCCCTGCCACACGGGAAGCCATCCTTAATGTAGGCACATATTCCATGCCCATGGCGATCTTGGGTGTCAGGTTTCGGCTTCCATTCGTTTTAGAGAGGTCAGTTCAGTATATAAAGAAATAATTTGGGGTTTTCCTTTCAATAAATAATGCTCTCTCAATATTTTCAATGCTTTGCAGCCATCGTCCAGGGCTTCTCACTTTACCAGTGATAGACTTCGGTCATCTAATGAAGTATTGATTGATTCAAAGAAAGTTTGCCCAATATTTCTAATCGCAATCAAGAAGAGTTATTATTGTTGTTGTTCAACCGTTAAAAATACGGAGATCATTTGACCATCCTAGATATTATGGATGACACGGGCTGGGAGTTTGTTTAAAGTGAGGCTGGTTTGTGCCAGTTTAGTCTTTCGTCTGATTCAGCGACAGAAAAGGGTCGATACACCTGGAGACTATGTGGTATGCTGGAGTTACCGGAAATGACGACTCGCTCCTATATACAGTGCCTGGTATTCCTAAATGGTCGCCCATCTGTTTCAGACCAGTCTCAACGTTGATTAACTTTGGTGATCTAACGTGATTATGTCGTATATAAAGTATAAGCTACACAATAGTATTAACATGGATGTTGTCTCTAAAGTAATCATGGTTTGCCGCTGTCACAAAATTTCTAATATTAGTTTGACAGTCTAGAAGAGGCTGATGAGCGCAATAGAAACGATTAAAATGGTCCTGGCACTCCGGATCTACTGTACTAGAAATTTATATTTGAAAAGCAAAATAATTAACTACTTCTTTAAAGAAGATGAGTTGGCCGAAACGTGGTGAAACAACAACTATGAAGATGAGGATAACAGTTCGCAAATAAATAAATAAATAAATATACAAATTACTAATATCAAAGGATTCCAAAAAAAAAATAATATATAATACAATTCGGTGCGAACCCGACGCGAGAAGACCAAATAAAAACGAAAAACTTGGATTTATAAGACCAAAAAATCCAACCTTGATCGCCTTTTGAGACCCGTAGCGCAGTGGATAAAGGTGCTGTATCTCTATGGATCCAGGCGAGCATTGTCTTAAGATAGCGATTTCAATCAAAACCAAATCAGGCCAGAGTATTAGTTGACCAAAACGTTGGGAAACAACGACAACTATGGAATGTAGTAATTACTGAGAATACAGTTAAAAGACTCAGAATTCCTATCCCGTCGCAGTTAACCACCTGAAGAAGGCCTGAGGAATAATTGGCCGAAACGTTGTGAAACAACCACAACTATGAAAATGGGGATAACAGTTCGCAAAGAAATAAGTAATTAAATACTTTTTTAAAGTTATGCATGATGTAAAATATGACATCACCAGAGCCAATAAATGATCATATGATGACGCTGTTTTGACAAGAATTGTCTGAAACAAAATGCCGATCTTATCTTAGGAACCACACCTTTTAAAAGAAGTACGTAAATGCATAGTTTACAAAACTGTTTTATAAAAATCGCTAGAGACAGAGCGTTAAGCCACTTGCTGTAATGGGCTGATAAGAACGAAAAATGATTACTGCAAAAACAGGTGCTGCCCATGAAACTTAATCATGAAAAGATCCAGGTTGTAGTTAAGAGGAAAACATATGTTACATGCAATACTTTACACTTATCTACTATAAGTATTACTTCCATGTTCACCTGTATTTCCTATATTACATGCAGTACATATTTACTATAAGCACGTTCACATATATTACATGCAATAGATATTTACAATAAAATTTTTTACATGTATTACATATATTACATACAATATATATATATATATATATATATATATATATATATTGTATGTAATATATTACATACAATATATATATTGTATGTAATATATGTAATACATGTGAAATTTTTTCTTGTAAATATCTATATACGTGCAACACTGTCAGATGTTTTTCTTTTATTTACCTAAAACAATTGCTATTGCGATGTAATGGGTTACTGTCGATATGGAGCCATATTCATAGAGACATCTTTCGTGAGTAGTTGAACAGTATGATGTGTTCAACTTACATGGAAATTTTTTTGCACTTCCGTAGTCATGGAAAAATGGGCAGGAAATGAATTCTAAAGGCTAACAATTCGAAGAACGAATCTATTAGAGTAGAAAGCTTAAGGGCATTTGGGGATTTCTGCAGTGAATAAGGTTAGCTGATTGTCAGGATCATTAGGGGCATTTACGCCGAGGGGCACAAGTTCATTAAAGCAAATTCCATTGAAGTACTTTTTAAACAGGTACATGAATGCAACATTGCGTCGATGAGGCAGGGCATGCCAGTGTCAGGTATATTAAAGGGTGTTTTTGGGGGGTTGTTTTTTTAAAACTCTGTCCGAGACTGGTTATTGGTGTACCAGTCTAGATGTGACAACAATACTTAATAGATATAGCAACTGACAGAGTTGTCTAGGATGGTAGTGGGGCCCACTTTCTTTGCAACAGTTTTGGCAGTATCTTCTATGTACTTATTATTACCTAAAGAAAACAATGCTACAGCTTTATTTTAAAACTTTTATTGAAATAAAATAAATTAAGGTAACTTGATTATGTAATAAAGCTGACATCTATTCAACGTAGCCGCCTTCAGCCACCTCGGTATGGGTCCGGAACTGGGAACAAGCGCCGGCGGTATGGGTCCGGAACTGGGAGCAAGCGCCGGCGGGAGCTCGGCGAATACAGGGCAGATGGCGGCCATCAGGTTGGCTTTGGTGTTGTGTAAGGTCATGTTTGCGATGTTCTCGACGTATGACAAAACGAAGTAGTCCAGTAATCCAACGGGTTCAGCTCGGAGAAGGAGTGGGCCAGTGAGTGAAGGATACAAAGTCGTAGCACTCCTTCTGAAGCCAAGCCTGGCTTTCTTTGGACTTGTGGGTCAGTGCCGAGTTCTACTGCCAAACCCAGGATCTGCCAACGGCCATCTGATTGCACCAGGGGATCACTACACTTTTCATCACATCCAGATATACTTTGGTGTTGACTTTCAAGCCAACTTCGAAAGTGTGAGCTAGTATCATATGATGCTCACTTGAAATCACAAAAGAAACCGTAGCCGGAAACATTGTTTTCATCGTCCTAGGTACGTCTCTGTTGTTTGTGGCAATCCAGCGATGCATTTTAAGGATGCTAGTAATGATCCTGTTGTCATAACTTGGATCGATAGAGAGCATGAGTTGTCCAGCGGCGCATCTCTGATCTCACTTGTTGAACATTGTTTCACTTTCATGGAGACATGATAAAAAGTTCCTGTCGGTATTGGGATGTGTAGATGGTCTGCAACAAATAAACAAAACTGGTTTTCATCAAACGGAAATTGAATCATGTCGTCTTTTCTAGGGCGACAATTTTATTATTCAACATAAATAATTTGCAGTATTATTATACACGAATAATGATGCTACAACTGTCGACCACTAGGTTACAGCCATATGTCATTGTTGATTGAATATACGGCTATCGATGACAGACTGGATTTTTTATTTTGGTTATCAAGGATATTCGTCCAGTAATGCCATACAAATTCATGTTTCTGAGAAGACCTTCATTTCAGACCTTGCCAAATGCTTTTGATATATCAAGCACTCCCCACCAACCCCCAGATTCACTTGCCTTGTCTATGCGTCAGAATATAACCGACAGGATATCTGCCGAGGAATGGTCTTGACTACTTCCATATAAATGGCCAGAAAAATGTTTAGCATTAACTATGTAGTGAACTAATGGCAAATTGATTAGGGACTCGAAAATTTGGGCGAATAGCTAAAGGAGATTGATGGGACGATAATTTTGCTTGTTAATTATTTTAATCAGCGGGACCTGCCGAAATTTCACAGCGAAATCTTTCATCTATAATATATTGATGTTGGCAGTCTGTGGATGTTCAGCGTAAATTGAAACGCCTGATATTATTGTGACTGTTAAAATTGCACAAAGGCTAACAGGTATGTCTGGTGTAACTCGTTCGTAAAATACGCTTAATGATGATATTTTAATTTATGCAGATTTCGTATATATTATCATGGAGTCGATTTTCTATCGATTCTTACATATTATAAAGTTGTGATTTCAAAAAAAAATACATTCATATGACTTGAGTGCATCGATTCATCGAAACCGAAACCAAAACCTATGAAGAAATATATATATATATATATATATATATATATATATATATATATATATATATATATATATATATATATATATTATGTGTGTATATATGTTGTTCGGACGACAAATAAGAATCCAATCTAAGGGAGATAACTCCCACATTTCAGAGAAGAATTGTTTCCCTTTTAACGAGAAATCACGAGTTCTCGGCGAGAGGCGGCGGTCTGCGAGGGGGACAAATGGAGGAACGAACATCGTTCTTCATAGCAGGGACATTCTGATTCAAATCTGTTCCCACCTGATCTATACCTTTATGTAATAGTTATGTTAACAATCAATAAACGTTATTAAACGTTAACCCTTGTCTTCGTCTCTCATCGGTGTGATTTTACCATGTGTGTTCTTACTGTTATGAAGGATTTCCTTTACCCACGTCATAACATATATAAATATATATATATATATATATATATATACATGCGTGTATGTGTGTATATATATTATGCACATATATATATTATGTATATATATATATGTGTGTGCGTGTGTGTAAAAATACACATTATGTGTATATAATGTATATATATATGTGTGTATATATATAGTATCTATCTATATATATTATGTATATATACACATTATGTATATATATATATAATGTATGTATATATATATATATATATATATATATATATATATATATATATATATAAACAGGACGTGATAATTATCACTGTAACGGTTTTCTTCGCATTTATTTTAATTATGTGGGCCAGATCACGTATTGCTATGTTTTTTTTTTATTATTTCAATTTAATAAAACCATATTCTCATCATGAAATAATTCAATAAATATTTTAAATTATTTTCATCATCAATATTATACAAAAATAAATTAACAGTAAGTCCATGATTACTTATATTTTTCTCATAACACACTTCTAATAATATTATTATTAACTATTTATTTATTTTGTCAACCGGAAGAACGGAAACAAGAAAGTGTATGGTAACGTGATATCGATTCAGGTTTTGCTACAAAAAGAAAAGAAAAGGTAAGCTATAACAAAGAGAGTTCGATCCCAAATGAAATATTTTCTATTGTATGCGTACTTATAATATTACTTAACTTTTTATCTTTAAATTGTTTTCCAAGTGCACACCATGTATTCATACTCGCACTCTGTCGGTATTACGCTGTTTCCCTTCTTCGTTTTTCTAATCCTGTATGGGAATCAACAACTCACTATCACCATTATCACAATAACTAACGACAAATCTAATACTACAACTGAGCTGTCAAAAATGAAAGTACATGTCTTCCTCAATTCATCTTTCTTAATGTAGTTATTGGTCCCCCGAAAAAAAGAGGGTGGACCTGTTAATTCACTCTTGTCCGTTCATTCGTTCATCCTTCGTCTGTCTGCACTTTCCTCAATAACTACGCCTTGGAATTTTTTTAAATTTTGCACAAACATTAAACATGATATGAGTAAAAATGTAACAGAACGGATTTTTCGGGAAAACCCCGGTTGCCCCCCTAGGGCTATCTTTCAGGTTAAAATAGTTAAAATTGACACTTTTGTGCAAATCAAAAAAGATGATGCCTTGGATTTTTATAAAACTTTCTAAAAAGTTGTAACTATCTGATTTCTATATAACTTTGTTTGTCTATACTTCGCGATAACTCTCGGATGTGCCCCAGAGGCTCTTTTAGGGCTAATAAAACACTCCATTTTGGGGACTATTTTACCATATTTGTTCAAAATTTTCTGTGTATGTCTATTTAGTAGTTTTGCATGGTGCTAAACTCAGATTTAAATATGTTAAGGCCTTGGGGACATTTAGGGCTAAATGGGGAGGGGAAATGATTGACTTAGTCATTTCTTTTTTTTTTTTTTTTTTTGCATGGTGCAGAACTCAACTTTACATATGTTAAGGCCTAAAACATGCGATGGTTTTCATTTTCACCGGGATTTGACGTCTCCTGTGGACTATTGGGACTAAATAGGGGAGGGGCAAATGCTGAACAGTCATTTTTATGCCTCGTTCATTGTGCACTCACGGAAGACCATGCATGCTTCATTTGTTTTCCTTATATCCAAATGAATGCTAATTTACAATAACTACAAACCCAAGTTCTTTTGTAGACTGAAAATCTAGCACCCAACTTGAGTTCCTTCAGCTATAATTGAAACTGAAACAAAAACCTATGAAGAATTTTTGGTAAAATTATTTATAAAAAAAATAGGTGACTTGACTGCCATCAGTTATAATCGAAACCGAAACCAAAGTTAATGAAGAATTCTTGGTAAAAAATTTTATCACAAGAAATGGAAGGTCATAACAATTAAACGACAGTTACTCGGAAGAAAAAAGATGTAAGCGTAACACACAAAATAACACACACGCTATCGTATTAATATATAGATTCTTGAACACCGGTATCACAGAGACATTTTTCTAGCTGGAAAGTAAGTTATAGCAAGGTATTTGTTGTAAAGTTTGAAGAGGCCAGCAGGACAACTTTGCAAGGCATTTCATTATTACTATAGCTGAGATAAGGTCAGATCTACATGCTTTGTAAGTGTCAATTTTTCTAATATATTTCGGACACTAGAAGAGATGATAATCAGATCATTAAGTGTACCTACTATCGCAATGAAAAAAATGAGAACAAGTAGTTTGTATGGTCAAAGATGAAGTTTCAAAAACAACTTCATGGCTGGGAAGAGGTGAAAGTAAGAGGGTGCAAGGTCAGGAGAGTAGGGAGGATGGGGAAGGATTTCATAACCACACGCCCGTGCTTCTGATCTGGCGACATGCGAGTTGTGGACCGGAGCGTTGTCCTGTAGGAGGAGGGTACCTTTGCTGATCTTGCCCCGCCTCTTCATTTTGATAGCTTCCCTTACTTTCCTCAAAAGTGAAGCATAATAGACTCCTATAATTGTGGTACCCTTTGCCAAGAAATATGTCATCACTACTCCGTCCTGGTCCCAGAAGACTGTGAGCATGACCTTGCCAGCGGAGGGCTGCACCCTTGCCTTCTTTGGAGGTGGTGAGTCAAAGTGCTTCCACTGCATTAACTGGGCGTTGGTCTCTAGATCATAGTGATGGACCCAGGTTTCATCGTGTGTAATCAGACTTTTGTAAAAAATTTGACTCATCTTCTTGGCACATCTCCAAATTCATCCTCGAGCACTCGACGCGTTCTCACTTCTGGAATGGTGTGAGCAACCTGGGAACCCATCTGACAGACACCTTATGCGTATGCAAATGGTCATGAATGATAGTTTCCACAGACCCTGTACTAATCTTGACATCTTGGGCTATTTTGCGAATAGTAATGCGCCGATCTTCCAAAATGGCAGCCTCAACTTGACGGACAGATGCCTCATCAATGACTGAAGGGGGGCGACCAGGTCTGGGAGTTGTTTCCACAGACTTCCGGCCATGTTTGAATTCACGATGCCAGCGTTTTACAAGGTCATATGATAGGACATTATCACCATAAGTTTCTTTCATTTAATCAAAAGTGTCCTGTGGTGTGCGTCCTTTCAAATACAAAAACAGGCTCCATTTCACACCTGACTCAGTTCAAACACCTGTAAAACAGAAACCACAATTAGTTAAGAGCTATCATTTGCTACATACCCCATAGAGATATAAATCATTGGACATGCAAAATTTCAGCTAGATCAGACAACTGGAAGGGGTCAGGGGCATTACTTATTGCACGCCCCTCGTATATTTTTTTAATTATAAGATATTTCAATTATTTACCCCCTCCCCCGATTATATAATCTTAAATTTACCCCCCCCCCCGATTATATAATCTTAAATTTACCCCTAGGAGGTAAATTTACCGATGATTGAGAATCTCTGACATAGATGAAGATATTTCACTCTTACAATGATTTCTGGATGCTATTAATTCTTGCTTATCTGTAATTGTTGGTTGAATCGACGGAATGCTTGTTGTCTACGTGCAATAGAAGCTGCACCAGTTTATATGAACCATAAAGGAGAGTGTGGTTTGCTATAGAATTTCCGCGTGATGACATGTGCTTCTATGTCTATTTAGTATCCATTCAATTACCTTATTCGTGCACAAAAGAAAAGAAAAAAAATTGCTCCATAGGATGTATTTGATGTGATCTCTTATTGATTCCCTATCAGCCCGTTTGTAGTACTTTATCATTTTGACTAACGGCGGTCCGGGAGTTTAGGGCGATTTCAACCATTATCAGGAGGTGATCATCGTCCCCGAGTGGGCTATGGGCATTCGTCACGCAAGCTTTGGACTGAGTATTCAAGAATAGGTTGAGAAGTGGGGCTTATCTTTATCATCAGGAAAGCGAGTCGAAACGTAACAGTCTGCGCAACGGAGTATGTTATGCTGATATAAGCTACGTGTGTTTGCTCGGGTGTGACAGTATGTTCGTTGATTACTGAGTGTAGGAGAATAACAAAGGATGACAAAAGAAAGGAAGAAGGTTTAGGGAGTAATAAAAGAACTTATCAATAGACGATGGATAGGAATTTGTTCATGAACGCAGACAAAGAGAAATAAGAGTAGAGTTTAAATTAGAGTGTGAAGAATGACGATAATAAACTGATTGAATATGGACTAAGGATCAAACAATAGGAACAACACTTAACGTGTGGGGGGGGGGGGGAAGTCGGACGCTTTGCTTGGTTAAAGTTGGGGCCTGAACTCTGAGATGGACAGTTGGAGTTTAAACGCCACTGAAAATGGATCATTATTTGTACCAGATCGCGAGCCCTTGAGCATCAACTAACTGACGGAGAGGGCCTTGAGAGTAGATATAAATGTGGACCTCAGCATGTATAGGGAAGTTTTCAACCAAGATATATGCGAAGCCTTGACGTCTGTGTTTGTTTTATTTTATTTTTATTCTTATGGACCCGCGTGCGTCCTTATAGACTCTTGCCAATGAACAAGATGACGATACAGCCCTGAAAAGATAAGAAACAACGGACTAAGGATCAAACAATGGGAAGAACACTTTACGCGGGGAAGGGGCAGTCGGACGCTTAGAGTTGGGGCCTGAATTCCGAGGTGTGCAGTTGGATTTTGGAAACAGCTGATTGCACAGAAATTCCAGAAGGGAGATGCAGAGATAAATTGACGGCAAGTTACTGAAAGTCTCGACAGAACGTGCATGCGCAGAGGGTTGATACACACACACACACAGTAAATGTACAGAATCGGATTCTGTGTTTTTCTTGTGTTGTGTTTGTTTTATTTTTATACCTGTAGACTTGTGCATCCTCGTCGACAGTCGACAATGAGAAAATGAAGATACAGCCATAAGAAAAGACGGTGAACAAAAAATCCACGGCACACGACGTCTGGGCGGTCGGTTGGGCCACGTGGGGTCACAGGGAAACCAAGCCAATTACGATGGCTGACATTAAACAAATACATATATTTTAGGTGCTTGGGTCTAATGAGAGTGCTGCATCTATACTATCAGAGACAAAATCATGCAGAGTACAACCATAAGTCGAAAGAGAACGCTAGATGATATATAAATAACTAATGCTGTGTTGGAAAGTAAATCTAAAGCACATATAAGCTTGCACATCTGATTCTAGACTGTTTTTTAATCAAGTGATTATTTCGACTATAAACTCTTAGTCTCTGCATATGTTTATTAGAATAATCGCATAAAAGAAATATCTTTGATATGATCGGATACCCCTTCCACTTTTCTGCGATTATTCTAATAAACATAGAAACAACGTCGATGACGTAGAATCTTTTCTTTTGGTCAAATTTTCGGTTAAACTAGCATTAAGCTGCTCAATCTTCTGAATCTTTTGATATTAATTTTTTACCGAGCCCCTTTTTTGGAAGTGGTTTGAGATATGCATTTTGTACGATACCCCAGATTTTATATCCAAATATAAATTCCTTTACCTTGACGGGATTGAAACCTACCAATTCTTGGAATTTCACTAATTACCTTTCCGTTTGAAGAATTCCTACCTGGATCTTTTCATTTTCATATCAATTCACAGGATTATACAGGTATCCTACGGATTATGCTATATGGTTCAAATATTTTCTGGAATTACGAGGATTGTACTAAGACTTTTTTTTTACACAGTGATCACCACTTATCAAGGCCCGGAAGCCACTCAGGGATAAGACTTGATGCTCTACAAACTTTTTTTTTACTTTGCTGGATTTGTAACCAATTACCATATTCTTCGCCTTCTGGAACCATAAACTAATGACTTCACTGAAACCTGTATTGTTTTATTTTATTTTTGTATTATACTAATTATTTTTATTTTTTAATTTATTTCTGAACTTATTTTATTTTTGAACTCATTTTGAACACTTTTTTAATATTTTTTCTAATTCCATTTTTTTCCACTTCCAGATTGTTTTATTTTTATTTTTATGTATTTTTTTATATATTTTTATCTATTTATATGTATTTCCGTATCCCCTGTTTGTTTTATCTGCCTCCTCTCATTTTTTTTTCACTTTCCCTTCTATCTTCCCTATTTTTTTTAATTTTCTTCTTCTATTATTGGCAACTGCTCCTGATGACAATCGGATGTACCGACAGACAGCGCTTGAGAAGAATATGACCGAACAACAACTATTGGGTGCCATAATATACAACAATGAAATAAAAATGACCGCCCGGGGAATCGAAAAGATATCGGAAAAAACAACTCTGTCGTGTTCAATCAGATTTTCTACCATATATATATATATATATATATATATATATATATATATATATATATATATATATCCCATCGATTACGGCGTACGAGCTCCACGACAAGAACTAAGTTGCTCGTAAATCCACACAAATGTGAACGCTTTGTGTAGAACCAACCACACTTTTGGTAAAACTGCTAATGTCTGACGATGCAATAGCTGCCACAAAACAGAGCAGACAGTAAACCGGTGTTTTCTTAGATTCAGAAGACTAGGAGTGCATCTCTCCCAGTGAATTAAACGAACCTTGGAAATTTCTACGTCATGGGCGCGATACACAGATCGTCATTGTTGATCTTCGGTGACCAGGCCAGAACTGGTATGTGAACGTGATTATACAGCATTTATATAAATGTTAATTTCTCTTGTACTTCTCGCGGTTAATACTGACCATGTAGTTTGCTCCTTGCTAATGGAGTCAAAGATGAGTTTGTGGCCGCCTTCGAATCTCCCGACCAGCTGTAATCGTAACTCCCTGCACTGATGATTCCCGAAAAGATGAAACACTTGTGTCTGTAGGTATTAAAATAATTATAGTAATAATTATGTCAGCACCTTTAAGAACCCGGTTCTTATTGTTCAGCACTCTAAGTTGAAATTAAATTCTGTCAATCAAGTTCGCATCCACAGATCTGAATGTTATAATAAGATCACTCTAGCCGTTTAGACATTTATATAAATATTAATTTCAACCCTATTTCTCGCGGTTAACGTTGGCTGTTTGGATTGTTCCTTGCTAATTGAGTCAGAAATTACTTCGTGGTTGGGTTTTAATCTCCCCTCCAGCTGTAATCGTAACTCCTTGCACCGAGGATTCCCAAATGGATAGAACATTAGTGTCTGTAGGTATTAAAAATAATTATAGTAATAATCTATATCTAATACATATATATATATATACATATATATATATATATGTATATATATATATATATATATATACATATATATCCAAATATAAATTCCTTTACTTTGACGAGATTGAAACCTACCAATTCTTGGAATTCCACTAATTACCTTCCCTTTTGGAGAATTCCTACCTGGATCTTTCCATTTTCAGATCAAAATGGCGGTTTTTAACTTTTAAATTCAGATGAACATATCTCAGTACAAAAAAAATTATTGATCGAAATCAGCACTATCAGAATCAACACATTTTTGCCAGCGCAAAACAAATGTATTTATACCAGTAACGTAAAAATCTTGCGTTCTGGCGGCAATGAAATCGCTGAAGGCGTTTTTGATATCCCTTGGGGTTTTTAAGCATTTATCACGCGGAAAGTTGTCGAGATGCTTGAAAAAGTGGTAATCGGTCTCGGTAGGTGAGAGGTCTGGAGAGTATGAAGAATGAATTAGTTTTGTAGCCGAATTCGATTAATTTTCGCAGGGCTAGTTTAGCAACGTGTAGTCGGCTTGGTGTGGAGGAGAATTGGTGTGGAGGAGAATTGGTTCTCATCAGAACGAAAACAGGACTAATGCTGGGTGTCGTCATCGAAGTTTCTGATGGATTTTATCCATTTTTAACAGTACTTTTCCGCCGTAATGATTCGCCTGCATTCAAAAACCTACAATGGATGAGATCGGCCGCAGACCACGAAACAGTCAGTATGCCCTTCTTTTGGTGCAACTCTGGCTTCGGAAAGTGTCGTGCAGCTTCGTCGACATCTAACCACTGAGCTGAGCATCACCGGCTGTCGTAAAGAATCCACTTCTCATAGCAAGTAACAACCCGATTGAGAAACGGGTCGTTCTTCTTGCGTAAAAGAAGGGAAGATGAAACTTCATAATGGCGTTTCTTTTGGTTGTGGTTCAATTTGTAAAGGGCCCATTTATCAAGTTTTCTGTATTTCCAATCTTTCTCAAGTGGTTGGAAATCGTCGTATGCTTTACGTGTAATTAAGAAGCAAATTCTCGAACAGTTGTGCATGGATTGGCTTCGACTAAGACTCTTAATTGATCGTTGTCAGCATCCGACGGCTGACCACTACGCTCATCATCTTTAAGACTCTCGTCGCCGTCACGAAATTTCTTAAACCACCATTGTGCTGTGCGTTAAGTAGTGGTTCCTGGGCCAAACACTTCGTTGATATCTCAAGTTGCTTCAGTAGCCTTAGGCTTGTAAGTAGGCTTAGCTTGAATTGAAAACAAGAAAATTTTGCAAATTTTCTTGTTTTCCATCTTAAAAAAAGACATAATTGTTTTCAAACGATTGTAATGTAAATGATTAGATTAGATTGAGCGAAAAAAAACGCTCTTTAAAATGATATATAATTAAAGGTATTATAATGAAAACTTATTTGAAAATACATCATTTGAAATTCAAACTAAAAATTATGCAAGAACTTACGTCTCCACCTAATAATATATATTAAAGATTACCTAATATATATACCAAAAAGTTACTAAATACTGGAAGACCGAAACATGCTCACAACTATGTAGAAACACATTACTATTTATGTAAAAACAAAGTAAAACTATACTCTGTCTACTTCGGTATTGAGCACTCTTGTACTCGTTATACTTCACTGGTTACCTTACCTCTGAAAAATAACAACCCCAAATTATATATATATATATATATATATATATATATATATATATATATATATATATATACTACATACGTTCACAGTTTATATATAAACATATATTCACTATACATATTAAGATAGATTACATATAATATTGCTGATGCAACACATAAGTCGTATACGATACATTTAGATTTCTTACGATGAATTCTGAAGTAATTCTTTATTTAGGAAACGTCGATTAAGTAGATTATCTATTGATTCTAAGCATGTCGTCTTTCTTTGTCAGCCGCTTTTGTTTCTCGGCTTCGATGTAAATCAACTGATGAAATTAATTGCTTGAACGAAGGATTGTTGCTTGTTAGGGGAAAAAAAAGCTTAATTCAATTCATTACGTGGACTCGCTTAACACGTTAATTTCGGAGCTGATCGCATCCACTCATTAAAGATGGATGCTGTCCTATCAGTAGTTTAATTTCAAATTGAATGAAACCGTTCTCGCTTTCTCTGTTATTGCACCGGTCGAATGCCTCATCGGAGACATGCGCCGATGTCATTTTCATTAGCATAAATAGATCGCTCGTTTAACAGGTCTAAACGGTTTTTAGATTTGTACAGCATTGGGGCCATTCTCCTCCCACCCTTCTCCTCTGTCCGCATCTCTTTGCACTTTTCCCCGAGGGCTGGCCAGGTCTGTTGTACAAATGACATTCAAAACATGCATCGTTGCGCTTCTACAACAGCTGGAAAACCAAAGAAAGCGCATCTACTTAATTTCTCTGTGGGAGAATTTCCGTATGGATTCTTAAATACAGATAGTCACACCTGTGAACCACGAGTTTTCGTCTATAAAAGCTGGCATGAAGCCGACTGGAAATCGAAGCGCGCCATCTTGGATATGAAATCATCTTGTCTCGGCTTTACTTTGTAATGAAATTATTTTTTTTTTTTAATACAAGTTTATGTAGACTTTGTTACACGCCCGTACTTCTGATCTTGGATATGAAATAAGCCTGTCCCGGCTTTAGTTGCTGATGAGATTACTTACTCAGTTTTATTTTCAACCAAGTTTTAAAATTCGGGCTTTGTATAGACATTTAAATTCTCGGCTCTGCAAGGTTACTTGAACGTTTGGCCCATATAAATAGGGGTTACAAAGGGCGTCAGTAAGTAATGCCCTTACCCTCTTGTCATAGAAATAGAGCAACGAAACTTTGCAGAGTTATTAGTCTTTCTCTACGTAAGAACGACCCAGAGTTACGTATTTCCCCCATTTAATGCAGTTCGGGAAACCGTTTTTGTGGAATACTCTAAGTTGGTCCTACAACCACAACTTGACTGTAGAAATCAAGGCTGCATCATCTGGAAAAAATGATTCTTTTTATTTAATTTTTTTTAATAAGAGTCACCACTTATCAAGACTCAGAGGCCACTCGAGGATAAGGGTTAATGAAAAATATCATAGGAATCGTCGTAGTGTAAATTTGGTAAATTGAATTACTTAAAGGGAACGGATCATCAAGAACTTGTTTACGTTGGACTCGAAGACGACCATATCGTAGTCAGCTGGAAAGCAGGCGAACGGAAGACAGTTTCACGGGTGTGCAGTTCTAAGAAAGAAGCTTTGTTCATGGAATGTACGTTTAGGTCTAGGCACAGATAAAGAGTGGGGGGAAATTCAGTGTTTTCAGTTAGACGAGTGTTTCTCGTGAAAGTTGAACGAGGGGAGATCATAGATTGAAGCTCAAACGAGAACTTGCCATGAAAATAACGATAAAGCAGAAACAGGCTCGCGGCGTCTCTTCTGTAAGAAAGATGTTGCAGGGAAGAGAAAAGGACATCCCCTACAAGGCTACGAAGTCTATTTCGAACTCTCTCAAGGCAGGATAAGGTCTTTCTATCAGCACCTGCACAGATGTGGCAACAATACTCCATCATTAGACGTACCTGGCTCTTATATAGGTAGAGAATTGCATCAGCAGTAAGATATCTATTAGAAGGTCCCACCATTTTCCAGCGATCTTGGCAACGGATTTGATATACGTGTTCTATTTCAGATCAGAAGTAAATGTCAGGCCAGAAGCTTGTTAAAACATGGAGTCCCCCTAAGACAAGAGTCATTCGTTTCAGTTGATGTCAGATGGAGATGAACGCGTTGATGATGTAAAGATAGAAACTTGGTTTTAGATGCATTAAAACAATTTCATGGCTGAGAAAGAAGTGAAAGTCTGAGAATCAAGAACAGGAGAGTAAAACGGACAGTGGGGATTTCATAACCCCCCCCTCATGCTTCTGATCTGGCATGAAGCCGACTGGCAATCAAGGCGCGAATTCTTGGATATGAAATCATTTTGTTTCAGCTTAGCTTGCTAAAGAGATTTACTTATTTTTATATTCAAACAAGTTTAAGAATTCGAACTTTGCGCTTACTTTTAAAATTTCTGCCATGGAAGGTTACGAGGGAATTTAGCCTATATAAATAAGAGGTAAGTAATGTAATTGCCTATATAAATAAGAGGTAAGTAATGTAATTGCCTATATAAATAAGAGGTAAGTAATGTAATTGCCTATATAAATAAGAGGTAAGTAATGTAATTGCCTATATAAATAAGAGGTAAGTAATGTAATTGCCTATATAAATAAGAGGTAAGTAATGTAATTGCCTATATAAATAAGAGGTAAGTAATGTAATTGCCTATATAAATAAGAGGTAAGTAATGTAATTGCCTATATAAATAAGAGGTAAGTAATGTAATTGCCTATATAAATAAGAGGTAAGTAATGTAATTGCCTATATAAATAAGAGGTAAGTAATGTAATTGCCTATATAAATAAGAGGTAAGTAATGTAATTGCCTATATAAATAAGAGGTAAGTAATGTAATTGCCTATATAAATAAGAGGTAAGTAATGTAATTGCCTATATAAATAAGAGGTAAGTAATGTAATTGCCAGCCAGTCATGAAAGAAGAAAGATTTTGACGTTTCATACTAATTTTATCAATTGTATTCAATAAAATCCGTAAAAGCTACTGTGGGAGCCTTTCCTAGTCTCACACAATACACGCGTTCACATCTCAAACTATATTACTTGCCATATACATACGCGCACACAAACATACGCGCGTACGTCCACACACGTACATATATTCACGTTCGCGTATATACACTCACATTCACGTGTATACACACACGTTAACGTACACACATGTACGCACACATACGCGCACATGGACAACGTCACTTCCCCTTTCAAAGGAAATCCACACATGCGCAAAAGACCACCGGAAACAATTATAAAAGCAAGAGTAATAAGCATCATCTTTCTTTTCGGACCAGCTCTCAAGCTGAGAGGTTCGACGAACCAGCCGCCTCCCTTTCGGAAGGCGCGCGCCCGTGCACGTCACGTCCCCTGCTACTGTGTGTGGGGGGGGGGTAAGAGTAAACTGACAGTACGTACACCTTACACGTTTTCTATCTCTATGGCCTGGATTGACTCACTCTCTCTCTCTCTCGCTATACTACAATAGACTTTCCTTCTCACCAGCTAATAGCGAGAGACGCACACCAAACTGGATTGACTTTTTTCTCATTTTCTCTCTATATATATACTACAATAGACTTTTCTTCTCACCAATAAACAGCGAGAGACGAACGCGGACATGAACACGTGTTGTACCCTTTTCTTTCATGTTTTTCTTCACTAAATAAATTCTAGTTCGTTTAATTCAATTTAACACGTAGTTCGTCTCTTTCTTAATTCAATTCATTTTCCCTATTTTGCACCACCACCACCACCACAAATTGGTGACACCCGAACGTGAGATGAACACGCATTTCATTCTAAACCACAAGTCCCGCAACAAACTGACGCCCGACTAACATGAAATGAACATGCATGGTGACCCTACTTTTTTTAAAGGAATTGTTTTGAGCGAGATGCGCGTTTTTATTTATAAAGAAAAAAACGAACATTTCAACAAAGAAAAACAAGTGAACTACTATCGACAAGAACATCAACGAACTACAAACAACAATGACGAAACCCCTCGTAAGACTCGGCAGAAAAATAAACACGGAGCTGTCGACTTCATACCGAATTTAAAAAAAAAAATTCGAGCTCGACAAACATTTTTCACGGTTTCCTGACATTACCCTGCAACAACCGCGAGGAGCAAAATCACATAGGCCTATGCAATTCTCTCCCGCACAGCAGACGCAACAACAAAGAAACAATTACAGGACATCCCTATCAACACATAGAAAGAAGCTGAATTAACAATGAGTTGAGATGCACCACGCACACGGATAAACTCACAACTGGAAGTTTCGTTGACACCAGCAACTGGAAACTCGTTCAACACGAACGAATGCACAACAAACGCCCGGACAGACAATGTACACACACTACCACAGACTCACATGCAAAGACAACGGCAACTGGAAACATGTTGAACACGAATGAATGCACAACAAACGCCCGTACACACACTACCGCGGAGTCATTTGCGAAGACACTGCCAACTTGACACACGACGTCAACACGAAACAAAAATTGTCCTTCCAAACGAACAATTCACTTCACTGTCCAAGCAACTCGTTGCACATGTCAGCACACAACAAAAGCCAAACAAACAAATGTCACCCTAAAAAAGAGTAAACGCCTTTCCATGCGTAAGTAAATACTTTTTTTTTACGAACACACTCCGTTTTTGACGTTCCGTTTTTGACGTTTTTTTAAACAACCACACCAACAGCAAAAAAACAGGACGAAAAGTCAATTGCTGAAAACATTACTTAAAAATTATATATATATATATATATATATATATATATATATATATATATATATATATATATATATATACACTGCATATTTTTTCCTAGGAAGGAGAGTATTGTGGGAGCCTTTTCTAGTCTCACAAAAACCCGCGTTCACATCTCAAGCTATATTACTTGTCATATACATGCGCGCACACAAACATACGCTCGCACGTCCACACACGTACATATATTCACGTTCGCGTATATACACTCAACTTCACGTCTATACATACACACGTTAACGTACACACATGTATGCATACATATGCGCACACAAGGACAACGTCACTTCCCCTTTCAAAGGAAATCCACACATGCGCAAAAAAACCACCGGAAACAATTATAAAAACAAGAGCAATAGGCACCATCTTTCTTTTCGGACCAGCTCTCGAGCTGAGAGGTTCGACGAACCAGCCGCCTCCCTTTCGGAAGGCGCGCGCCCGTGCATGTCACGTCCCCTGCTACTGTGTGTGTGGGGGCAAGAGTAAACTGACAGTACGTACACCTTACACGTTTCCTTTCTCCATGGCCTGGATTGACTTTTTCTCATTATCTCTCTCTATCTCTTTCTTTCTCTCTCTCTCTCTCTCTCGCTATGCTACAATAGACTTTCCTTTTCACCAGCTAATAGCGAGAGACGCACACAAAACTGGATTGACTTTTTTCTCATTTTCTCTCTATATATATACTACAATAGACTTTCCTTCTCACCAGTAAACAGCGAGAGACGAACGCGGACATGAACACGTGTTCTACCCTTTTCTTTCATGTGTTTCTAGTTTGTTTAAATCAAGTAAACGCGTTGTTCGTTCCTTCCTCAAATTCATTTTTCCTTTCTCAATTCAATTCCTTTCTCCTATTTTTTCTAACGACTGGGGGATATATATACAACATATCCACCAGTCCACTATACTACAAGGGAAGGTATTGTTAACATTAAAAAAAAAGAGACAATAGAAAAGATCTCAATGGGAAGGTAGACAAGCGGAGGAAATAGACAAATTATAAAAAGGGAGAGTTATAATTAGTGTGTGCCTCTCTTCTTGACAGTAATTGGAATATGGAAGAGTACGCTAATTTCCTTTCATCTCATTTCCTGTCACGCAGTAAATAAGCGATAGAGCAAACTGATAAAACTGGTAAATTATCAAAACTATTCTAATGACTATTTACGTCATATATATATATATATATATATATATATATATATATATATATGTATATATATATATATATATGTATATGTATATATGATGAAAATAATGGAAATAGTATTCGGACAAAATATAGAAATAAAAAGGAACAAACCGTATTATGTGTTCATCAACGTTTCGTCTGGAAGTCTCGAAATAAAGACGAAACGTTGATGAACACATAATACGGTTTGTTCCTTTTTATTTCTATATGCATATATATATATATATATATATATATATATATATATATATATATATATATATATATATATATATACAGTGATGACCATATTTATTGGCACGGTAAAATAAAAGTTAAATTTTGTCTAATAAATTCTAAAAAAGGGATTAAATTAAAGAAAATAACAAAGTATATTATGTATTTTTAACTGGCCTTTCCGATGCAGCAATCGGATTTTAGAAAAAATAAATAACAAAGGAACAACAAACATAATTGCAAAAAAAACCCTTGTTCAAAATTATTGGCACGGCTTTGTTTTTCTTTTAGTATCAGTATAATATCAATCAATTTCCGGTTTACGTGCTTTCTGAATTTTTTTATAGCCATATTATGCTTGTTTAACGCTAATTCAGTGAATAATTTTTTTCAGATAATTTTTAGATAGCGATTTATTTAAACTATTATAAGTGACTAAATTATAATTTTCACTCGCCATGGTTAAAACTAAGGAACACAGCGAAGACGTCAGGAAGCTTGTTGTAGCATGCCATACCAATGGGGAGGGCTATGATAAGATTTCAAAGAAGCTAAACCTTCCCAAATCCACTGTTAGAGCCATAATAAACAAGTTCAAATCGCAAGGCCACGTTATGAGTTTAGAGGGTAGAGGGAGAAAAAGGATTCTTTCCCCAAGAGATGAACGGAAAATTGTTCGACAAGTAAAACAAAACCCAAGGATCTCTGTTGGGGAGATTGTTGATGAACAGAGCACCTCTGGAGTGAATGTATCTCGACATACAGTTGGTAGAGTTTTGAAGAGAGCTGGTTTAAAAGCATGTCGTCCGAGAAAGACTCCCTTATTGAAGCCTATGCACCTGAAAGCAAGGCTAGCCTTTGCAAAACGTCATATTGATAAAGATGTTGCATTCTGGAAACGTGTTCTATGGACTGACGAAACGAAAATAGAGTTATTTGGCCATAATAAAGTGTCTTATATTTACAGAAAATCTGGCGAAGCTTTCCTGCCTAAGAACACCATACCCACAGTGAAGCACGGTGGAGGCAGTTTGATGTTTTGGGGATCCTTTGCTGCCTTTGGACCAGGGCGACTTGTTAAGGTCACAGGTAGCATAAAAAAGGAAGATTATGTTAAAATATTGGATGAAAACCTGAAAGACTCTGCTAAAGAGCTCTCACTTGGTCGTCGTTGGTGGTTCATGCAAGATAATGACCCAAAGCATTCGGCTAAACTGACTAAGAAATGGCTTGAGGACAATCATATTAATGTTTTGGAGTGGCCATCACAAAGCCCATACCTTAATCCAATTGAAAATTTATGGAGAACATTAAAATTGAGGGTAATGCAAAGGAAGCCTAAGAATCTTATTCAATTGGAGGATTATTGTCAGGAAGAGTGGGCTAAAATTACTACTGAAGAGTGCAACAACTTGGTTGTAAACTATGAAAAGCGACTGAGGAAGGTAATCAAGGCCAAAGGCTATACAATTGATTATTAAATAAATCGTGCCAATAATTTTGAACAAGGGTTTTTTGCAATTATGTTTGTTGTTCCTTTGTTATTTATTTTTTTCTAAAATCCGATTGCTGCATCGGAAAGGCCAGTTAAAAATACATAATATACTTTGTTATTTTCTTTAATTTAATCCCTTTTTTAGAATTTATTAGACAAAATTTAACTTTTATTTTACCGTGCCAATAAATATGATCATCACTGTATATATATATATATATATACTCCTATAAATTTGGGTTTTTGTGTATTGATATTAATATTAAAAACCCTTTTTCTATTAGTATTTATTTGCTTCCCCAGGAAAGCAAAATGTGACACAAGGTCGTTTTTAATGTGGGGGGGATCAGCTCCCCCAAAAAAGGCAAACGGGGCATTCTGGTTGAGACGGAAAATGATAATTGTCTCAGTATAGAACGTTTCCCCTCCATTGACCGAGACAAATTACCTTAAGTGTAGCACCAGAACAGATACTACACTTTGAGATATTAAATTCTTTATTCAAGCTAAAATTACAAAGTAAGTTCCAACTGAACAAACCCCCTTTGATTCTGGCCCGAGGGCCAAGAACAACGGAAAAAAGTCTTTTTTCTATTTAGTTATTAATTTATTTCCCACTGGGCAAATTAGGCACAAGGCCGTTTTTTTAATGTGGAGAGTGAGGAGAGGGGGACCAGTTCCCACAAGAGGGGATTGGATAGTGACAATTGGTATGAAAGGTTTCCCCTACATTGACCAAAACTGATTGCTCAAGAGAAATGGTCCGATATGTGGGGTTGCCACCACATATTACTTTGATTGCAATATCCGCGGAAACAGATACTACACTTTGATAACAGAAAAAAGATCTTAACCCGAAGGCCAAGAAGAGAAAAGGCGAACCTTTTTTTCTGTTTATTTAAAAAGAGAAGAAAATTTTCTTATATATGGGTTGTGGAATTGCATTCATCTGCAAAAGATCTAGCTAATTTTCATATTCTTTTAAACATTCATTTTAATTAATTCCATATTAGTTTTTCGGTTTTCTCATGGGATGATCATCTTTAGTTAACTATTATGTGCAATTATATTTATGCAGATATTCTACATGATTTATACTTGCGTAATATTTGCGTAAAAACATTATATTAAACACAACCCTCTTTCTATATATATTTATGTATGTGTATATATATTCGTTTTAAAATTTTACCTACCAAACTCCTGTCAGTTTTTGATTTACAGGCATGAAATTTCATATATAGGGTATTCGAACTCATGCAAACTTTATATTTGGATTTTAGCCCGAGAAAATCAGTACAAAAGTGAAAATTAAAGAAATGAAATTTGCCAGGTGGAGGTCGAATGACGGCATTACGAGTATGCATGCTTGACGTAATAGCTATTGGTTCATGTTTTAATTTTTAGCCTTGCCGCAAACATGTTTTTATAGCTCAGGCATTAACATCAGAGAAAAAAGTAAATCGTTTTGATTTCGATTCTCGGTGATGGCGCACGAGTTTGTTTGTTTTTTTTTTGTTTGTTTGTTTGTTTGTTTTTTTTACTTTTTAAATCATTACTATATATTGGGTCCAATATAATATCATAATAAATACGAAATCTGCAATAATCAAAATATCATATTCAAGCGTATATTAGTGCTGCAGGTATTGGAGAGTTACATTTCATTGAGGGAAACATGTACTGTCAAATACTGCAACAAGACATGATCACCTCCTTCCAGAAACTGGGTCGCAGGGCAGTGTTCCCGCATGACAATGACCCAAAACACACATCCAAGACAACCACAGATTTACTGAAGAGGCTGAGGGTAATCACGATGAACTGGCCAAGCATGCCTCCAGACTTGAAACCAATAGAACATCTTTGGGGCATTCTCAAGCAGGTGGAAGTGTGCAAAGTCTCATATCCGCCAGCTCCGCGACGTCGTAATTGAAGAGTATAAAAGCATTCCAGTGGCTACATGTGAAGCTCTGGTAAACTCTATGTCCAGGAGAGTAAAGGCTGTTTATGATAATAATTGGTGGCCACACAAAATATTGAGAGTTGACATGCTGTATGTTAATATGGACAACTTTTTGTGAGAGGTGTACTCACTTTTGTTGTTAGGGATTTAGCTTTTAATGACTGCATTTTGAGGCGGAAATAAATTAACACTGTTATATGTGCTGCAGACAGACTACTTTTCATTGTGTCAAAACATCATTTTTTCAGTGTTGTCCCATGAAGAAATATACTTAAATATTTGAAGAAATGTTAGGTGTACTCACTTTTGTAATACACTATATATATATTAAACTGTTATTCAATGAATTTCAAAAAACTCTCATTGAAATGAAATGAAGTGGTTTAGTTTCATATCAAAGAATTTTTATTATTCTAAGCAAGACAAAGAATGCTTTATAAAATTAATCTCCTTAATCTGTAGGGTTTCGATGTCTACCATCTCATCAGAGGAGAGAAAATATTAGCAAATACTTATAAAGGTATGCACCCTATTTGCTAAAGTTCATAAGTTCCATAACAACTGATTGTTAAATAAAAACTATTCTGAAGAATATTAAGCTCCCTCCAAATAAGGTTGAGCTTTTCTATCCCTCCTAAATATGTTTGACAAGGAATACTTACCACTTTCCGCTAAAAATATACCTATTCCCTCTAAACGTTCATACATACATAAGCTTGTACAGTCCATCAACAAATTTCTTATAAATATCAGATGGAAAGCCTACCACTTTGACCAAAACACCAACAAGAAAAACATAACAAAAAAACTAGTTCAACACCCTGAAACACTCAAAATGGGCCTCCCAGTTAACTCTAATAGTGAACAGAAGAAATTACAAAGAACTGCGGCAAAATTCTACGGGCTTAAAACAAATCAGCACCCTATGTTTAACCTAGAACTTGAACATTTTGAAAACATGATAATTTACTTAGTCAAAAATATAAAGTTTAAGAACAACTGGCATACACATAACAGTACCACTAGGAAAATAAATAACTTTGCGAAAAAAGTCAGTAAAAGTTCGCATATATTTGTCCCAGCCGATAAAACCAAAAACTATTATAAACTAGAATACAGCAATTATAAGAAATTTATATACAAAGAATTAAACAAATCCTATAAACCTGCTCCCGAAAACAAAATAGATTAAATCAACTTAGAAGCTAAAACTTACTTAACATTATGAATACCCATGAACATACAGAAATTGTCAGTCCTGGCACTCCCAGATTTACATTGAAAGACCACAAAAACTTCCACGAGAACCCTTCCATTAGACTAATTTGTTCATCTAGGTCGGACATTGGTCTAGTAAGCAAGAAAATCTTAGATAAAATCATACCTTCCATTAGAGACAAATTTAAATTCCCACTGTGGCTATGTATGGACTCAGTTATAAATTGGTTCTTAAAATTTAATGATAAGCAACAACTAAGCTTTATCACTTTCGATATAAATAATTACTATCACTCAATCTCCCCAATACTATTAAATAAGGCATTATATTTGTAAAAAAGCATTCGGACATAACGGATTTAGAAATTAAATTAATCTTATTAGCCAGACGATCCCTAATTAATTTTGAAGGTAAACATTGGACAAGAAAAGATACACCTAATGACTTCGACATAATAATGGGATCTCCCGATAGTGCACAAGTAAACGACTTAGTGGGTCTTTATTTATTAAAAGAAATTAGTATAGAATTCAACAACATACAAGGGGGGGGGCTATACAGGGATGACGCATTATTCTTCACCCCTGCAAGACCAAGACAATACAACAACACTATCAAAAAACTGCATGAATTTTTCAAAAACTTTGGATTAACAATAGATGTCGAACCAAATAAAAAAAACTCCAACATTTTAGACGTATCTTTAAATCTATGTCATGAATCTTACACCCCGTACCATAAACCAAATCTAAACCTATTTTATGTACACAAACAATCTAATCACCCAAAGTCAATAATCAAATCAATAGTTCCATCTATCTCCAAAAGAATATCAAATCTATCAGCTGACAAAAAAAGCCTTTGATCAGGTATCGACATTCTACAATAATGCTTTAAGGAATTACGGATATAAAGAACGCATAGAATATAACAAAAACACCCTTTAGCGAGAAAACTACATTCAGTAATTACTCATAATATGACAATAAAAACTAACAACAAAACAAGCCAAAATAATACAAATTTCCTCACTAAATACACAGCCCCCAGCACAATCCCAAACCAAAAACAATTTAATAAGAGAAAAGTAAGACCTAAAAATGTCATTTGGTTCAATCCTCCTTTCAGCTCCAATGTAAAAACTAACATTCCAAAATAATTTTTCAGAATAGTGGAAAAATCTTTTAAATACCCTCATAAGTATAGTACCATATTAAACAAAAACTCCATAAAAATCTCATACTCCACAATGCCTAAGCACAGACAATTTCGACAAATAACAGGAAAATTAAACAAGCGCTGGATATACCAATTGACCTAATACCTACTAACAAATGTAACTGCCAAAATAAAAATGAATGCCCCCTTAATAACTATTGCATACACAAAGACGTGGTATACGCCTGCACAGTCACGCAATTACCAAAACATGCAAACAACCAATCAAATGAGGAAAACAATGAATATAGTCGAAGCATTCAGAACGCAAACATAGATAGGGAAACATATGGTGAGGGCTCTAATAATAACAACAGAAACAACAACAGCCAGGCTAACGTATCCAATAATATAATTCCCAGTGAATACCAGATTAGGATTAACCAGAACCCAGGCTATGAATCCCCAGGCCCCATCTTAACCCAGCCCCCAATATAAGACTCAATAGCAATGGGACCGATGAACAAATAAACAATAAGAAAACAAGGAAAGCATTCACGTATATAGGTGCATCATCAAGCTTTAAAAAAATAAGAATCTCAAACCACCTATATTCCTTCAGAAATGAAAGAGCTCAAAACAATGATAATAATAGTACATCCTTAACTAAATTAATCAACAGCCTAGAGGACACGAAAATTCCATATTCAATTAAATGGAGCATACTGAATAAATCTAGATCATATGCCCCAGGGGATAAGTTTTGCAATCTTTGTATATTCTAAGCAGTTAACATCATAACCTTCAACAAACCCATAATAAATACCAAGAATGAGCTAGTGTCCAGATGTAAACACAAGAAAAAATTTAAATACAGCCATCTTAAAACAAAATGACATACACTCTCTGTATAACTGATAAATAGATAAAAACAAAGGACTAAATACACATCAGTTTTGACTAAAATCTAAACTATTACTTTGCTAATATAAAAATGTTCATTTTCTACAGAGAGGTTCTTAATCACCTCTTTTAAACCATATAATAACTTTCTCTTTTTGTATATATGCATATGTTAAGTAGGGCCTTACTATAAGCACATTAACATACTACACTTTAAATTTCTTAGATGTAATTTGCACTCAAAGATCTAATTATAATAGTATTTCCAAAAACATATAGCTTCCCAATTAAAGAATTTAAAATTTCGCCCCCGTCTACTAACCAGAAACGGAGTAAAAATTCCCCATTGCATGTTAATCTCCAGATCCGCACGTATAAACAAGAAAGGACTATACTCAATGATGCGTCATCCCTGTTGGTACAAGGGTAATTCAATTCTATAACCACAGTTACACAATCCCACTCTTTTCATCTTATTAATGTTACATTAGTAGTTGTAGGGGTTAAAAATTATCTATGATAAACTTAGGTAAGTTACCTACACTAATTATTGTTATAATTAATAGTGTTAAATAATGGTATACTTTCTTTATGTCTAAATATATATTTTTGTATATATGAGGGTATATCTAGGTATATATGGGCATACGTGTTATATGTAGGTATATATGGGCTTAGATGTAAGTATATATAGTGTAAGTGAGTGTATAAACTGTATGGTCGCGTGTATGTAAAAATATATATTGTATGCGTGCATGCATGTGTACGTGTGTATGTATATATATATATATATATATATATATATATATATATATATATATATATATATATATATATATATATATATATATTCATTTGTTTATAGGTAACTTTGTGTGTATTTGAATGCATGTGTAGAAAATTTCCAAAGTTAAATATTATTAAATAGTATAATGTTATGGATATTACTGATTTTAAACGTTTTTCAGTAAGGTATTATTATTATTTTATTACCTTTGTTTTAGCTTATTTAGCATTGAACTATTACCGTAAGGATCATAAAATAAAGATAAAACGTTCCATTAATAATCTTAGAATTGGTTTCACAATTAGCTCATAAACATTAGTATATTCTAATCCTTATGTCAATCCTCCTTTCTAAGAGAAATATAGATACGTATAAAATTAATAATAATTAGCACCTCATGGGCAATATATATAACTTGAGTTGACGGAACAAATACGATTTAAACTGACAAAGGGATATGAGATGAAACTAGGATAAATCTTGAAAAAACGAATTATTCCATTTACGTATTTGGCCCATCCTTTTATTTTTATTTTATTTTTATTCTTATCTTTATCTTCTTATTCCCCTTCTTTCCTTTCCGAACCAAGTCTCTATATCCAGTACACGACCTGACTTCAATTAAGCGACCGGTCAAACTTTATGATTCTTTGAATTCTATTTAAAGAGATATCTATTCTACTGTATATATATATGTATGTATGTTTATGTGTGTATATGTATATGCATGCATACATATGTATACATATGTATATATATATATGTGTGTATGTGTGTATGTATATGTATATTGTGTGTGTTTGTATATGTGTGTTCATGTGTATATAGGGATGAATATGCACATATGTTTCACCCCACTTCCTACCATTCACCACTACCTACTCTCCCTACTATTAACACCTCGCCCCACTAAAAATAATATAGACTTCTAATGAAAAGGATTCCACCAGACTTTGAATTATTATCGCTGGACCCACAAACAAATTTATACAAGCACTTGCCCGATTCGGATATCTACACAGCTATGCGGATTACCCAATACATAACTTGTACCTTATTACCAAACGGATGTAAAGAACGCATAACATGGATTTAACCAAGCAAGCTGGATCTAAAAAGCATTCATATCCTTTTTCTGCAAATCCTCCTGCTACAGGACTTCTGATAAATTTATTATTTTGACTTTGACTTTCCATGTCTCACTGACTTTAGCAAATAGGGTGCATACCTTTATAAATATTTGCTAATATTTTCTCTCCTTTGATGAGATGGTAGACATCGAAATCCTATAGGTTAAGGAGGTTAACTTTCTAAAGCATTCTTTGTCTTGCTTAGAATAATAAAAATTCTTTGATATGAAACTCAACCACTTTATTTCATTTCAATGAGAGTTTTTTGAAATTCATTGAATCACAATTTAATTTATTTGCTCTATCTTGCATATCGAGCAATTCTTGTTTAGATGGGATAACTTATAGAATATTACTGCCAGTAATATTTTGTAAACTTTACAATCTCACGTTTCCATAACAACTGATTGTTAAATAAAAACTATTCTTAAGTATATATATATATATATATATATATATATATATATATATATAACTTATTAAAGAGATCGATTTTGTGGCTGTTATACGAAACGCAGTATGGTCTCACAGCAGCTTCGATTGCTTAGATACTTGACTGCTAAATGCCAATGTGATTTACACCTATAAAGGCATTAATTTACATACGAGTGCAAAAGAAATTTGGGAGGATGATGAGTCGAGTTTTTTTTTTTTTTTTTGCATCGAAGTTAATGACGGAGTGAGTGAAAAAGTGAGCTGTACATTTTTTTAGATTACAAGCTATTTTGTCAGAAGAGTAAAGCTGATACAGTTGGGCTTACGTTGAAAAAGAAAAACGATTGTATTGATGTCGTGCTTTGGAGAATTTTTACTCACAATTGAGAGTCGGACGTTTGGATTTGTTCTGTATAAAGAGTTAGTTATGTCTGACCGTGTTTGAAACGCAAGATGAAGCGCTAATTATGTCTGGCCGTGTATGAAGCACAAGCTATGTATGGCCGTGTGTGAAGCGCAGTTATATCTGGCCATGTATGAAGCACTAGATATGTATGTGCCGATCTGAGCATGGAACTATGTGATGGTAAATGATCTTTAATGATCATTGGGGCGTGTGGTTTAAAAATAAAAGAACAATTGATTCGAATATAAGCGTAATAAGTATATTAAGAAGGGCGAATTTGGAAGGACAATAAGTCGAGTGTTTGGCAGCTGGGAGAACACATCGAGTTGGTGCGAATTACTGCGTCGATGAGTATTTAAATTATAACCAGTTAACACTAACCCAGCTGATATTTAGCTGAACCCTAACCCTAACTTCTCATGTTCTCTCTTGCACAGGTGGGTTCTTCACGTCATCTTAACTTAGAGGTTCGAATCTTAGCTTACTCATGCACGCCTGACTCACCTTGGTGCAAATCATTAGATGGGTTGTATTTTTCACTCAGTCTCTCCCTCTAAAATAGGATCCAGATGACATTGCCAAAGCTGCTACAAAGAAGGTGGGCTCCCTCTACCTTGATAGAAAATTACTCACACCGGAGCGTATCCTATATCTCTAAAAAAAAATTCCGACATCTCAGACTACTGTTCACCAAGTACTACCGACCTTTAAGCAGCTTTTTCTTCACTCTTTGTCAGAAAAATCACTCATTGAATGAGGACTGAGGGACAAAAAAGGAGAAGCGAGAGTTACTGGAGCTGCCGATAACACATCCACTGTATTATCTACTCTCCAGCACTTTTTGAAGACTAGAGTGCTCCTCCTAGATGGCACTGACTTCTCAATCCCACTTTTCGATCCTGTTGTCACAGTTCTTGCAGTGGGAGGGAACGAAATAATCCCCCGCTTTTTATTCGCACACTTTTTTTGTATCTTCCTTTTTCTCTCTCCTGCCTTGACAAAATACAAAACTGGCTTCGAAATCTAGTGAGCAATTTATTTTCTCCTTCCTACTATATCTGTCTCATAGAACAGCTGTTCCGAGTCTATCTCTGCTCTATCGTTATCTTCATGCAAGTGCTCGACTGAATTTTGGTCCCTTCTTGTAAAATTTACTAATCAAACACTCGTCTATCTACCACCATTGTCAATAATTTCCCTTGCTCGCTATCTATACCTAAAACTAAACGAAAAGTCTATATGTTTCTTTCCTATAGCTGCCCGTCTTCAGAACACAATATCACAGAGCTGCTTCCCCGTTAAACAAGGTCGTTTTCAAGTCCAATGTAAGCAAGTTCTTGTTTAGCCATCTTCGTGAATAATCAATTTCTACATAATTTTCACCATCACCAATCATCACGGTGTTCAATGATTAATCTGTCCTCGAGTAGCCTCTGTGCCATGATAAGCAATAATCCACTCTTATAAAAACATTTGCAACAGAACTCATTTAGCCACAACCATTGTCAATATTATTCCCTTCTTTCTATCTCTACCCAAAACTAAACGAAACTCCCATCAGCAAAGTTTCTTTCCTAGAATTACCCGGCTGTAGAACACAATACCGTGGGGGTGCTTCCCAACTGACTACAACGTGGTTGTCTTCAAAACCAATGTAAAAAAATTATTGTTGAGACACCATCTTAAATAACCCAATTTTGCCCAATGATCACCATCATTACGAATCATGATCGTGTTGTCTCATCATCTAACTAATAGCCTTGATAAGCGGTGACACCTTAGAAAAAAACTATAATAAATCCTGATTTTCAAAAATACATGTTAAAAAGATGAAGTTCACTTCAAAGTTCTTTGGTAAATATTTGTAGATTGTGTCAGTTACTCGAGATTGCTGCCCGGCATGCGAAACCCTGACCTCATACATTTTCTTTGTTTAATCAATTCTTGCAAAGAAAAAAAATTTTGATTGACACAGGTTAAATAAAAACCACGTTATGTCTTACTGATCACACCGTCTCGTGTTTATTTCGCCATGATTCGCCAATGCCATTTTGTGATTTTTATGCTCAGCTTTTCCAGTTTTTATACTTTTTTTATACTTTCCCTTTTTTTTTTTTTTTTTTTTTTTTTGCAACTTCAGAGTTGCAACTTTTCCTCTTATAATATTTGTTTAATTCCGTTCGCTTTTCATTGCCGTTCCGCCCCTGTCGAACAATCTTTTCCTAAACCGGCAAATAACGACAGTCATCAGTGGCCTCCCTTGTTTGTCTCCCATGAGCTCCCGTTTAACCGGAAGTACATGTCTTGTTTTTGTTTTTTTTAGTTATATTTAGTGTTTACATTTATTTTAATATTTCGTTTCGTTTTGTTTTTTTTTTGTTTTTTTTTTTGGTAGATTTTTTACCTGATTCTTGTTTGCTTTGACGTCATTAATTGCCCATTCAGCTAATAGCCGGCGAGATGTACTGCAGTTAAGACAAGAGAGAAAGAATTGGAGTGATAGAGGTAAAGGAGAAGAAGGAAGGGCAATAAATAAGACATAAAGTGGTTTAATAAAAGAAAGAAAATGAAGAAAATTAGGGTGTAAAAATGAATACAAAAGATGAATATGTAAGCAAAATAGCAATAAAAAGTTTTTAAAATGGTTTAATAGAGAGAAGTAGAGGAGTATTAAGATTTCGGTATTTAATAAAAAATAGAAAATGAAAATAAATCAAGCTAAGGGGGTGAAAGAAAAACTTAGTATGTAAACAGAAAAAGGTTCTTTTAAAAATGTTAAAGAGTGATTAAAATAAAATAAGATTAATATATATATATGGTTATATATATATATATTGATATGTAGTTTGCTTGAAGCATTGTGTGGGATAGGTATGTAAAAGAGATTTAGAAGGCTGTCACAATGCGAGGAATGAATTATAGTCGCCGTTGATAAGAGGAGACGAGAACAAGTGGTGATTTGCAAATCAATAAGTACATATATATATATTTTATTATTTTTATATATATATATATATATATATATATATATATATATATATATATATATATATACTTATCCAGTTGTATGGTAAAATGTCTTACTTGTATTCATGCGACGTATTCCATTATTAATTTCGGAAAAATTTTCCCTTTTCAATATATATATATATATGATGAGGAGGAGGAAGTGAACCATAATCGGATGTTATAAAATAAATAAATCGATTTAAAAAATTGTTGAACTTATGAAACTGGTTACTAAGTCTGTTTCCTTCAGTTTCAACAACGTTATGTATCGCCAGGCTGACGATATATCGATGGGCTCTCCGATCAACTCTAGCCAATATTTTTGTCGGTTTCTTGGAACAGTTATTCAATAAGTGCCCAAGACCGGCCTTTTACATGCGTTCCATTGACGACACTTTTTCTTGTTTCTCTACGTATGACGAAGCTGTGTCTTTCTTTAAATTATTAAATAATTTGCACACTTCCATCTCATTTACGATGTGGAAAAAGACAACTTCCTTCCTTTCTTAGACGTTTTAGTTTCTAAATGTGGGTCTTCCTTTGTTACGTCCATTTATAGAAAACCTACCTTTACTGGACTTTACCTGAGTTGGGATTCTTTCGCACCAACAACTAAGAAGCTCAACATTATTAGAAACTTAACTCATCGGGCACTTGCCATTTGCTCTCGTTCTTGTATCGATTTGGAAATCGATAATATTAAAAGGATTTTCATTATGAATGGATATCCACCTCCATTGGTTAACAAAGTTGTAAACAAGAAAATAGAAGCCTTTTCTGATCAACCCAAATATGGTCCATCTAGATTTCTAGTATACCTCGAGTTACCTTCGATTGGTCCTGAAGGCCAACGTATTGGAGACAAGATTTGCTCTCTTGTCACTTCTAATTTTGGTGCTTTATCCCTCCGACTTGCTTTTTTACAAAATGCGCATTTCCCTTTTTTTGTAAGGACGTCTGGCCTATCTCGCAGTCAAGCAATATTGTTTATAAATTTCAATGTCGGTGTGGTGTCATATATATAGGCAAGACGACCCAGCGTCTTCAGGTTAGAATCGCCCAGCATGTGCCTCGTTTCATCCGGGATCATCAACCTATTTCCAGGAGTTCCCAATTAGTAGAATCCGCTATTGGACAACACTTAGTAGACGAAAAGGACTGTAGTTCTACATTCTTTCCGGGTTGTTTTTCTGTGTTACACAGAGGACGCATTAAGTTCCACCTGTCTGTCCTCGAGGCGCTTGCCATCAGTTTTAGCCCTCCTATTTTGTGCAAGCAGAGAAACCTTCGGTTACAATTGGAACTATTTGGCGGGACATATTCCATCTAAGGTTTGTTTTTTTATCCCTTTTCGCTTATTATTACAACAATTCTACAAAAAAACTTTTCTGTTCCTTCTTTCAGACGTATATCCTTGAAACGTCTGTCTGACGAACAGCGCTTCGGATTTTATTACATTTCGTGATTTTTTTAATCGACTTATTTATTTTATAAGATACGAAGATTTTCCATTTTTTTCTTGGGGTGTATTATATTTTTCGTGTTTTTTTTTTTGTTTGTTTTTGTTTTTTTAATCGACTTATTTTATAACACCCGATTATGGTTCACTTCTTTCTCATCATTTTAAAATTTTGCTATTCGAATAAAGCTATATATATATATATATATATATATATATATATATATGTATATATATATATATATATATATATGTATAAGAGAGAGAGAGAGAGAAAATACGTCGAGCACTTCTTGGGCAGCATTCTTTCCACTCAAGCTAACTGCTCGAAAGAAATCGAAAATCGACTACAGGCAGGCCACGCCGCTTTTGGGAGACTGTCCACCAGGATATTCAAAAAACAAGGATCTAATCATTCAGACAAATGTGATGATATACAACGCATAGTTATCTCCACTATTATATGCGTGCGAGACCTCGACCATCTACAGTAAAGACCTTAAAAACTCGAACAGTTTCACCAGAAAAAACTGCGGAACATCATGCGGATTAAGTGGAAAGATTATGTCCAGCATAACTGTCCTCGAGAGAGCCAACGTCACCAGCATCGAGGCCTTGATCATGAAATACCGATTGAGATGGTCTGGCCATGTGGCTCGCATGGAGGACACTAGACTGCCGAAACAAGTGTCATTCAGTCAACTAAATGCAGGAAATCGACTCCGAGGCAGCCTGCTACTTAGATTCAAAAACCAGATGAAGAAATCTAGAGGAGGCCAATATAGACCCAAACACCTTTGAAGCCTCATCGAACAACAGACATGAATGGAGGAACAGAGTCAAAGTGGGTACAAGCCAATTCGAAGAAAATAGGAGCCAATCTAATAATCAAACGGCAACAAAGAGCCCTTAGAGTTAACCAACCGAACCCTCCCCCCATAATACAATGTGACCAATGCCCTGACTGTTAAGAGCCCAAATTGGTTTTCCAGCCACAAAAGTACTCATTATCCTGATAATGACTAAAATTCTTACGAAACTCAAAGCTTTCTCTTCTGATTCTTTTTTGTATTGGACTTAGGAACTATGATATTCGGACACGAATGCATGCTGACAACAACGACTATATATATGTGTGGGGGGGTTATCAAGAAGTAAGAATTAAGTTTATAAGTGAAAAGAAGTATTATATTTCTTCTTGAGTAACCTGTCAAATAATAAATAATGATATTAAGAAGAGTCCAGGTGACATGGAGCGTTAGCGTAAGAGTAAAAATGCTCTTGACCATCTGTCTGAATGACTGTTTTAGGATAAGCCGTTGAGCGTGAAAAAAATTTAAGAATTTTGGAAGACTAAAAAGAGGTGTGGGAGTAAAGTAGATAGGGTGGTTGTTTAAGAAGTTCAGGTGGCGACATTGAAAGGCAGAAAGAGATGTTATTAATACAACAAGGGTATAGCGAGAATGGGTAGTGGGAGCTGATGAGGAGCATACTCTCCTACTACAGCAGAACCCGGGTCATATTACTAGCACTTATAACCAAATGACAGTCTTCAAACCTGAAACTAATTTCGCATAAATATTATGAAATAATAAAATTCACACCCACCTCTAAATTAAACCTGATATGCACAAGTATACTTAAGGCCTTAGACAAGTTAACACGCACACACGCAGATAACATCTCTTTCTGTCTTTAATGTCTCCACCTTAACTTCTTAAATCACCACTCTATCTACTTTATTCCCACGCCCCTTTTTAGTCTTGCTTTACACACGTATTAATTCCATCTCTTGTTTCTATTTATAAATGGCTTTTACCAAAAGTTGGCCCAAGATCTCCATTTCAAAGTTTTCTTTCATAGAAGCCAGATCGCCTGATGAGGTCTCTAGTTACTAAATACTACCTGACCGAAATATGCTCATGATAGTGTAGCAATACATTACTGCTTATGTAAAAACAAATAAGCATATACCTTGCTCTACTTCGGTATTAAGTACTCTTGTATTAACCTGGTTATACTTCACTAGTTACCTTACCTCTGAAAATATAACCTCAAAATTATATATATATATATATATACATATATATATATATATATATATATATATATTATTTTTAAACAAGTTTTAGAGAATTTCCTGTTTAGTTTATCGTTTATGTGTTAACGTAGTTTTTGTTGATGATTTTTAAACGATATCAAGGTTACTGTCTCCGCCTCGGAGCTCCGGCGTTTTTCTTAGAAAGTCGCCCATTTTTTTTATTTGGGCGTATTATTTATTAAAAATAGTAATCTGCGGGCACGCGTGTTTCGGAGTCCTACTCCTATTCAGTGTAGCTGGACTGTTGTTAGAATTCGAACCCCGTACCTTATGTATTTCAGTCCAGCACCCTAACCCATTACGTTATGATGCCATAGACAATTTACTGTCCAGTTTTTATCGTTTATGTGTTTACGTAGTTTTTGTTGTTGATTTTTTTACAGCTATTAAGGTTAACGTAATAATATATATATATATATATATATATATATATATATATATATATATATGATATATAATATATGATATATATAATATATGATATAGATATATATATATATAATATATATATATATAATATATAATAAATATATATATATATATATATACTAGACTAACCGTGACCCGTTCTTGTATTAGCTATGGAATTCATGTATGAGCGTGACACTTGTGAAGTAAAGAAAATAGGGTTTGTTTTTGTTTTTGACATAACAGAAACATTTCTATGAAAGTATATTAAAATGAAAAATCACGAACGGATCGCTTAAACATGAAAAAAATCCTCCCTATTCGTGTAAAGTTACCTATTTTTCCGAATAATCGCTCAAAAATCGAAAATTAAACATGATTTTCCTACGAATCGAACGCCGACGAAAAAACGCACATGAACCTACCGATGAGAAATATAAGAATGAAACCCCCATATTTGAATCTTTCAACCAACTTATAGAAACTTAAAATCTAAAAAAAAAATAATTAATAAAACCTGAAGCAAAAAAAATAAAGCCTAAATAAATAAAATAATAAAACTAATATTGAAACAGATTAATAAATGTGTCAACAAATTCACCGTTCTCACACACCTATTTTGTATCTAGAAATGTAAACAAAAAATAAAAAAAGAAGGAAGGAAGGAAGGAAAAGGGACGGATAGAGAGTAGTAGTAGTAGTAGTAGTCTTGGCTTTACTACAATTGTTCTTATGTTTGTCAAGTTGTTTAGTTGTAAGAAAATAGCGACAGTATAGTTGTAATAAAGAATAGTTGCAAAACACACCCACTCTTCCCATGTTAAATAATAATTTCGAAATAATAACGTTAATATTTCAGTGCGCTGGTAAAAATCTGCAAAAGAAGCGATTTGTGTTTATTTGTTTACGTTGTTATGTGTTAGTGGTTATGCGCGCATCGCAACCGGATGTTGTAAACCGGAAAGTGGGTTACATCACTCGTTACAAGGTCATTTGAGATATATATATTCTAGTATGTATTATTTGGATTTTATTTGACTCATCTTCACCTTTAAAAAAGGTATAATCCCACTTGGACGTAAGGGGGCTACAACTTCTGCATATCGGTACGTTGAGGGAAACAGATAGCAGGAAGGGAATTCCAAAGTCTAACTATTCTAGTGAAGAAGCTATTAGAGTAGAAAGTTTTGACATTTAGGGACCTCAACAGTGAAGGGGTGTCATTTTGCTGCTAAGCGGGGTTGTCGGGGATATGTACGTTGAGGGGGCACATTAATATATATGAAGATAGATATACGTTAATATATTGGAATGATAATTAGTAATAAATAATGATATTTACAAATAGAAATAAAATAGGTTTAAGGCTCCTAAAATTCGTACCAGAATTGTCCGCAGGGACCACGTAGCGGTTAGAGGACTTGAAAAATCAATTGTAAAAAGTGATATTCTCCTGAAAGTTCAAGGCTCAATCTACAGTGTGGGCGACCGAAAAATATAATTGAGAATTACTTAGAACCTCTATCCAGTCATGTCTGACGGAACAAGAGCACGTAACCCCCGTGGAGTAAATAAAGGGTTCCGTTCGAAATTCCGTCTAAATTTTAGAGTTCGACAAAAATATTCGACTGTTCGACAGAAACATTTGAGTTCGACAAGATACACCTGAAGAAGGTCGTAGGTTACATCGACCGAAACGTTGTGAAAAATCACTCAAGATGAGAATAGTAGTCCGATGAATCCAAATAATACGAAAGCATAGTTCTATCAGCATCTATTTTTTTCTACATATAAGGAAAACAAAAGTTATAGAAAACTGAATATAAAGATGTGCCAAAAATGGTTTGCTCGATTTCGAAAAGTAATTTTTTTTCAGTGAGAGATGATCTTGGATCTGCCAAAGATAATTGACAATGATCAAGTGAAAACCGTAGTTGAACAAGATTGTTGTTTGACAACAGGCAAATCTCAGACGTTTTCAAGATTTTCAAAATGATCATAGAAAATGAATAGCAATAATATCCTCTGAAAAAAAAAAAAAAATGAACGGACATTTTAACAATCCAATATTGTTAATTGTTATGATTTAATGGAATAATGCGGAAAGGGGACTTTTGTTGTGTGTATACCGGTGTATGTGCGGCGTCGATGCCTATGCGTTTTTAAGTGTTGAGTTACATGTTTTTATTTTTTTTATTATTATTATTATTATTATTGTTTACATGAAACGCAACACCGGTCGCCAATATGAAATATGAAGATACCGACATTTAAGACAGAGGGAGACACAGCGATCTGTCGTCAAAAGGCGGCAGACGATAGAATGAAAAGTTGATTATTCGTTTTTCATTTCGTCTAATCGCTTCTTAACTAGACATTATACAGTGACGTTTAATTGTGGTGCCACTCCAATGAAACCGCTCATTTGTGATATCAAAAATAGCAATGATTGGAATACGACGCTTTTAAGACGAAAGATTAACAAGAACAACTTTAAGAAAGAAATACAAAAATAACAATATAAACGAATCCTAATAAAATATTATTCAAACGAAATGATTATGTTTTTTAGTGAGACAGAAGATTTGCAATAGTTGTTGTAAAATATTCATAATTGTAAAAAGAGAATCAAGGCAAAATAAATTATCAAAGAAAACATAAAATATTGGAAAATAGGCAAGTGAAACAGCTACCACAGGAAAACAAAAAATGGCGAAATTAAATAACAACTATTATAGCGATAGTATTTACAATTATTGTTGTAAATAATCATAATTGTAAAAAGGGGATCAAGGCAAAATAAATTATAAAATAAATTTTAAAAAAACGTTAAAAAGTTGTATTGAAAAATAGGTAAAGCAAACAGATACCAAAAGAAAAACTAAATACGATGGCGAAATTAAACAACTACAATAGCAATATTATTTAAAATGATTTTAAGATTTACAATAATTGTTGTAAATAATTAAATTTACAGAAAAAGACCAAGGCAAAATGAATTATAAAAGCAAACGTAAAACAAAAAAAACGTTAAAATATTATATTGGAAAATAGGCAAATTAAACAGATACCAAAAGAAAACAAAATGGCGAAATTAAATAAAAACTATTATAACGATAATATTTAAAGTGATTTTAAGATTTACAATGATTGTTGTAAATAATTAAAATGGTAAGAAAAAGACCAAGGCAAAATAAATTATAAAAGAAAACGCAAAAAAACGTTAAATATTATATTGGAAAATAGGCAAATTAAACAGCTGCCAAAAGAAAAACAAATAAAATGGCGAAATTGAACAACTATTATAACGATAATATTTTAAATGATTTTATGATTTACAATGACTGTTGTAAACAATTATAATTGTAAAAAACGTAAAGGCAAAATAAAAGAAAACGTAAAATACTGGAAAATAGGCAAGTGAAACAGCTACCAAAAATAAGTGAGTTAAATCGCAATCCAGATATTCTGCAATCTGAAATGAATGTTTTAGAAAGAGTACAAATATGCAAAGTTGAAAATGGGCAACATTTAAAGGACATTATTTTTCATAATTAAAGATTGTTTTAATTTTGCATTTTTTCAAATTTCCTTATGTCTTACTATATATATATATATATATATATATATATATATATATATATATATATAATATATCATTATTATTATTATTATTATAATTATTATTAGCCCCTAGTATAGGGAAAATAATAATCAAAGAACAAAATATAAAGACAGATGCTGGTTAATTCAACTGTGGTTTCATCAATCGAGACCTACAGTTTCATTCCAGCAGCTTTTTCTCTGAGTGACTTCACTTTTGCTTCGTACACTTCACTAACATAATATTTTCTTAGTGTAGTCTGATTTGGAATATTTCTATGTGTGTACCTATGAAGAAAGTCTTTGAACACATTATTGCTCAGTTTATAAAACGGAATATCCGCTGCAATCAACGCTTTGCATAAGTCAGCGTTGAACAAATTATTCGTACTGGCTCCTAAATCAGTTGCTGCAGTAGGAACTTCGCCTAACGTTGCCGTGTAGGTCTTTTTTGCCAGATGTGCGTTGGTTTTTAAATGCTGCTTTATTAGAGATTTTTTACAACTTTTGATCTGTAAAAATAAAAATCAATTATTTAATGGTAATATATACATTTAAAGGAAGGGTGGAAAAAGTTATTTGAAGCCGATTAACATTTATTAATTAACGTAAAAAGTAGATAAAATAAATTGTAAATTTCAACGTTCAATCAAAGTTTAATACAGCTAGATTTACCGTTATAGAATTTCAAAAACAAAACTACTATAACAACGCCAATCTATTAGTCAATTATATTGCAAATTTTATGTATTAAAGTTTGTTCCTACCTGGATATTGCAGTATTTGCAGGTTAAGCAATTGCCAGTTAACTGGTAATCTTCAAATTCATCGGCATATCTTGCCATCCGTTCAGCAGGAGTGCTAATTATTTTCGGCATTTTTTGTTTAGTTTTTTTAGATCTTGTAAATTCGTCCTGGGTACTAACACGCTTTGAGTATCTACAAGGACGAGATGTCTGTACATATTTATATATATGCCTATAATATCACTCTTTTTCAACAGACCAAATTTTAGACCCTTTTTTATGTAAATTCACATCTGTTAGGGTTATACCACGTTTAATTCATCTGAAAAAATGAATAAATTCAAAACTCTTATCCAAATATTTTCTTTCAGCATATTTTTGGCAAAACAAAACTTATTTCATAAATATTTCGCATATTCTTTTTTAAAAAGCATATTCTTTTTTTTTTTAAGGAATATGCTTTTTATCAAAAGAATATTCTCTAACCCAATATATGTAAAAAATTATTTTTTATTAAAGAATATTCTTGACATTGCCCTACTCATTAATGTATATACTGTTTATATACTGTGAACAATTGAACACCCTATGGAACTTAAATATTTTATTCATTGCATTTTATAATTAAATTAGTCTTTAAATTATCAAAATTAAAGCTTCTTTGGTTGTCCGCTAAAATAGCCTTATAATGAAAAAAAAACTCGTTCCAACCGTAGGAGATTACTGGACCATATTTAAACCTGGCTATGTTTTCGATACAAATTGTAGTCACAATCCTTTGGACACTACAGGGCCGATATATCGGCCCTGGAGACCTAGGGCAAAAAGGATACGCGGATATTTCGTCCCTAATATAATCCTCTAATAGAATGGCTCTCATTAGGAACCAAAGGTTATTGTAAATTCACAACTACGAAGGTTTTACCATGTTTAATTTAATTTATATAAAAAAGAAAATTAAGACTCGTATGCAAATATTTATTTCAACATATTTTCGGCACAACTTATTCCATAAATATTTCGCATGTTCTTTTTTTTAAGAGAATAGGCTTTTTGTTAAAGGAATATTCTTTAAAAAAAAGAATATGCTTTTTGTTAAAAGAATATTCTCTAACGAAATATATGCAAAGAATATTCTTTTGTAAAAGAATATGCTTGTCACAGCCCTACTTATTAGTAACCTTGTTACTATATATATATATATATATATATATATATATATATATATATATATATATATATATATATATATATATATATATGGTAAGTTATAAAATATATATGACAATTAAGCTATGAATCCTAGCGTGGATGAAACGCGGAATATTCTGTGTAGCATAATTGCCATATATATTTTATAACTTACTACGTAGCTCTACCTACGTATTGAGCACTGTTGAATAAATACTTAAAGTTTACGCGTAAATTTATACTTTCGTATATTAATTTATGTGATTAAATGAAATAGTCATATATATATATATATATATATATATATATATATATATATATATATATATTACCGTCATTGAATTATTTACCTTTCACCAGACTATCCATTCATGTGTAATCACATTTTTCTTCACCATATTCCCTCTGCTTCACTTTTTGTTATCAACTAAGATCTTTGACTTACTTGTAGTTTCATCAAATACTTTTGTATGCAAAATCCGATCCCGCATTTTGCTAATTCCTACCCTCTGATGAGAAGGAAACTCCGCGGATTAAGGGCTATCCACTTATCAAGTGTTTCCTTTTCAGATTAAATATGTTTTTAACTCTTTTTCAAAGTGTTTTTTAACATGTTTTATTAACTGTTTGCTCTTATATATATATATATATATATATATATATATATATATATATATATATATATATATAATTGTCAGAATGTTAGAGATTATATATAATTATTTCGACAGCCGGTTCGTTGGCTGGCATGGCTTTTGTGGGCTGCTGTGTTCTTTGAGCTCTGGAAATAATTATATATATTATTTCGATGACAATATATATATATATATATATATATATATATATATATATGTCATCGAAATCTGTGAAATGGCCCGGGAGGAAGCTTCATATGCCTCTATGCAGTAACTTAGTCCAAAATATGTTATTCTACATTGCACTCTAGAGAACCTACTGTTTCTTTTATAAAATTATTTTATATAAACTTCTTTCCAGTTAACGAAGAAGAAACATTAAAAAATGTACGTACGGAGTTTGGACCGATAGACCACGTTATGCAAAAAGAAAAAAGAAAAAGACCGTAAAACATTCTTTACAGTTAATGAAAAAAAATTAAGAAATTTACGTGCGGAGTTGGAACTTACAGACCACGTCATACAACAAAAAAACACGCTATCAACTTACCCACAGTAGAATTTTAAATGTTCTACCCTTGTTGCTAAGCGATGCGACATGGAAAAAATGGCTTTACCGATGATAGATAAATTAAAATAACGGTTTCGATTATCGGTAATTATTGGGGGTTTCTGAGAGAAAACATAACTAAGATCACTCCCAGGCTTATACACTAAAGTTCTGTAAATTTTAAAGAGAATCTGTTTAGCCGTTTCGGAGTCTATAAGGAACGGACTCACACACACGGACAAAGTTGCATTTATATATATAATCACGTTGACAAACCGGTTCCCGCTGGATCACCGAAGTTAAGCAACGTTGAGCCTGGTCAGTACTAAATGGGTGACCATTTGGGACTTCCAGGTGCTGTATGCGCTTTCCTGGTCTTCTCCTTGCCACTGGACCCAAACAGTGTCGATTCAGGAGAGGTGTGGTTAGGAATTGCGCGACCCTTGCCTCACAATTACACGCACAACTGCCCCTACAGGGGTACCCTTTGTCTTTCGAGACTGAACGGAGGCATCGATCGATCGATATATACCTTTTAATAGTAAACGACACATACTTTTAATGTATATCCATATATCTATATAAGTGAGAAAGTGTGTAAAGACAATTCTCAACTTATATACTCAACAAAATTTTGATCTACAAACTTGAAATTTGGTTCATGGGGGTTTCAGACACGTGGAAAACTTTTTAATTGGTTGTCATCTGGAAAAAAAAAAGCTGCTAAGAGGTAAAAATTGAAAAATTGGTACATAGGAGTCATCAGATTTTTATTTGTTTGCTAACTGTTTCACGAATGCGCATGCGAGCGTCATTCACATTACAAATCCCTTATGTTAACAATAAGTAGGTTTGAAAACACTTTTTAAAGCTCGTATTAAGCTGATATAATAGTTATCGTACTTGACGTATTGTCTTTAGGCTTTGGTTTCGATTTCAGCTTGAGTGGGTTTTTTTTATTATTTACAAGAAGTGGACTTTTTAGAAAAACATAATACTCGCATGCACATGTCTCAGTTTGTGTATTAATTAAAATATAATATTTATGGGTGTTTTACGACCAGTCAACCCTGGGCGGCCTGTTAGTAGTCAATAAAGTTGTTTTTTAAAAAATGCCAGATTTATTTGGACTCAATAAAAATGGATTGCACTTGCAGAGCATTTATATTATTTGTAAACAATTCCAATGGCACAAGTATATGCGTATTTTGCTGCTCAACTCCCTACTTAGAGTGTTTATTGTAAGCATGACCCCTAATTCACTATTGCCTCTTATGTCTAAGTGGGAATTTGCCTTGTTTGGGGTTAATATTAGTAAAAAAAAAAAAGTTGTCAACAATATCAAAATTTAAAAGCACGATTTCTTTCGGCGACTCCATCTTTGTATGAGTGAATGTATTCTTGAAAAAGTATCAGTACGTGCACAGTACGTTTTTGTTTCATTTTACTTTAATTGAAGTTCTCAAAAATCAAAGGACCCTTTCCTGGGGCTAATACATATGTAGATATTCGAATATGCTATTAAAGTCTTCTTTGAGTCTCAAATATTGAGTTAGAAATATTAATTTTCCATTCCACTTATTGACCAGTCAACTATGTTATAGTATAATTTTCTTTTTGGTCTCTTGGTCTTACTGGATTCCATGACAAGAATTAATCTAGTCTAGTGGAGTATCCAGTGTAATGCTTTTACGATAAGCAACATCACTTAGAGAAGGTGCACCAATGATTTATATGCCAATGTATAGTGTGGCGAAAATTGTGGGAACACAGGCTCACCTCTTAAACGGCCTCAGTGTGTGCCTTGCTGACGCAGCGTCATGATGCGGAAAATGATCCAAGATGGCGTCTGCGGCCTTATATAACAATGCAGTCTCGCAGAATCTCGTGTGCTCTTGCGCACATATGCAAATATACAAATTTGGAGGACTCTGTCTTTTATAAAAAAAAATTAAAAAAACAGGCCACTGGAGCAGATGGAACAGACGTGAAAACGTGTCTACGGAAAATACCGACGGACGACGCTGCAGTGAGCTGAGGTTTTATGTACTCTTTTTTTTTTCTTTGCGACAACATATAGTTGCCATACTGAGATTTTATTTGGGTTCCGAATATTATATTATTTTGAATATTCAGTCAGGGTTTAACTATTATAGTATAATTTTCTTTTACTCTATTGGTCTTATTGGATTCTATGACAAGAATTCGTCTAGTCTGGTAGAGTATTTGTAGGGAAAAGTATCCTTATGCCAGGTTGTCCCGATAAATCTCTGTACAGAATGACCAGAATAGTTTTAGTAGGCATTGAAGATCTCTCCAGTAGGCATTCAAGTTCTTGTATATGTGCGCGTTTGTGTCGTGTGTGTGTGTCGTGTGAATGTGTGTGTGTCGTGTGTGTGTGTGTGTGTGAATGTATATTCGTAAACATTTATCAAATCTCCAATACTAACAAATACTGCAACACTATCCCATTGATTACTGTACACGCAATAATCCTTATCCCCGAGTGGCTTCTGAACCTTGATAAGTGGTGATCTCTATGTAAAAAAAAAAAAAAGTTTCTACGAATACATATGTGTGTGAATGAATTTGTATAGGTAATTTTTGTGTTTGCACACATGTACGTGTGTGTGTGTGTGTGTGTGTGTGTGTGTGTGTGTGTGTGTGTGTGTGTGTGTGTGTGTTGGGTTTGTGTGTGTCCTAGTGTGGCTCGATGACTAATTATGAATCAACTGCCAATTGACGGAAATTTTTTTTCATTCACAAAAAATGTTTATTTTCTTTTATTTATAATTGACAACTTGTGTGTTTTTCTTCTGCTTTCTTCCACTTCCCATCCGTGTTTTTTTTTTTATTGTTATTTCAACTGTGTCAACTGTGTATTATTTATTAGTGTGTTTGTTTTCATCCATGACAAGAATTTTCGCTTTCCAACTTCCTTCTTCTTTATTATCGTACGCACCCCGCCATTCTTTCGATGACGACGACAAAGATTTTTTTTTTTCGCAGAACATCCCTGCAGAAGATGTTCATGTCATTTCTCTGTTATTTGGATAAGAAGAAAAATGTATTCTTGTTTTGATTTTATTATTAACGTTTGTTTGTTGGTGAGTATAAAAATAATCACGCGACAATCCTTGTCCGTGTGACGAGATAATTCGCGTAAACGGCAAAATAATGACGCACCGTAAAGCAACATAATGACTCATAGTTGTTTCATGTATGTATTTCTGTTCATATCCATCTATCTATCTATCTATCTCCTTATTTATCTACCTAATTACATATCTATCTCTCTATTTATCTATCTACCTATCTACCTATCTGGTCAATTGGCATGAAACCGCAGTGAATTAAGTGTATTTAATTTACTCGTAATCGATTCTTAACGTTTATTTTATATTTTACTAGATAACTTATGCCTCATCGTTGCTTAGGAAAGGAGATTAACTCAGGATGTCACAGAACCTAAGTTTGGACTAGTGAATTATTTGCTACTAAAGGTTGTCCGGTGCGAACTAAACCTCCACCTTTATGTAAGGCATGCTTAACGAAGGCCATCTTTATGTTTGGAATTTACTTTTCAATCACTTGGATTATTACAATTTCTATTGGCTTTTTCATGTGCGTCTATGCATCTGACTAATCAACATTTTCTTTGGATTGTACCATGTTTTTCAACTTTACTTTTTAATCATTTTTTTTTTTTTACATTATTGTATTGTACAACATTTTCAACTTTTTCTTCATGAAGCCTGGATCCCTTTGGAATATCTTTTTTTAATCTATACATTTATGAAGTATTATCAACCTTCATACAAATTTGATATCTTTCATAATTTGTAGTTTTCAATTTATGTGCTGACCCGCTAAATTCATAGCCTGTCTCTGAATATTATTTTGCTAACTACTTTCTTTTGAAGATAAGACCTATTATTTGAAAGTCCATGGAATAAGGAAAATTTTTAAGTTTTAACCTTGTATTCCTTGTCGATTTATAAATTTGTTGTAAATTCTAATTAACGGAGTTTAAATTCAATTTCTTATATATATATATATATATATATATATATATATATATATATATATATATATATATATATATATATATATAAGAAATTGAATTTAAACTAGATAGATAGAGAGATTAATTATTAACCTATATTTGAATCCTTTCCAGAGATAAATTGATGATTAATCAATTAGACCTGATGTCAGGTTCTCTTCCTTAGTGTTATGTTGGGCATTTGGCTATAATCACAGCGTAGTATCTGTGATATGTTGTAGCAGGAAATGCAAAAAGTCTTAACGATTATTTCTATTAATTTGTTAACTGTTATGGAGAAAAAGATATGCGGAGAGAATGTTTTGAAAGAAAAGAATGTTTGGCTAAAATATGTTAAAATCTAACGATGGAATTTTAACTAAGAGTTAGATTTATAAACAATAGAATAATACAGAGATATTTATGTAATACAACAGATTTAGAAATTCAATGTTTTAAAAACAATAAATAACGGAATTTACCCGGTAATAAAGAAAAACTAGGTTTTGATATATAGGTAAAAGTAAGAGATGGCGTCGACGAAAGCAGGTTTACTTTGTCAGCCGTGGAAGCATACGAGTTAGTTAACTAATAAACGATGTAAAGATAAAAAGAAAACGCTTTGTAGATCCAAGAGAAACACCTAACTGTGAAAATAAGAATAAACGAGGAAAACCAAAACACATCTTGTTGCTATTGCTTCACAGTGAATTGTTTTCTTGCGGTATCCGAGGGACGAAGGGAGTCACAACCTAAGGTTAGAATTCCCTTATCAAACGGCCATTTTGTGCTTATGTGTCATGTTTGTTGAACCTTCCCGAATTAATGACTGTTACCTTGTTCATGTTACGCGAACATTTCTGCTCAATATGTGTAAACACGCGCACTACCACCCACAACGAACATTTATAAATTATTAAATCATTTCTTTCTGATAGGTTCATAAGATTAGTGATTGGTGCGCAGAAATCAGGAGCTCACAGTATGAATGCTGAAGTCCTTCAGGGGGGGCCCAACTCTCTTTCTGATCTAATCAATAATCTCCCAAATCACGTGCTAAGATCATTCGTAGACATTTATGCTGAAGAAACTACCATCTGTAGCAACACTTTAAAGGCCGTAAACGACCAAGTTCTCTCTGATTCTCTCTCCTCTGATCTTGAACACTGGCATCAATTGAAATGAATGGCTCTCGTCTTGCGGAGCTCCATGTTTTGACAAGCTTTTTGTATCTGACTTTTACTCCTCCTGTACGTGTTCCATCTCAAATCCGGTACCAAGTCTGCTGGGAAAATGGTGGGATCATTTTACCGCTCCATTATATCTCTCACTGCTGATACAATTCTTCACCTGTATAAGAGCCAAGGATGGAGCACTGTTGCCACATATGGGTGGAAGTTGCTAGAAGCAGATTATCCTACCTTGACAGATTGTAAAATAGACTTCGTAGCCTAGTGGGGGATGTCATATCATATATATATATATATATATATATATATATATATATATATATATATATATATAATTATAAAACTCAAATGACCTTGTAACGAGTGATGTAACCCACTTTCCGGTTTACGACATCCTGTTGCGCATGCGCGCATAAACATTAACCCATAACAACGTAAATAAATAAACACAAATCGCCTCTTTTGCAGATTTTGACCTGCGCACTGAAATATTAACGTTATTATTTCGAAATTAGTATTTAACATGCGAAGAGTGGGGGTGTTTTGCAACTATTCTTTATTATAACTATACTGCCGCTATTTTCTTACAACTAAACAACTTTAACTCGTTGACAAAGATAAGAACAATTGTAGTAAAGCCAAGACTACTACTACTACTGCTCTCTATCCGTCCCTTTTTCTTCCTTCCTTCTTTTTTTACTTTTTGTTTACATTTCTAGATACAAAATAGTTGTGTGAGAACGGTGAATTTGTTGACACATTTACTAATCTGTTTCAATATTAGTTTTATTTTATTTATTTAGGCTTTTTTTTGCTTCAGGTTTTATTAATTATTCTTTTATTTTTAGATTTTAAGTTTCTATAACTTGGTTGAAAGATTCCAATATGGGTTTTTCATTCTTATATTTCTCATGGGTAGGTTCATGTGCGTTTTTGCTGCTAAATGACTTTCGTCGGCGTTCGATTCGTAGGAAAATCATGTTTAATTTTCGATTTTGGAGCGATTATTCGGAAAAATAGGTAACTTTACACGAATAGGGAGGATTTTTTTCATGTTTGAGTGATCGGTCCGTTATTTTTCATTTTTATATATTTGATAGAAATGTTTCTTTTATGGCAAAAAAAAAACATTTTCTTTACTTCACAAGTGTCACGCTCATACATGAATTCCATAGCTAATATAACATACTGACCAAACGGGTCACGGGTAGTCTAGTATATATATATATATATATATATATATATATATATATATATATATATATATATATATATGTTTTATTTTTTTATTACCGTTTTATCTGTTTGGTTACATATGTTTCGGATGTTGGACCATGTTTAGGATCTAGCAACCTCGTCAGACCTTGCAGAAATGGTTGTTCGTATTTAGAAGAAGTGTTTTACAAGAAATACGAGAAAAAAGGTTAAAATACATTAGATTGTATTGTGTGTGGGGGTAGCAGATTCAGGTAGGCGTGGGTGGAGATATATGGATATAGGAAGGGGGAGGTGAAGAGGGGATGGTAAAGAAAAAAGAGGGGATTAAGGAGAGGAGGGGGAGTAGTTTCAATTTTTAGGTTTTAAATTTTGACTGCTTTTTGCTTGTTGAGCCATGTATATGAAGTAGATAAGAGAGAGAGATGAAGGGAGAGAGAAAGAGAGAGAGAGAGAGAGAGAAAGGTTTTTGGAGGTGTCATGTGTTTGACAAGTACACGGTTCCATTTAAAATTTTCGTAGTCGCTATAGGTCGACTTGTTCATTTCAGTTGACAATGAGTTGTTTTTATGTAGTTTAGAATTAATACATACACTAACGCACGCGCAAATACGCATACATACACATATATATGTACATTTCTACACATCCATATGCAGACACATACGCACATAAACGCATATATAAACGATGTATATGAAGACATACCTGCATCTATATGCAGACATACACGCACATACACACAAGTCCCATACACATATGCATACTCACACATATACATAGACACATATACATATATATACACACACAACTACATATATGCATATACATAGAGATATAGATCTCCAGTAAGAAGTAGATGTACATATACATACATACACACATACATACATACACACACATGTACCCACATACACGTATACACAATAACATAAATATATATATTTATAAAAATATAAATCTACAGACATATATAGACATATACATATATACGTATATATACAGACAAGTGTACATTTATACCAAGTAAATAAAGTAAAGTTAGGATAAATAAATAAGAATCGATAAATAAGTAAATACATGGGTGTAGTTAATAATGCGAGGTTAGGTAGACGCATCGTTAAGTTCATATATATATGGGGTGGGCTCCTAACATGGTGCTTTGGGCAGTGGTTATGTTTAATTTTATTTTTCGTGTTAAATGTATTGTGGATACAGGCATATGCATATATACAAATACATGCATATAAACTCAGATATAGCTATACCTGTATACATACGTTCAGCCATGCATACCCATAGATACACACATATGCTTATACACACATTAACACCCAGATGTACGCATCCATATGCACATAAATATAGATATACCAATATGCATTCATGTATATACACACGGCGCATGAGTACATACACGCGCACTTAGAAACATATACATAAACACACATAAGAATATATATAGACCCAACCATGCCCGCACATATACACATATATACATATGAAGATACATGTACAGTAAGATGTAGATGTACATACAAATACATACACATGTGCACAGACACACGTACCCATATACACGTATATACGATTATATAAATATACATATTCATAAAAGTATAAATATACACACACACATATATATATATATATATATATATATATATATATATATATATATATATATATATATATATATACATACATAGAGATGTGTATATTTATACTAAATAAGTAAAGTAAAGTTAGGGTAGATAAATAAATAAACAAATAAAGGATAAAGAAATAAGCGGGCATAGTTAATAATGTGAGGTTAGGTAGACGTATTGTAAGATATGTTCAAAATACATGTTGTTGGTTTAATATTTAGGGATCTGTATTGATTTGCATTGCTTATTGGATAGGGAAAAAATTAAAATGGGGTATAAAAAGTTTAAAGGTTAAAGGTATGCATATAAATCCAGATATAGCTACACCTGCATACATGCGTTCACTCATGCATATATATCGATACACATATGCATACAGACACAAACAATCCAGATGCAGGCATACACATACATGCGCACATAGATATAGATATACAAATATATACTCATATATAAACATGGTCCAACATCCGAAACATATGTAACCAAACAGATAAAACGGTAATAAAAAAATATAACACATATTTGCTCTGCAATAGTATTGAGCACTCTCTTCATGTTTTTACTAATTACCAGTGTTACCAAATATATATATATACTAGCAAAAGTACCCGTCGTTGACTGGGTTCAAAAACAGCCTACAGAAAATAGACTCTGATTTATGAAAGTATGATAGGTTATGAAAAGGAAGGGTTGTAAAGAGATAGCTTCGAATTTGAGGGTATCAAAACCAAAGCAAAATATGATGAAAGTAAAAATAAAATAGATAAACCCCATAATTTATTATACCATACCTGTTCACACTGAAACACTTATCACAATATTCTGTGGATCTATATTAAAAAACCTTGTTAAACTTTGTGACATATTTCCATTCTATCGAGGTCAGGCGCGAACGAACACCCCACAATTTTATTATACCATATTTCTTAAAACTGAAACATAATTATCAAAGTATACTTACGCAGATAGATATGAAAAGTCTTTATTAAAGTCTGTGCCTATTTCCATTCTATGGAGGCCAGGCGCGAACGCAGACCCCACAATTTTATTATATCATCCCTATTTAAGTTAGAGCATACTTATCAAAGTATTCTTATGTACATCTATATCAAAAACACTTGTAAACGTTTTCTTTTTTAATTTTTTAATTTTTTTTTTTCCATACTTTGTGGACAAGGCGCGAACGCAGACCCCACAATTTTAATGAACCACCGTTCTGCCAGATCAAACATACCCATTCCTGTGTCTCAATACATCTTCTATCATTATATGTAATCAGTTTTTTAAAATAGTCAACCATATAGGAGCCTATTCGTGACCAGACACACACACGCACACACACACACACACACACACACACACATTCAGCTTTATATTATATATATATATATATATATATATATATATATATATATATATATATATATATATATATATATATATATATATTAGGTCGACAAGAAGGTATTTGCGGACTTTTTAATTTTGATTTCAAATGGTGTATTTTCAAGTAAGTTGTCATTATAATACCTTTACTTCGTATATCATTTTAAAGAGAATTTTCCGCTCTATCTAATCATTTAAATTAGAGTCTTTTTAAAGCAATTATGTCTTCTTTTTAGAACGTTAAATACAAGAGGCAAAAAAGCAAATTCACACAATTTTCTTACTTCAGTTTAAGCTAAGTCTAAAAGCTGATGAAACAGCTCGCGATATCAACAAAGCGTTTGGCTCAGGAACCACTACTGAACGCACAGTACACTGGTGGTTTAAAAAATTTCGTGGCGGCGACAAGAGTCTTGAAAATGATGAGCGTAGTGGTTAACTATCGGATTTTGACAACGATCAATTAAGAACTTTAGTCGAAACTAATCCACGCACAACTGGTCGGGAGCTTGATTCTGAATTAGACGTATATAGATGTATAAGATTATTTCCAATCACTTGAGAAAGATTGAAAAGACAAAAAACTTGATAAATGGATGCCTGATGAATCGAAAGACAACCAAAAGAAACGCTGTAATGAAGTGCCATAGCCCCTTTTTTACGCAACAAAAACCACCTGTTTCTCGATCGGGCCGTGACATGCGATAAAAAGTGTGTGCTTTACGACAACCGTTGACACTCAGCTCAGTAGTAAGACGCCGACGAAGTTCCACAATTCCCGAAGCCAGAGTTGCACCATAAGAAGGTCAAGCTTACTGACGACCGGTCTCATCCATTACAGTTTTTGAATGCAGGCGAAACATTACGACGGAGAAGTACTGTCAGCAAATGGATGAAATGCATCAGAAACTTTGATAACAACACCCAACACTCACACAGAAAAGCCCAATTTTCCTCCACGACAATACCCGACCGCTGAACCCACCCTGCAGATGTTGAATGAATTGGGCTACGAAACTCTGCCTCGTCCGCCATACTCTCCAGACCTTTCAAGCATCTCGACAACTTTCTGCGTGAGAAATGCTTCAAAACCCCAAGAGATATCAAAAACGCTATCAGCGACTTTATCGTCATCAGAACGTTACTGGCGTAAATACACTTGTTTTGCGTTGGCAAAAGTGGGTTGATTCTGATGGTGCTGATTTCGATCAATAACTTTTGCTTGAACCAAGATCTGTTCATTTGAATTTAAAAGTTAAAAACCGCAATAAATTTCTTGTCAACCGTATATATATATATATATATATATATATATATATATATATATATATATATATATATATATGATGGACTCGTAAATTTCGACGTATGAGTTTCCGCCACATCAATTAAGTTGTTCGGAAATTAAACGACAGCATACATTTAATTATTGATCTTTTTTATTGGAAAGATATGATGCATACAGGTGTAAATAGTTTCAGGGTGGCTCATGAAAAAGAAAATAAAAGAAATACATTCACAAAAATCCGCCAATTTTTATTAATCAAAAACAAAAAATGGTTGTAAACTCGAAAATATAGTAAAATCACAAACAAAAACAACGAATGAACAAGTATAAGTTAAAATTTGAAATTAATGTTTTTCATATTTATTTTAGAAATTATCTTATTATTTTGCTCCATGAAAAACCTTTGCTCTGCTCAGGGGCTCCATGGTGTCCTGAAGTTTGAGAAACCCTACTATAAAGTATGCTTTATGTCTACATGTGTTTTTTGTTTTTGTTTTTTTGTTTTTGTTTTTATATTTATTTAGAAGCATCGGTAATTGCCTATAATAGGTGCGGGCAAAAATGGGCGGTAAAAATAGGGGGACCAAGTTTTGAAAGCCGATTTATCATAATTTTTTTGTGGGTTTCCGACTACTTTTTGATTGCATTTGAAAGATTAAAGACTAAAGTTAATTTCCTAAAGAAAAAATTATCTGTACACGTGAAAAAGAAGTTATGAAAAATGTTTTCACGGCGAGCTAACCAATTCAGCTAAATTTTGAAGTTAAATAAATTCATTGTAAAAAATAAATATTAGTTTTCTGGGCCTATTTCAAAGATAATTAGTAAAGTCCTAAGATATTGAATTAAATAAAAAAAAACACATTGTTTGTGCAAAAATAACTGAATTAGCCCTCAAAAAGCAAGTAATTTACCGTTCGCCAAAAACGCAACAAACTAAATTTTTGAAAACACGATTATAAGGAAGCCCAAAATTTCAGCCAATCGAAACGCTGTTTCAAAATTAAGTCATGATAGTAAAAGGAGGTAGGGGTGTCCGATTTCTCCCCTCCCCCCTCCAGAGGTGCATCCATACATTCCTATTCCGAACGTTTGTATCAATTTTTATCATTTTTTTATTTAATTATTTTTTATGTTCCTGTTTTTAAATTACTTTTTTTTTTAATTATTGTTCGAGATTATATAAAAAAATATGTTACGCCGAAAGTTTCACATTCTTGCGAGCAAGGAAATTATTAAAATCTTGCATATAAAAATTATGCGAAATCTGTAATTTAAAAAAAAAAAGTAGAAATATTTTTGCTATTATAATTTTTTGTGTGAAAATATGAAATACACAATGCTTAATTCAATGGTAATATTGGTAGTTCAAGAAATTGATTTTTCTTCGAGTTATATCGAATTCATTAATACGGACTTTAGGGGCTTTTTTCGTAAAAATTATTTTATTTTATTTTTATTGTTACAAATTACAATACTTTATTTATATAAAAAAAGCAAAAATAATGTCTTGCGTTTTTTATTTACTACTGAAAACCATAACTTTAGTGAAGGTATTTTTTGTTTAAACAAAATAATACATTTTCCCTCAGATTTAAATAAAAAAAAAATAATCAATTCATCATATTCTACGATCATAATTTGATAAATACTGAAGATTTCATTAAAATTGGTTAATTGCCTGATTTTTGGTGAATTTTTAAGTAAAGGAGGGGTCAAAATGTTTATACATTTTGAGCATCGGCATTCATTTTGCCCGTACCTAGACTATAAATATATTTTTGTGTGAGCGTTGATCTCTATTTTAATTATTTTATAAACGTAAACATCGTATCTCCGTGAATTAGATTTGTCGACATATTATTTTATTTCTACAGCATATGATTTTTTTTCTCTGATTACGTAAATCATGGTTTTCCTTATTTTTAGAAAGTAAAAAAAAAGTGCAATAACGCTATTAATTAATCCATTCCTCAAACCAAGCCCAGTTGATTCATTTTCACGACTTGTGCACACAGCAAACAAAATGTCTAGACAAAAAAAAAGCATATCTTAATGTGATTTACGCCACTGAATGCATCCGTATTCGTTTTCAATCAGTTGCCAGTTATCTGTGCTTATTGTCGACCGTTTTATGTGTCTTCGCCAATAATTCCCAAGTTATGTTGTTTTGTTTCTATCTTCGCTACGTCTCGTCATTTAGCCTCGTCCGTCGCCATCTTCTTTTTTTATTATTATTACAAAACGTCTTCTTTGTAATATGATGTTTTACTTGAGTTTTTCTCATTGTTAAACCGCAACTTTGTTGTGTTTTGATTGACACTGCATTGTATTTACAATGTTATTGTTTCTATTCTTTTTATTGTGGTTATTTGTTGGCGTATAAAAAGAAGGATTGGGGTTTTGCGGATGGCGCGTGGTCGGATTGTCAGATCTTTTTGTTCCGTTTTTATTTTCTTTCATTTTTTTAAAGCGGCGTTTATTTTATTGTAGGCAAAATATTCTGATGTGCCTGACACAGTTATGCTTCCTTAAATGCCATTCTTGGATGTAATTAAAAAAAATCTAACAACGACGACAATTGAAAATAACATGGCGCCCTATTACCTTGACGAAAGTTTTTTTAAAAAAATAAATGATGATGATAATAAAAATAAATTAAGTTTCGTCGGCAATATAAAGAATTAGAATTGAGAATAAAAGAAAAACGAAACCTTTGCCTTGAAATGAATACTACGATTAAAGCATAAAAGGTTTTTTTCGGAATGAAATTAAACAATAAAACTCGACAGATATGGAAAAAACAATCAAATGCAACAACAACAAAAACAACAATGATAATAACATAATAATAAAAATGATAATATGTAGTAGTAGTAGTAGTAGTAGTAGTAGTAGTACGGAGAGAGGAGAAGTGGGAGAAGGACTTAATAAAATTAAGAAATTTAAGAAAATGAATAAAATGAAGAATGGGAGAAGAAATATGAAAATTGAGAGAAAAAAAACAACCAAATGCAACAACAAAAATAATGATAATAATAACAATAACAATAAGTAGTAGTAGTAGTAGTAGTAATAGTAGTAGTAGTCTTGAGGGGTAATAAAATTGATAAAATAGAAAAAATGGAGATGAAATAAATGAATAAAAATGAAGAAGAAATATAAAACTGAAAAAATATGAAAACGAAATAGGATTAAAAAAAAACAAGAAAACAAATGGAGGAAAAATGAAAATAAAATAAAAATCGAATTTAAAATGTTGAAAAAGTTAAGTAAGAGAATATGAAAAAGTAAGAAAAGTAAAAAAAAAATCAAGAAAAAAATATAGAAAACTGAGAAAATTCGCAGATTTTGACGACAAAAAAAATAGAAAATCAAGAAAATAGAAAACTTTTAGTGGAGAAAATCTGGTTTGGCTTGGTTTAGTTTGGTTGTTTTGCTTTACGGCATATCAACACTTTTCGGGTGATTTAATGGCGAATCAAGTAATTGTGGGAAACAGTTTTATGTTTCAAGTTCTTTATATCTTCAAATATTTATTTATGATGTTTTAGTTGTTTAGTACAGGAAAAATTGTTGGTTTTGTTTATGACTTTGCAGAACATGATTGAGTTTTGTAAAAAAGAGAAAAAGCAATAAGATTAATGTTTGGTGCACTTTTGGTTATGAACCGATAACTTCAGACAGTCTAATCTGGTAACACCAGGAGAAAAATTTGGTTACGACATCCTTAAGCAAAATAAATATTTCGTATGAGTAAAAATATAATTAATACTAAAAAAAAACTCTTCATTTACATCGTTTGCCGAAAAGCTGTTTTTTAACAAAATATTTGGAAGTACAACATTTTCTCTATTAAAAGTATTAAACCGAAAACTGGTGAGACATCTTAGATTGAATAAACTGGCGTTTCTGATTAATGTTTATGTACTCGTGCATGGGGTTGACGGTGGCTAAATAGTTAACGGCACGAACTGATAAACTTGGGTGTACCATGGGCATGGAATATGTGCCTATATTAAAGATAGCTTTCCATGTGGTAGGGACATCTCCAGGGAAGATCCTAACTTACCCTATATGTGCTTCCGGGTTGCTTTAGCTCACACTACTGCATTTATATTTACTCTCTATCGCCCCCACAACAGCGGAGTTACTATCTTGAAAAGCATATCTGAGAAAATTGACCAAGTCCTATCTGCTTATCCTTCAGCTAACATTCACGTATGTGGAGACTTCAATGTTCACAACGCCGAATGGTTGACCCACTCAAACAAGACCGATGATGAGGGGAGGTTCTGTCATGATTTCTCCATTGCCTATGACCTCACTCAGATTGTTCAGGAACCCACCCGTGTGCCCGACAATGACGGCCAGTATGCGAGCCTACTAGACCTTTTTCTCACAACTTGCCCTGAACTATGTTCAGTTTCTGTTCTGTCGCCTCTTGGATCTTCCGACCGCTCTGTTTTATCAATTAAGATAAAAATGAAATGTAATAAGTCCCCAGACGTACCTCTCCATCGTACAGTATATCGATACACTAAGGCTGACTGGGATAGCTTCCGTACATTTATATCTGATCTACCTCTGCATTCCATGTTTAAAAAGGATGTGTCCTCTATAGTATTAGACCTGACTGAATGGTTAATTGTAGGTATTGACCGTTTCATACCCTCTAAAAAGTTTCAGCAAAAACCTAACAGCCAGCCATGGTTCTCTCCAGAATGTGCTGCTGCCATTGCGCACAGAAATCACTTTTTCCACTGCTTCAAACGTAATTAGATGTATGGAAACTAAAGCCGCTTTCAGGACTGCCAGCAACCATTGTAAGAAAGTAATAAAGAACGCAAGAGAGTTGTATGCTCAATATGTTAAGTCCAAAGTAGCTGAGCAGCGGCTTGGTTCCCACCAGTTTTGGCAAATAGCAAACAGAATCCTGAACAGAAGCGTGTGCTCCATCCCAACTATTATCAATGGACCTGAGGTAATCTCGTCAGCATCAGACAAAGCCAAACTCTTTGTCAAGAACTTTGCAGCTAATTCTACCCTTTGCGACCAAGGCCGCCAACCCCCAATATTTCCTCCTGTATCAGAAAACACGCTATGTGATATACGTATATCTGTACGTGATGTTGCCAAGCTAATCAAAAACCTTGATTCCAGTAAAGCAACTGGCCCTGGCGGTATTCCAATTATAGTACTCAAAAAACTTGAATCTGAACTAGCGCCCATACTTACAAAACTGTTTAAACGTTGTCTTAAGGAGAATAGTTTGCCATCTCCCTGGAAAATTTCATCAGTATGCCCTGTATTTAAGAATTCAGGTGATCGCTCATCCCCCTCTCAGTACAGGCCAATAAGTCTCCTGTGCGTCATGAGTAAGTTGCTAGAATCTGTGTTAAATGCAGAAGTAATCAACCATCTCAACAAAAATAACCTTCTTAGTGACACTCAATATCGTTTCCGTTCTGCTAGATCTACAGCAGGTGTGCTTACAGTTATATCGTATAGGATTAGCAAATCTCTCGACGGTGGCAATCTTTCTAGGGCAATTGCTCTTGACATATCTAAGGCCTTTGATAGGGTATGGCATAAAGGTTTACTTCATAAGATCGCTAGCTATGGTATAGCTGGAAATGTCTTCTCAATTATTAAATCATTTCTTTCTGATAGGTTCATAAGAGTAGTAGTTGAGGGGCAAAAATCAGAAGCTCACAGTATTAATGCCGGTGTCCCTCAGGGGTCCATCCTGGGCCCAAGTCTTTTCCTGATCTACATTAATGATCTTCCAAATCACATCCTTACATCATTTGTAGACATTTATGCTGACGACACTACCATTTATGGTAGCACATCTAAGACAGTAAACGACCAAGTTCTCTCCAATTCTCTCTCCTCTGATCTTGAGCACGTAGTACAATGGGGAAAGGAGTGGCTGGTTACTTTTAATGCATCTAAAACCAAGATTCTCTCTTTACATCATCAACATTCTAATCCACATCTGGCATCAATTGAAATGAATGGCTCTCGTCTTCAGGAGGCCTCAAGTTTTGACAAGCTTCTGGGCTTGACCATTACTCCTGATCTTAAATGGAACACGTACATCAAATCTGTTGCCAAGGCCGCTGGAAAAATGGTGGGATCTTTCTATCGATCCGGTAAATATCTCACTGCTGATTCTATTCTCTATCTATATAAGAGCCAGGTACGTCCAAGGATGGAATACTGTTGCCACATCTGGGTAGGAGCTTCTAGAAAGGACTTGTCCTGCCTTGATAGAGTTCAAAATAGACTTCGTAGCCTCGTAGGAGATGTCCTTTTCTCCTCCTTGCAACCTCTATCTCACAGAAGAGATGCTGCGAGTTTGATATATCGTTATTTTCATGGAAAGTGTTCGACTGAGCTTCAATCTATGGTCCCCCCTCGCCAAACTTTCACAAGAAACACTCGTCTAGCTGTAAACACTATCAATAATTCCCTCCACTCTTTATCTGTGCCTAAACCTAAACGTAGATTCCATGAACAAAGCTTCTTTCTTAGAACTGCACGCCTGTGGAATTGTCTTCCGTTTTCCTGCTTTCCGGCTGACTACAATATGGTTGTGTTCAAGTCTAAAGTAAATAAGTTCTTGATGAGCCGTTCCATATAAGTTATCAAATTTAACAAATTTTCATTACTAATGATTACTATATTGTCCAATTTCTACTGTACACTCTTTAACCCTTATCCTTGAGTGGCCTCTTGGCCTTGATAATGTGGTGATGCCTATGTAAAAAAAAAAAAAAGTTCGAACCCAGTTCCACAGAAACATTTTGTGTCCGACCTTCTTGAAAGGATGTAATTCTTGTACTCGTGTACGATTTTTCGGCATTCTGGTCTTTCGTGGGTTAAATAGAAAACATGGCCACCCGATGCTGACGTTACTTGGAAACTTAAAATTGCGAAATCCGGATATAGGAAACGAAATACATTTTAATAGTTTTTGATGCAAGAAAAAGAAAAGAAAAAAAAAAGACAACTTTTTTGCGTCTTTTCTTTTTCAGACAATTTTTATCGAAATGTTTTTCACGGCATAATCACGTTTGACACACCAGTTCACGTCAGATCACCGAAGTTAAGTAACAATGAGTCTGGCCAGTATCAAATGGGTGACCATTTGGGACTTCCAGATGCTGTATGTGCTCTCCGCTTATCTCGGCATTGTTTCCAGTCGTCCTGAACTTCTTGAAGACTCAAGCAGTGCCGATTCAGGAGAGGTGTGGTTGTGATTGCGCAACCCTTGCTTCACAATTACACGCGCAGCTGCCCCTACAGGAGGCATCCTTTGTCTCTCGAGACCGAACGGAGGCATCGATTTTGCATTTAATGATAATTTGAATAAAACAAAGAAAACGAAATACAAGTTCTGACTACACGTTTTTACTAAATGGGTTCATCACGAGATTCGTTTATTTGTATAATCTAATATATAAACGGCTTTAAGTCTGTCTGTCTGGATTCTATTAACAGTAATTGAAAAAGAAATAGATGTTATTTTTTTTCTGCATTGCATACAACCTTGTAAGATATAAATACACACATATACGTACGAAAAGCCGTCCCAAAGGTAATGCCTCGTATTTTTTATTCCGCCCAAATGGATCTGAGGGGATTGCAAATTGCCTTATTATTATGACTGAACTTCATTCATGACCTAAAAGTTTCATCTCTCTGTTGCAGATATTGACGATGTAATTATATTTATGCAGATATTCTACATGATTTCTACTTGCGTAATATTTGCGTAAAAAGGTTATATTAAACACTAACATCTTTATATATATATATATATATATATATATATATATATATATATATAGAATGTATATATGTATGTGTATATATATATTTGTTTAAAAAAATTTGCCTACCTAGAGTTTACAGACATGATACTTAATATATAGGGTATTCGAACCCATGCGAAACTTTATATTTAGGTTTTAGCCGCGGAAAATCGGTGCAAAAGTGTGAAAATTAAAAAAATGGTATTTGCCAGGTGAAGGTCGAACAACGGTTTTACGAATATGCATGCGTAATGTCATAGCTACTGGTTCGTGTTTTAATCTTTAGTCTTACAGTAAACATGTCCACACGTGAAATGAATGTCGTTAACGAGAAAAGAAAAAGTAAATCGTAAACTAATGGTTTTGATTTCGATTTTCAGTCGTGGCGCACAAGTAATTTTTTAAACTTTTTTAAATGACTATTAGGTCAGCCCTGCTTTGCTCGGACTCTATCTGCTGTTCATAACTTTATATGCATATATATATATATATATATATATATATATATATATATATATATATATATATATATGTATATATATATATGTATATATGTATATATATATATATATACATATTAAAAAGTTTGACTCATGTCCAGATAACCTACACCTAAAATTTCAAGTGTTTAGACCAAAATTGGCGGAGGAGTTTGGTAGAGTCTGCAAAGGTCAACTCTTTCAACTTTGACCTCTTGGCAGCCAAATTTTCGCCCAAGAACTGATTTAAAAGCTTGCTGCATGTCTTAATACCCTTTATGAAAAAATGTTTAAACCCAAAATTGGCTGAATAGTTTGCTAGAGACAGCAAAGTTTGCTAGAGACAGCAAAGATAAAATATTTTGAACTTTAACCCCTTGGCAGCAAAACTTTCGGCCTAAAACCGATTAAAAAGCTTGCCCTATGTCTAAATACACTTATGTAAAATTTTAAATGTTTAGACCAAAAATTGGCTGAGTAATTTGATAGAGACCGCAAAGGTCAATTTTTTTAACTTAGGTCCCAATTTTGACCCTTTAACATTTATTGTTTTGGGCTCAAATCAAATTAAAAAGTTTGATCCATGTCCAAGTAATCTACATCTAAAATTTTAACCCAAAATTGGCGGAAGAGTTTGGTAGAGTTTTCAAAGGGCTAATCGTTGAACTTAGATCCCTTGACAATCAAATTTTTTGCCGAAAACCGATTAAAAAGATTTTCCTATATCTCAATACCCCTTATGTCAAATCTCGAGTCTGTAGACTGAAAATTGACAGAGTAGTTTAATAAGGAAATGTACACACACAAACACACACACACACACACACACAATTTCATTTTTATAAGTATATAGATTACTAAATATTGGGTCCAATATAATATGATAATAAATACAAAATCTGTATTAATCAAAATATCATATTTAAGCGTATTTTACGATCGGTCAATGTCAGAGGGCGTTCTAGTACAATATAAAATTGTGAGTTCAAGAATAAAAAAATATAGCCATATGACCTGAGTGCAGCAGTTTTAATCGAAACCGAAACCAAAATTATGAAGAAAAAATTATATATATATATATATATATATATATATATATATATATATATATATATATATATATATATATATATTCAGGTATAATAATGGTAAAAATAACAGGAAGCTTCTGTTTAGTGATATCTTTTTTTATTTTTTCAATTTTTCGTATTATCTTTTTTGTATATACATCGAACGTATGGATGTAAGGTCCAAGCATTTTTCCTCTCGAAGTGTCTGCGGTTTTAACTGTTCATGAATATATATATATATATATATATATATATATATATATATATATATATATATATATATATATAGTGAATGAATGACAAAAGTCTACATTCCAAAGTTAATGACGTTGACCAACTTACAATTTATTCCTTTAATTCAATTGACATTTATAATTTTCGACAGCGTCTGTTTTGTAGCAAAATCAATCACTTAATTATTATATCAATCAGTGAATCTATTTTGCCCTTAACTCATCAGAAGAAATAGCAACAATCAATCCATCAAAAAGAGATAAAGTGCGTTTTACATTATCAAAAATCCAAAGGCTTTGAAGAGAACTTGTGAATACCTTATAATATGTTTGCATTACGCCATTTTGAATTTAGAAATAAAGTCACTAAAACCCATCTATTCGTTCTAACAAATTCTATTAATTTAAGTATATTTTGCCAGAAATGTTTTATTTATTGATTATTAAATTTATTATTTATAAATTAATATTTACCCAAACAACATCAATAATTATAATATATAACACATGTTTGCATATACGAAACTAAACAAAAAAAACTTTTTTCCAATTTCCGGTTGTATCAATCATGTCAAAACGTACTTTATCTGCTTTTGATGGATTGACTGTTGCTATTTCTTCTGATGGGTTATGAGCAAAATAAATTCACTGATTGATATAATAATTAAGTAATTGATTTTGTGCTACGAAACAGATACTGTCAAGAATTGTAAATGTCAACTGAATTAAAGGAATAAATTGTAAGATCGTCAACATCATGAACTTTGCAATATAGACTTTTGTCATTCATTCATTATATTGCTCTGTAATTACATTGAGCGTCTTAAATAAGGACTGGTATATATTATAAGGAAATAAAATATATTTCCGCAGAAATATATATATATATATATATATATATATATATATATATATATATATATATATATATATATATATATATATATAACAGCAGATATGCATGGACGCATCTAAGATAAGGTACAGTTATTGGATTCACGCATATAAAGGTGAAAATTGTTACAATATTTTTTATATATTAAGGATATGATCACTGAAAGTTAGAATATTCTACGTATAGACACTAGCGATAGGAACTGACGAATCAAATTAAGCTACGTTATGCTGGCAATCAATCAAAAACCAGAATTGTTTCATAAAAATTTAGAATCTTTGAGCATTTCAGCACATATTTATTTTTTTTTTTTTTTTGTTAACACAAGAAGGATCTTTTGCTCTTTGCATGCAAAATTATAACTGAAAATTCTTCATCTCCAAGGCTTGTACAGAATAGTTACCCATTGGAAACTCTTTTGAAATTAAACATGGCTTCCAATTCAAGAAAAATGCTATTTCTAACTTAAGTGTGACAGATCGAAGCATTGATTGAATGACAAACACGGCCGTTTTTAAAGATGCGTCAATGCGTTACATATTAGAGACCCTATTATGTCAATTGCAATTAAGTTAGCTAGCATAACTTTTTCATTTGGCACGTTGAGTACATATCATAATGACCCAAATTTGTAAAAAAAATAATCATCAGAATTGAATCAAAGATGAATGAGCTTAAAACAAAACGAGAGATCAGATCAGTTAAACAAAACAAAGGATATTAGTTGAGATGGCGAATGATCTCGCATTTTTCGAACTAAAAGAAAACAAAGGTTTTCCAATCAGCTGTCTATAAAAGCGAGTTCAAAACACACTGCCGATAATGCTGTAAGAAAATTTTGGTAATCGCTAAAAGCGAAATAACCGACTTAACATCTGTTCGCACATCAACCAAAGATTGAAGAACAATAATTAATTGGCTATGCTCTCTCTCTCTCTCTCTCTCTCTCTCTCTCTCTCTCTCTCTCTCTCTCTCTCTCTCTCTCCAGGGTGAGTCAGTTCTCTCCAAAAATAAAATCTTTTAGACACTCACAGGAACATCTCTGTATTTCTTCCTGCATAAAAAGAAGTTAGCTAAACTGATGAGACGATGGAATACAACGACCATTTGAAGAATCAATACGGCAGCGAAATCTCAATGAAAAATTGAAACGACGATGAGCGGCGATAAAAGACTCATGTATATATATATATATATATATATATATATATATATATATATATATATATATATATATATATATATATTGAAAATATAATAAATGCATCGTTAATAGAATTTAAAACAAACATAACAGACCAAAGGAAATGTTATTTATAACGTAATTGTGACAGACCAAACGATGGCTAGTGTCTGCAGAGCTGCTTGGACGTGTCTAACTCCCCCCCTCAAAAAATATACAAACACACAAAATGGCTGAGATTTGGTCTAATTGCCAATTTCCTTTCTTTGTATTCAAGCTTAATTTCCCGTGATCCTCCGTATCCTTACCTTCCCGCCTTTCGCACTGAGTCTTACAAAACGCTGAACGTGACAAGATGGCTTCTCTTTTTACGCATCAACTCTGTTAATTATCTCTAGTTTAATAATAAATTTGTTAAAAAGTAAATAAAAATATACGAAAAAAAGCTAAAGGCAAAAAAACAAAATGAACGCATCTTGTGTGATTAATTAAGTTGATTCAATTTGTGGACAAGTGTATCCAGTCCCGCTGAGTCCGAATCAGATCTAAGTGACCAATTACGCCAGTGAATGTTCACACGGTGGGTGGTCCAAACAGGACGCAACAGGGAGTCACCAACGACTGCCATTGCCAGGTGACCGTCGTTGTCCGGCTATCATAGTCGGCATCACCGTCATGGTCAGCATTATCAGTATCCGCTCAGTTCTTTCCAGGATGTAAAAAAAAGTTGGAGTTTCGGTTTTGTCTTTTGCCGTTGTCCATTGTTCAGTGATGGCAAATTCGATGAAGATGGAGACTTGGGAAAAGGGATGGATCCATGTCACAACAGCTGTGTGAATTGGTATGTATTCTATGAATGCGAAACATCAGACATACGTGCGAGACTATATATATATATATATATATATATATATATATATATAAGTAGAAAAAGTCAAGATGTAGAATTGAATTTACAATATTTTATTCAAAACAAGGTATACGAAATAAAGGTGAATAATTGAAAAAATATATGCATATATATATATATATATATATATATATATATATATATATATATATATATATATATATATAGTAATTTATAAAATATATATGGCGATTAAGCTACACTGAATATTCTGCGTTTCATCCACTTTAGGATTCGTCAGGCTTATGCGCAAAGCCTGGCTTTTATAAATTACTAACTAGCTCTACCTACGTATTGAGCACTTTCGAAGTAAATACTTAAAGTTTACGCATAAATCTATACTTTCGTATATTAAATTTATGTGAGTAAATGAAGTAGTTATATATATATATATATATATATATATATATATATATATATATATATATATATATATATATATATACCAATACATTAGCATGTTCAGTGTAGCGACTATGTAATATTTGTCTATGTGTGTGTGTGTGTGTGTGTGTGTGTGTGTGTGTGTGTGTGTGTGTGTATCTACATAGAATATTTTGTATCTATTTTCAGTATTTACTCCGCAGTGCTCGATACGTAAGTAGAGCTGGGCGGTAAGTTTGTGTAAATATATATGGCAATTAAGGTACACAGAACTCGTCAGCTATTGCATGGAATCGATGTTGCTATGCGTTTTATGTTCCCGTAGTATTGGGTTTTCTAGTCAGCCAATCACATTCTTTGCTATTCGCACATCTATTTATTGTAGCAAATAGGCGCGCGTTTTTCAGGCAAGGGTAATTTGGCCTCTGTTTCACCTGTCTCTTTTTTCTTTGATTTGTGTTGGGAACTGATCTAGTTTTAACCCGGGGTGTTTTTCACTTACATTTTATAGTAAATTAGTGTATTTGTTTAGGTATTTGTTTATTTATTAATTATCATCATCATCATCATAATCATCATCATCATTATTATTATTATTATTATTATCATTTATTCATGTTTGTGTTTATATGTATGTTGTTATTCTAAGGTAAAATTTATTCTCTGTAGACGTACGTTTGCTATTTCACTCCTGTAGTTAAATATCGGAGTTCTTTAAAGTTTAGGATAGCTAATTTTTCATTTAAATATAGTCTACACGTTGTCTAAGTTCCTATATGTGCTGAACTGCCGTACTATTTCCCTACTCTACTATCGACGATCGTCTACTTGTCATTGAGCTCCCCGTTGTGGAGAAATGACATCCTTGGATTTTAAACGTAGACTTCTATGAAGTATATTCAAAAACGAAAAACGCCAAATAAAAACAACATTAGCGAATCACTAAAAGAACTTGAGTGGCTGGTCACAAAAAAAAAAAAAAAAAAAAAAAAAAAAAAAAAAAAAAGAACAGTACCACGAGGACATATAAAAACGCGTAGCCACCTCAATTCTATGCAATAGCGTAACGAATTCTCGTGAGGCTGAAACGGGGAAAATTTTGTGTAGCTTTCTTTTTTTTACATAGGAGTCACCACTTATCAAGGCCGAGAGGCCACTCAAGGATAAGGGTTAAAGAGTGTACAGTAGTCAAAAGGACAATATAGTAATTGATAGTAATGGAAGTTCAGTAAATTTGTTAACAAGTGGAACGGCTCATCAGAAACTTGTTCACGTTGGACTTGAAGACAACCATATTATAGACAGTTGGAAAGCAGGAATATGGAAGACAATTCCACAGGCGTGCAGTTCTAAGAAAGAAGCTTTGATCATGGAGTCTACGTTTAGGCTTAGGCACAGATAAAGAGTTGGGGGAATTATTGATAGTGTTTTCAGCTAGACGAGTATTTCTTGTGAAAGTTTGGCGGGGGGGGGACCATAGACCGAAGCTCAGTCGAAGACGTTCCATGAAAATAACGATAAAGCAGAGAAAAACTCGCAACATCTCTTCTGTGAGGTAAAGATTGCAGGGAAGAGAAAAAGGACATCTCCTACGAGGCAACAAAGTCTATTTTGAACCCTATCAAGGCAGGATAAGTCCTTTCTAGCAGCTCCTGCCCAGATGTGGCAACAGTATTCTATCCTTGGACGTACCTGGCTCTTATATAGATAGAGAATTGCATCAGCAATGAGATATCTACTGGATCGATAGAAGGATCCGACCATTTTTCCAGCGGCCTTGGCAACAGATTTAATAATCATATATATTTTCAAAACTTATCATATATGAGTTTGTGTGTGTGCGCCTGTGTGTATGTTTGTATGTACGAGTGTTGAAGACAGAGTGGAACATAGAAAAAGAACAGAGAGAAGGGGAAAACGGAAGTTGAAGAGTAAGAAAAATATTTAATGAATGAGTAATATTGCGCACGTTGCATTCTATGCAAGCATTAGCTATGCACAAGACAAACAAAAATAGAACTACAACGGCATGTACAGTCAATCTGTGAGTTTAGAATGAAAAAAAAATCAAGTAGACGAATATAACGGAAACGTGACAAATCATAGAAAGGAAATGTTATTTCAAATTAAACGTGAAAAATCGACGCACATATTATTTTTAAACTAAAACATGACAAGCATGCCAAAATGCGATTTCAAACCAAAACTTGGTAGACCAACGTAAACTGCGCATTCGAATAAAGCGTGACAAATTTCAGAAGCTTCTTTCAGATAACCACGCGCTTGTAGAACTCTCTTCCTGCTGACTGTTTTCCTCCTATCTATAACCTTGATCTTTTCAAGACTAATATCAATAAGCATTTTCTGTCTTTAAATAATCATCTTGTGTTCTTGTTAGCTCATTGCATCAAGTGGCTTCGCGCCTTGTCTGGGGCGATTTCTAAAAAAAAAAAAGAAATTCATGTGAAGAATTTTTCGTCGAGTTTTCTATACCTGACTTACTTTAAACTAACAGCGGTACCTTGCGTTGCCCGGGCTATATAAGAAAAGAACATGAAGTTGCGTTAATTTAATTATCTTTACTGTGCAATAATTTATATCAGTTTGAAAAAAAATCCACTGATGCCGGCCCACTGCTACGAATTCGGTACAGGGCATGTGAGTGAGAAAAAAAAAAGTTTTAAAAATATTTTAAAAAAAAAAAAAAAAAGAAGTCTTAAGCGGTTACGATTTAAAACATTTTTTTTAATATTTGTTATTTACATAAATAATGATTAGGGCTAGGACAACAGCATATTCTTTTCATTGTTTTGACTCTCGAGTGTGTATCCGTTAATAATATTTTGGAAAACGTTTATTTCTGTTAGCTTTTGCGTTTAAACAGGGTTAAAAGATTTTTTTTTTTTTTGTATTATTTACTATGCATTTTTTTTATCGGCGGTTAATTAAATTTGAAACAAAAATAATATTTCTTGATTCAGCTGGGGGTTGATTTAAGGATCAGATTATTATTAAATGCATGGTCACTAGGGCTATACCAACAGCATATTATTTTCCTGTTTTTAATTCTCAGGTATATATCCATTGATATATGTTTTTATGTGGAGTGATATGGTTCTCGGTTGATTAATTGTGTCTGTGTCGAATATATACTTGAGAGTCAAAACAATTAAAAGAATATGCTGTTGGCATAGTCCTAATGATCACTACTACGGCTATGACAACATAATATTGTTTTTATTGTTTTGACTCTTGGGTATATATTCGACACTGTTAGATATAGTTAACCAATCGAGAACCACATCACTCTATAAAAACATATAAGATATCAATGGATACACACGTGAGAATTAAAACAAGAAAAAGAGTATGCTGTTGCCATAGCCCTAGTGACCATGCATTTAATAGTAATCTGATGTTTAAATCAACCCCCAGCTGAATCAAGAAAAATTATTTTTGTTTCAAATTTAATTAAACGCCCTTAAAAAAAAATGCCAAGTAAATAATATGAAGTACAAAAAAAAAATTTTTTTTGAGATCTTTTAACCCTAAACAGAAATAAACGTTTTCAAAAATATGCTAAAAATAAAACAACAAAACGTCCGCCAGTAAAATGGGTACGAACGCAAAAACTAATAAATGTGAAACAATCCTCTAACTCATTCGACTACTGCGATGGTCATAGCATGGTGTTGAAAATTTGTGTATTTAACGTATCCGAGAAATGAACGGTTCACGCATGCGCAGATGATGAAATCGTTTCGAAAAAGACGATTTTACGTGACCCCCTATCAGATTCTTCCGTTGTTAAGGTAGAAAAAATGAATATTTTGTTCTAAATTTCACATATTATGCATCCGAGTCCCTGTTCTTTAAGACAGTGACGGAATCATTCTTATTCGAATTGGATTTCGAAAGTTTTAGCGAGAATATATAAACACACACACAAACAGACAACTGAGATGTATATAACAGATGTATTTCTGCTTCCTCGGTTGACGTCCAATTCTCTAATTGAACTTGGTTCCGACTTCTGATCAATCAAAACAGTATAGGGGAGATCCAGCCCGATCGACAAAGTCGTTATGATACTACTTTTCGATTGAACCGAAGAAAGACTAAGTTCTCAAACAGAATCCCTGGTCTGTAGAATAGACTTTCAAGTGAGATAATAAATGCAACAGTAACCCAACAATTCAATGTAAGGCGCTGGATTACTGGGTCTTCTTTGTAAATTTTTACCACCTTTTCTTTACATTGCAAGAGAGGCAGAACTGTTTTATTTATTTATTTTATATTTTTATTTGTTTATTTATTTTGTCAAATAAATTGAATTAAGTTAAATACAAATATTCTTCAGGGAAACTGAAATTTTCATCATAGTTGGTGTCCTGAGAATAAGGTCAAAGTAGCAATACCATATCAACCAATACAAGCAACCAAGCGTGAAAACTTCATCATTGACCGCAATAAAGGATTGTCATATATTTTATTGGTTTTCTGTCTGAAGATACAGATTATAGTATTAACGTGCCGTGACCAGTTTCACAGTTACATTATTGGTTGATTGAGATTGTCGGACTGACTTTTTTTTTTTTTTTTAGTTCACCACTTATCATAAGTTCACCACTTATCAAGGCCCAATGGCCACTCAGGGATAAGGGTTATTGTGTGTACAGTAATCAAAGGGATAGTGTAGCAATAGTATTGGAGAATTGGTAAGGTGTCATTACTTAGGGGGGGCGGTTCATCAGGAATTTGTTTGTGTTGGACTTGAGGACATCCAGGTTGAAGTCGGGAGGGAAACAGGCAAGCGGAACAGAGTTCCACAGGCGTGCAGTTCTAAGAAAGAAGCTTTGTTCATGGTATCTACGTTTTGATTTAGGCACAGATAGGGAGTGGGGAAAATTATTGACGGTGGTTTCAGCTAGTCGGGTGTTTTTTTAGAAAGATTGGCGAGGGGGGGACCAGAGAATGGAGCTCAGACGAGCACCTGCCATGGAAGTAACGATAGAACAATGACAGGCTCGCTACGTCTCTTCTGTGGGAAAGAGGTTGCAGGGTAGAGAAATGGGCATCCCCCACCAACCCACGGAATCTATTTTGTACTCCGTCAAGTCAGGATAGGCTGTTTTTTGCAGCCCCCGCCCAGATGTGGCAGCAGTACTCCATTTTTGGACGTACTTATCTCTTATATAGATAGAGAATTGCATCATTAGTGAGATATCTTCTGGAGCAGTAGAAGGATCCCACCATTTTCCCAGAGACCTTGGCCACAGACTTGATGTATGTGTTCCATTTAAGATCAGGTGTAAAGGTCAAACCCAGGAGCTTATCAAATCCTGGGGCCTCCCTTAGATGAGAGCCACCCATTTCAATTGATGCCAGATGGCGATCAGAGCGTTTATGATGTAGAGATAGGAGCTTGGTCTTAGATGCATTAAAGGTAACCAGCCACCTCTTTCCCCACTGTACCACGCGCTTCAGATCAGAGGAGAGAGAATCAGAGAGAACATCATCATTTACGGCCTTTGATGTGTTGCCATAGATGGTCGTGTCATCAGCATAGATGTCAACGAAAGATTTTAGTATGTGTTTTGGGAGATCATTGATGTAGATCAGGAAGAGAGTTGGGCACAGTATGGACCCCTGAGGGACTCCAGCATTAATACTGTGGGCCTCTGATTTCTGCCCATCAACCACTACTCTTATGAGCCTATCAGATAGAAATGATTTAATGATAGAGAAAACATTTCCAGTTACACTGTAGCTGGAAATCTTGTGTAGTAGGCCTTTATGCTAAACCTTATCGAAGGCCTTTGATATGTCGAGAGCAATTGCCCTAGAAAGGAAGCCTTTGTCGAGAGATTCGCTAATCCTATTAGATATAACCGTTAGCACATCTGCTGTAGATCTAGCAGAGCGGAAACCATATTGCGTGTCGCTAAGAAGGTTATTTCTGCTGAGGTGGTTGACTACTTCTCTATTTAATGTGGATTCCAGCAACTTACTCATGACACACAGGAGACTTATTGGTCTGTACTGAGAGGGGGATGACTTATCACCTGAATTCTTAAATACAGGGCATACTGATGAGGTTTTCCAGGGTGTTGGAAAGCACTTCTCCTTAAGGCAACGCTTAAACAGTTTGGAAAGTATGGGGGCAAGTTCTGGTTGTAATTTTTTTAACACTATAATTGGAATACCGTCGGGACCAGCTGCTTTACTGGAGTCAAGGTTCTTGATTAGCTTGGCGACCTCCTGCACAGATATTTGTATTTTGCATAGCGTGTTGTCTGTTATAGGAGGGAATATGGGGAGTTGATGGCCTTCGTCACATAGGGTAGAATTTGCCGCAAAGTTTTTGGCAAATAGTTTGGCCTTGTCGGATGCTGTCGAGATGACCTCTGGTCCATTGATAATGGTTGTGATAGAACGCACGTTTCTGTTCAAGATCCTATTTGCTATTTGCCAGAACTGGTGGGAACCAAGCCGCTGCTCAGCTACTTTGGACTTAACGGATTGCGCATATAGTTCTCTTGCATTTTTTATTACTCTTTTACAATGGTTGCTGGCGGTTCTGAAAGCAGCTTTAGTTTCAGTGCATCTATTACGTTGGTAGCTATGGAAAAAGTGATTTCTGTGTACGATAGCAGCAGCATATTCGGGGGATAACCATGGCTGGCTGTTAGGTTTTTGTTGGAATTTTTTGGATGGTATGAATTGGCCTATGTCTACAATTAGCTATTCGGTCAGATCTGATACTATAGAGGACACATCCTTTTTAAACATGGAATGGAGAGGGAGATCAGATATGAATGTACGGAAGTTATCCCAGTCCGCCATAGAGTATCGGTATACAGTACGGTGGAGAGGTACGTCTGTAAATTTATTATATTTCATGTTTATCTTAACTGATATTACGCAGTGGTCGGAGGATCCCAGAGGAGATAGAACGGAACATGAGCATAGCTCAGGGGAAGTGGATAGAAAAAGGTCTAGGAGGCTTGCGAACTGACCGGTACTATCGGGCACACGAGTGGACTCGTGGACAATCTGAGTGAGGTCATAGGCAATTGCAAAATCATGACAGAACCTCCCCTCCTCATCAGTCTTATTTGAGTGGGTCAGCCATTCACCGGATAATACCTTCACTTCAACTCCCAAGGTAATTGTATTTAATTAAGGTATTTAATTAAGGTATTGTCCGGTGAAGGTAGGCTTGCGATATACTTTCAAATGTTGCAATGAAAACACCTCATCTCAAAAATACAGACAATTACATTATTGGTGTTGCGTACCAACTAGTGGTACAGTGCATTATTAATGCGATGTGACTAGTTTCGATCGCATTTTTTATTATAGAAGTCGCTACAGACAAGCTATGAAGCCACTTGATGTAAGGAGTTAAAACAGATACTTCGTGGTTAAAAATCAGTCAGAAGAAATTAAAATGTGTAAGAAGAAATCTCGCTCATGAAATTTGGAGACTGAATAAGGAGAGGCATGAGTTACGAGGCTGTCGACAGTTATCCCAAAATCAACTTTCTACTCTCCTTGGGAAAAATTGGGGATATGTGATTGTCTCAGAAAGCCGCCAGAGAAGGGTCACTGGTAAAGTAAGGAACCAATCCAAATGTTTCTAGGAAAAATATGTGCGAATTTAGCCGGGCAGTGCCAAGTAACCTTGCCAAATAATATGATGCGCAACAGTTAATTTTTATTCAGTTATTATGAGAGTTTGAATTATTATTGTCGTGTACTTAGAGAGTGATGCATTATATTATTGACTTAACTAGACCCGCTTCTCTGTTTCAAGGTGACAAAAAAGATATTTATTTTAATGCTTACACATAGCTATAAACTCGTACTTCGTATTAAGAACCTTCTGTTTTATTTTTGTCTTTGTTTTTTCTTCTTCGACCACAACCTTCAAGTTTTGCTATTTATGTTGACTGTGGAACATTTTACTAGTGTGCCGGGACCAACTTCCGATTACATTATTGGTGCCCTGGCGGAGGTGGTTTGAGTTAACAAAGGAAAAATTGGTATGAAATGAAAAGAGTGATAATTAAGAAAAGGGAACATTAGAAAACGAAAATTACAAAAGATAATAAAATCTTCGTATCTTCTAAAAATAAAATATAATGGAAATATTTTCGATTCTAAATTTCGAAGGATGCTGCACATAAAATTTGCACTTCGATCATTCGAATCTGCATTCGATCTGTTGAGTAGCAGACAGTATAAATGCACGCATGTGAGCACACCCGCAATCTCAGAAACGTCGACACGTGATTATATTAGCGCGTCAGTACCGTCCTTGGGTTCATAAATAGGCCTCCGCGTGCGGCGAATCAAATCAAAATATTCGCTTGCATTGCCGCGAAAAAGCAACACGGAACCCCAATTTCCCGCCAAATTACAATTGACTGTGTAATGAGAGAAGGGGTGGAAGCAAGGGTGAACAATTTATCCTGAGTACAAAAAAAAAGGTGTGGAATAAACACAAATACACGGAAGTAATAGCACGTGCCCTCTTGGCTATTCGCGCGCATGTAGAGACAAAAAGATGGAGAAAGAGAAAGGGATTCGAATGGAAGAGAGAATGATAGACACTCACAGACGAATACATATATAGACATAAACACACACACACACACACATACACACACACACACACACACACACACACACACACATATATATATATATATATATATATATATATATATATATATATATATATATATATATATATAATGGCATCCAATTGCCCCAGGACGTTTTCTCAGCTGCGTTTCTTTTTGGCCGTCTATTAAAGCTAGGTTCTCCTGGTTCTTCTCGCGTATTGCTGCAATATTAAAAAAGGTTTTTATTAAAAGTTTGATAAATGGTCGAAAACGATATTTGTTTTTGGCCTGTTAGCTGGAATTTTATGCTTACGCCCGCGGGATGAGGGTTGGTGCGGAAGAAGGGACGATGTATAAAAAAAAAATCGCTTCACAGATGGAGGTGGAGAGAAAGAGACTGAGAAAAAGAAACGGATTGAAAACTGGATAGGAAGAGAGAGAGAGGGAGGTCGTAGCGCCACGTTCGCGCCCTTTTAAAAGTCTCGTCAATCTCGCGCGAGATTCACGTATTACCAACGCCCAAGGAAATTCGGAAAAAAAAAACCGGTCATGTAATAACATGAGACGGAACAAACAGACAAGGTTTTGGTATTTGCTAACAAGAACGGGCCCTTCAGTGCATTTACAAACGCGGGCTTAATTTATACACTTGTGCTTCCATACTAAGAACACGTATAAGTACACTCGCAATGCGCCACACTAACGCAGCCGCACACATAAACAAATTAAGCTATTTAATAGTGCACACTGATATCATCCCCCATATACTAGCTGGATACACGTCTACGCCGGTCTCTCAAATGTTTCTGGACTTTAAAGTCAAGCTATAAAAGTTCTCAGATTCATTAGGAGCAGATTTTAGAAAATCTCCAAGATACGAAGATCGTTCCAAAAGTAATGCCTCCTATTTTTGAACTAAAACGTTGAAGAGTTACGAAGACCATCGGTGTACCATTAAAACGGACGACCTTTTGTGCTCCAGAATTTATTTTTCGACATAGTCACCAGCATTCTCAATGCATTTTAGCCAGTGATGAACGATGCTCCTGTAACGTAGTACACATTTACATACATGTTAACATGTAGACACCGTCGCAAGGAGACAAAGACAAGGAAAGAATTCAACTCCTTTTTTTCCAGTTTAAACAACAAACTTCTATTTCCGAGTACTTTTCTGAATAACACCTTGTCTCTTTTTCAAACCTCTCGCTCTAGACCCATCTCTGTCCTCTTTCTAACGTGATTATCGGTCTGCGCACAAGTTCTTCTTTTTCATAATCTTTTTTCCTTCTACCTTGCCGTCACGTCACCTCGCACAAGGCTCGGTCATTTGTCATATCCGCGTCCACGCTCTGTTATACGATACCTTGATCGTAGGATCGAGAGTGCGCCTTGTCACTAACATCTTTTTGCCACTCTTAAATCAATTAACCCATCTCCTGACTGCGCTGACATCAACTACATTGGCTTTCGACTAAACGTTCGACGGGCGCCAATGAATGTTGATCGGTTCAATTTTTTTCTGCATGGAGGAATTCAATGACGCTTCTCTGCTTCTGAAGCATGTCCATGACAGGGGTTGTTTTCTTAGAGTCTCATACCGGCAATATTTGCAACAGATAGGTGAAACTTTCAGGTCATGAATGCATTAGTTCAGTCATCATAACAATGTAATTTGCAGTCCTCTCTAATCCATTATGGCGGAATAAAAAAAATAGGAGGAATTACTTGTTGGAACGTCTCTCGTAAATAACTAGTGTGTGTATTATTCATTACTTGCAGACAGTGTATATAGTTGATTAAGATCAGGGGGAGAGGCGGTCCATTATGAAATTGAATCGTTAAGAAAATTTACAAAATATTAATATGAAAAAAAAACATGTTTATTAAATAAAAATGATCAGATTTTTATTTAATTTTTTTTTTTTTTTTTTGCTTCACGGTTTAAAAAAGATAGGTAGAAACCCTTATAAGCTTGATTGGTCCCAACCTCAGGGTCTATTGTTTAGAATGAACATCGATCAATGCGGGTCGGAAAGCAAAGTTCATCTCAATCTTATTTGTTGCTGTAAACAATTCTCCTGTTACGATGGTTTCGAATTGATCTGGGTTTTGGTTCAGTATAAAATAGAGAAATCGTGAAGAGCTAATAAGCATGGTTTATATATATATATATATATATATATATATATATATATATATATATATATATATATATATATATATATATATTAGAATGGTGACCCGACGTTGCCCGGAATTGAAAGATGATCAACGAATATTTCACACTCCCATATTTTTATTGTCATCGAAATCGGTGAAATCACCCATTTTCAATTAAATCGATTGATTGCCTGCTCTAGTTAGGGACCCATCGCGGTGCACGGAAAGGAAGTCCACATTTCCCAATGCATTATAGTCTACATAGCACTGTAGAGAACGTACTATTGATTTTATAAAAATATATTTACATTTATATATAATGACTTCAAATAAAGTTTAAAATGAAAAGGTCAAATATCATACTCCAGTTGTGCTCTAAACAGGGACATTCATTCAGAATGCGTCCCTGCCATAACAAAGAACCTACTATTGATTTTATATGTCGGTGCTTTGCTGTGTAATGTGTTATTTATTTATTTGCTTCCTCACTGAGCAAATTAGGCACAAGGCCGTTTTTTAGTGTGGAGAGGAAAAATCAGCTTCCCCAAGGGGGCACTCTGGCAGGGTCCAAAATTAGCAATTCTCTGATATGAAGGGTTTCCCCCACATTGACCAAACTAATTGCCTTAAAAAGTAATTGTCCAATATGAAGGGTTGCCCCCACATTGACCAGAACTGATTACTTCCCTTTCCGCTCCTGGCCCGAAGGCCAAGAATAGCTTCTGCGCCTCTGTGCAAAGCTGCTGTATAATGTGCTAATTTTGATCAAAATCGCCTGTTCTTTCTTATATCGGATTATTTCGATTATCGATAATTATCATTCTGATACAAAACCTATCTAAGAACACTGTCAGGCCCATGAAATTTCAGAAAAATCGGCCCAGTCGTTTTCGAGTCCATAGGGAACGACCTCACAGGCACACAGATAAAGTTCTTTTTATTATATGCTAGCAGGCCACCCGGTGTTTTCCAGTCATAAAATACGCTTAAATATAATATTTTGATTTTTAAAAAAACACATTAAGAAATTTACGTGCGGTGTTGAACACGTCATGCAAAAAAAAAAAAAGCACGTAAATTTTCACGTCTTATAAAATTATTTGGAGTTAATGGAAATAAAATTAAGAAATTTATGTGCAGAGTTTGAACTAACATCGGTAATTATCAGGGGTATTCTGAGACAAAACTTAACTAAGATCACTCCCAGACTTATACACTAAAGTTCTGTAAATTTTAAAGAAAATCTGTTCAGTCATTTCGGAGTCTATAAAGAACGCACTCACACACACGCACAACGTTGCATTTATATATATATATATATATATATATATATATATATATATATATATATATATATATATATATATATATATATACTAGCAGTTTAGCCTAACTTTGCTCGGGCCCTATGTACTGTTCATAACTTTATATGCATATGTATATATATATTAAAAAGTTTGACTGATGTCCAGGTAACCTACATCTAAGATTTCAAGTGTTTAGACCCAAAATTTGTGGAGTTTGGTAGAGTTTACAAAGGTCAACTCTTTCAACTTTGACCTCTTGGCAGCCAAAATTTCGCCCAAAACTGATTAAAAAGCTTGCTGCATGTCTGAATACTCTTTATGTAAAATTTCAAATGTTTAGACCCAAAATTGGCTTAGTAGTTTGCTTGACCGCAAAGGTCAAATCTTTTGAACTTTGACCTCTTGGAAGCCAAATTTTCGGCCAAACACAATTAAAAAGCTTTCCCTGTGTCTGAATACACTTTATGTAAAATTTTAAATGTTTACACCAAAAATTGACTGAGTAATTTGGTAGAGACCGCAGAGGTCAATTTTTTTTTTTTTTTTTGTTAAACTTTGACTCCAATTTGACCACTTTACATTTATTGTTTTGGGCTCAAATTAAATCAAAAAGTTTGATGCATGGCCACGTAATCTACATCTAAAACTTCAAGTGTTTAGACCCAAAATTGACAGAGAAGTTTGGTAGAGTTTTCAAAAGTCAAATTGTTGAACTTTGATTCCTTACAGCCCAATTTCTAGCTGAAAACCGATTAAAAAGATTTCCCCAGATCTCAATACCCATACGTCAAATCTCGAGTCTGTAGACTGAAAATTGACAGAGCATTTTAGAAGGGAAATGTACACACACAGACAAACACACAGACAATTTCACTTTATATATATATTTGCAGACTATTATCCACATATTCATCGTTGTTGTTTCAGGACGTTTCGGGCAACTATTCCTTGGGCCTTCTTCAAGTGGTTAACCGCAACGGAATAGGAATGCTGAGTATTTTAACTGTATCCTCAATAATTACTGTCTTCCATAGTTACTGTTGACTATAACATGGTCGTTTTAAAGTCTAATGTAAATAAGTTCTTGTTAAACCGTCCCCTTAAGTAACCAAATTCTACCCAATTTTTAATTTTAATCACATTGGCACACCCTTTCTCATTAGATCACCGAAGTTAAGCAATGTTGAGCCTGGTCAGTCCCAGATGGCTGACTATTTGGGAATAATAGGCACTGTATGGAGGAGAACATTGAGACCGCACCGCAAGAACTACAAAAACCTAATGTCGTCACCTCCATGACGGGAATATACATGCGACTGGGGACCACTTATGAATTTGATATCTCCATGAAATTTCCTCCTATAGGGGAAGCCGGTTCAACCCGACTAGGGTAAATGCCGTTGGCATATAATTCCCATTACATCCCATCATTACGATGCGATTTCACCAAACTCATCACAATCATTAACCCTTATCCTCGAGTGGCATTCGGGTCTTGATATACGGTGACTCTTATGTATAAAACATGAATCAGATAAAAGAAGTCATTAAAATCTATCTTTCCTTTCTAACACTATAAGTGTCCACTTCTATTGACATGTATAGGATTTATTTCCCATCTCGCCTGTAGCCAGTTACGTTAGCCTCATTGATTAGTATACTCAGATATTTTATTAGAAACGACTCCAGACAACGCATGAAGCCAATTTACGTAAGAATCTAAAAAAAATAGCACTACAAGAACAAAAACTTGCCAACGATAAGTTTTAGATAGAATAGATTCTGACAAAGAAAACAGGAATTCTTCCTTTTTTGTCAGAAACATCGTTCATGGAATGTGAGGCCTAAGGACAAAATAAAGGAAGTGAAATTAAATATGACTCTTGTTCCAAGATTCAAATCGCACGACTGACTAGCGCAGTTGTAGCCAAGATTGAACTCACTACACGAGTTTGTAGTGTAATTCAAATCTTGTCGGTAGCTGAATCCTTGATGCTTTGCCAGGTCTATCAAGGGTATTTTCTATCGTGACGCCATCACTAGATGGGTTGCCTACCACAGCTTAAGAGAGTCCCATCTACCTTCGAGAGAAGGATAGACCATGCCAGTTTCTCAACCTGGTATTTTCCCTCGCGGTACATACAGCGCATCGCCTTCCCAAATTTCACCCACCTGATACTGGCCAGGCTTAATGTTGCTTAACTTCGATGATCTGGTGAGAACCAGTGTGTCAACGTGATTATGCCGTATATAACAACTGTCGTGAATAGTTAATTCTACACTGATTATTCCAGAATGATGAAACCGTATACGTATGTGAACAATATTGAAATGTTTATTTTTAAAATAATTATGTGTAGCCCCTTTTCAGCTGTGTGCTTTAATGTGTAAATAAAAGAACACGTCAAATGTTATAACGGATGTTTCTAACTGTTAAACACTATTATGTCGGCCGACTAAAGCTATCCACTTCCTTTGGCATATATCTATATAATACTAAAACTCTGTCATTCTTGGTTGTTTGCTTGTTTGCTTGCGCAATATCCTCCTCCTACTACTACTACTCTGCCTGCTCTTCTTGCTACTACTATTACTTCTCCTATTTACAAATACTACTACGCCTCCTCTTCCTCCTCTTACTAATACTACGCCTCCTCTTCCCTATCCTACTATTACTACTACTGGTTGACATGTATTTTCCCTACTACTCGAAACTGAATGACTCATAGAAATCTATCTATATATTTTTTTTTCATTTTAATATACTTTCATAGAAATGTTTCTGTTATATCACAAAAAACTATTTTCTTTACGTCACAAGTGTCATGCTCATACATTAATTCCATAGCTAATACAACATACTGACCCCTTAGGGGATGTTTTGCAACTATTCTGTATTACAACTATACTGTCGCAATTTTTATCACAAATAAATCAACTTTGACCTGTTGACAACGTATTTTGTTTTTACTGTGTACGTTTTCAGTGGCCTAATTTTTTTTTTTTTTTTTTGCGTTTTAAATTATCCAAATAAACAATTGTTAATACTTTCTGCATTTTTTTTTACATCGTTAATTTCCGTATTTCGTTTAAGTTATTTTAACGCAACTTATGATTCAATGGCTGTAAGGTTTGTTTTAGGTTTGGTTTTGTTTTTCAAAAATAAACAATTATAAACAGAACGACTCATAGAAATCTATCTATATTTTTTTTCATTTTAATATACTTTCATAGAAATGTTTCTGTTATGTCACAAAAAAACTATTTTCTTTACATCACAAGTGTCACGCTCATACATGAATTCCATAGCTAATGTGACATACTGACCCAACGGGTCACGGGTAGTCTAGTAGGATTTATTTCTCATCGCAAACAAAACAAAGAACAAACCACTGCATGTATATGAACGATCTTAAAATATTTGCGAAAAAAAAACGAACTGGAAAAATTGTTAACTTACGCTCGACGTGTGTTCGTTACAGTTCAAATCTTTTTAGGATTTCAACGTAGTACGGCAGCATCGAAAAGGAACAAACAAACCATAATAAATAAATCTGACTCGGCTTTTCTTTCTTTTTTTAACACATATTGTTTATCACTGTTTTTCTTTCTCCCCCCTCTCGACACCAGCTTAAACGCCCTCTTCTCTCTCTCTCTCTCTCTCTCTCTCTCTCTCTCTCTCTCTCTCTCTCTCTCTCTCTCTCTCTCTCTGCTACTGCGGATCCACATGTCCATCTCACCTGAAGCGTTTTCTTTCTGCTCCACTACACGCCGGCCGTAGACAGCCATTTCTCATCTCTGACTTTTTTTTTGTCGCACCAGCTCACGCACACTTTCTAATTTACATATGTGCTTTTTATTTTCGACTACTGCTGCTAATATCCTCACAAGCCAGCTATCTTACAGCTGCTGCTGATACTTTCCCACATGCTCATGCGCGCTCTGTTACATAACTCTTCATCCACGTCATTTTTATTAATTAAAATTATATGAGCTGAATCAAACCACAGATAAATCAATTTTGTGGTTCACAGTCTTATGTTTCTTTTACAGGATTTTAATCTTTAAATATATTTTCAATGTTTGTGCTAAAAAGCAAAATTATGTCTATCCATAATAAATATTTGCTAATGACATTCCTCTGAGGAGATGAGCCTTCCATTGAAAATCCATGGATTAAGGAAAGAACTTTAAATGACATGTATTCCTTGTTCAAATAATAAATTTTTGTTTTGAAAATTCTATACTTACTGGGATAAAATTTAAATATAAAACCTACAATGTGTGTGTGTGTGTGTGTGTGTGTGTGTGTGTGTGTGTGTGTGTGTGTGTGTGTGTGTGTGTGTGTGTGTGTGTGTGTGTGTGTGTGTGTGTGTGTGTGTGTGTGTTTATCTATCTAATATATAAACGGCTGTCTGTTTCCATATTTTCAAACTCTATCTCTTCCGAAACTAGGAGTCGGAGAGCAGCGCTAGGAGCTTCAAATGATTGGATTTTTTACAGACGGTTCTTTTATGGGTCTTTAGCCAGTTAAAATTGTTTTTAAAGGGTCAAAAATGGGTCAAAATTGAAAAAATCGTTAAACATTTTGTACATTCATCTTAGTTTATTTTTAACTTTTTAATTTATAATCGGTTCATACGCGTCTCACGTTAGTACAGTGGTAACGTCACCAGCTTTGAATGTTTCAATTTCGATTCTAGCTGATGACACCGAGGCACTTTTTTTTACTTTTGAAATCACGACTATAATAATATATACAATATAAATATATGGACAAATTCAAATATCATATTTAAGCGTATTTTACATAAGAACTGGTTGATGTAGTTGCCATATTTACTGTAAGCCCAAGTATTTTCGAATCCATCTGGATTCATCATCAGTGATAATTTAGCAGTATCAGAATTTTTGTAGGAATTTTTGACACCCCTAACACGAAACTGCGAATACAATATAAAAATCTCGTAATTTCTCTGTTAAAAGTGGGTTATTTATTTTCTTTATGGATTATACTTCCAAAATAAACTATTACAGTTGTTTTAAAAGTAATAAAAATATTTTTATTTTTTTTTTAAAACAGTAATGAATTTTCCGAACTCAATATTTTTCAATTTTTAAACTCAATATTTTTAAATTTTTAAATTTTAAAAATCTATCAAAATTTTTCTATTGATTCTATTTTTACGATATTTTCAGGGTCAATGTGAAATTTTATGTTCTTTCCAATAAACCGAATATAATATTTTAGACAAACGTTTTTTTTAAATTCACGCCCCCCCATTTTCACGCCCCCCCATTTTCACGCCCCCCCCCCCATTTTGAAATGTCTATTAAAAAGTAAATAATTAATTTATGTTTAATAGGTTTATATATCACAAATTGAAGAGAAAAGGTCAATAAATAATATATTCAAATTTAAAACAAAAAAAAAAAATCAGTTTTTTAGAAATTTACCTGTAAAGTCCGAAGTTTAAAACCTTATTTTATAAGAACACATTTTTTCTTTTTGTCTTTTTTTTTTTTTTTTTAATGAAACCTTGGTCCTTGCTCCTTTAATTGAAAAAAAAATTAGGGCTTGAATTACATTTTTCGAGGAGTTATAAGCTTAGAAAGATAGGGGGTCGAATAATTTACGCCTCTCATTTTGAAATGTCTATTAAAAAGTAAATAATTAATTTATGTTTAATAGGTTTATATATCACAAATTGAAGAGAAAAGGTCAATAAATAATATATTCAAATTTAAAACAAAAAAAAAAATCAGTTTTTTAGAAATTTACCTGTAAAGTCCGAAGTTTAAAACCTTTTTAAAAAAAAAAAAACACATTGTTTTGTTTTGTTTTTTTTTTAAATAAAACCTTGGTCCTTACTCCTTTAATTGAAAAAAAAAATTAGGGCTTGAATTACATTTTTCGAGGAGTTATAAGCTTGGAAAGATGGGGTGGAATTATTCACTATTTTCACGAAATTTCTGACACTGCTAGTGATAATTATATTTTATTAGTAATTCATTAGTTAATAAAATACTTTAAGTTATTCTTGTCACTCTTACGAGGGTTATTACTATTATGAACATTTACTTTATTAATATCTAGTTTTTAGTTTTAATTAGTAATGCTTATATATATATATATATATATATATATATATATATAGAGAGAGAGAGAGATATATATATATATATATATATATATATAGATAGATAGATAGATAGATAGATAGATAGATAGATAGATAGATAGTAAGAAAAGAAACATCACGCACACACACACACGCACAACAGACAACTTTCGCCTTAACACACAGGCACACACTGACACACACATACGCACACATAAAAAAGAAAGAAAATCATAAAATCCCATAAAAATCTTCACCAAATAGACCAAAAGCCCCCTCGCCTACTAAATTGATTTAACTCTTCAGCAACACTCCGACCATTGGTGACAAAAAAGTCTGAGATTAGCATTTCTCTGAAAAACACAATCAGTTTTGTCAGAGTTAAAATGCTTTTCAAAAATACATTTCAAACTTTCACTTAAAAAAAAAAACTTTATATAAAATATCTGAAGGGAGCTGAACAAGACTTGAAACACGTTATAAAAATATTTAAAAATAAAAAATGATAAAAATCTGAAAAACCCGCAATTGTTGATGGCTACACTCTTTTAAATATACGTTTTTTTCTCTCGTTGGAACTACACAACCATCACTTTATATATATATATATATATATATATATATATATATATATATATATATATATATATATATATATATATAAAGTTTTGAAAATATATATGACACTAAAACTACACAGAATTTTCTGTATTTCATCCTCGTGAGGATTCATCAGGGTATTCACCATGACGAAACGCTGAAAATGTTGTGTAGTTTAATTGCCATATATATTTTCAAAACTTACGACCTAGCTCTACCTACGTATCAAGACCTATCTGAGTGAATACAAAACATAAATCATAAAATATTATGTATATACATAAAATAATTATACATATACATATATATATTAAAAAAAATTTATTTAAAAAAGAAATAATTACATATATATATATATATATATATATATATATATATATATATATATATATATATATATATATATATATATATATATGCATAATGATTGACATTTCTTGATAGGAGTTTGCCATTTCTTCATGTTGTGCATACGTCTACATAGTTCCCAGTTGACTATGTAACAGAAACAAATGGAACGGACCTCCCTTTTCTTCTCTCTCTCCACCTTGGTGATTTCTAACGGTATCGACGATTCCATGAATAATAACTACCGCGATAGTACCAGGTAGCCGGTCCAGCTTTTGACAAGGTACATATCACATTCTCCTTAATAAACCTTTTCTGTGTTACATTTTATGAAGTTGTTGTGTTCATCATTTCAGAAGCTTGTATTGAATTATTTATTTTATTGGGTTGTGCACTAAAAGCATTCAAACCCCTAAAATGGTGACCCTGACGTGATACGAACATGTAACCTTCTGATTTTTTGTTCATTCTTTGTAAAACCCTAAAATGGTGACCCCCCCCCTCGTGATATACAAGCAATTCTGAATGTTGAGCCATTTTCTTCATTTTTTGTAAAACCCGACACAGCACAGAAAACCAGCGAGCTAAAATTCAGCCCCAAAAAGCGAACTTTTCAACAAAGAAAAACAACAAGTGAACTACTACTGACGAGTAACTCAACAAGCAACAATAGCATTGAACCTCGTTTTTCCAGAACTCTTTTCCTTTACAGACAACCGGCACATCACCCTGTTATTTGACTAAAGATAAGCAACGTTGGGTATACAGACGGTGAGGAAAAAGAGAATTCCGCTGGCAGCGGACGAACAACAATGACAAAACCCCTCGTCAGACTCGGCAAAGAAAAATAAACACGGAGTTGTCGACTTCATATCAAATTTAAAAAAAAAAAAAGAAAAAGGTGCTATTTCCTTGTTATGCATTGGACCTTTGCTGTTTTCTTAACTGGATATTTTAAGGGGTCAGCGCCACATCTTCTTTTGACGCATGTGGTCGATATATTATCTTGGAAGAAAACGTGCGCTGCCACATCACATAGCAGTCCATAAGCGACAGACTGCGAGAGCGTTCAAAAAAAAAAACAGTGACTAAACATTTTTTTTGTTGTTTTGGCAAAGAAGGACGCAAACACGCACGCACACACGTGCGTACACATACACACTCAAGTAAGAGATAACCGATACAGAAAAGAGAACTTTTCCAAAAAAAATAATATATATAATATTTCTCTTCGTCTCTCAGCCAAAGAAAACGTAAGTACCCTTTTAAAAAGATTTAACTTCAGGCTTTACGTATATACACATAAAAAGAATCTCTCTCTCTCTCTCTCTCTCTCTCTCTCTCTCTTTATATATATATACATACACACTGACAAAAAAGTTTTCTCTCTCTCTCTCTCTCTCTCTATATATATATATATATATATATATATATATATATATATATATATATATATATATATACACACTCAAAAAAAAAAAAGAAAAATCACACACACACATATATTAATTTTTCACCACTGCCTTTTCCTTTCAAGTGTATGTATATTTTTCTATTTTATTTTTTTGTAAAATCTTTTTTTTTTTCGTCTTTTAAATATTTTCTCTCTCTAATTTTTGTTTAGTGTTGAATATTTCCCCCTTTTTCCTCACGTGGTCCGTCGACAATGTCCTATCTATATTTCGGATAGTCACTTTCTTTATATATACGAGTATATAAAATAGTTGCCGCGAGCCTTTGCAATGATGTCACAACCTAACAACATCGTTGATATGGCTATTTTAAAAGCCATTGAGAGACTCACTCACGAGGTAAAAACAATTGGCAAGCTGGAGCCACAGTTGCACAGGCACCGATTTCAGGCTAACTCCTTACATTCACGCCACTACTGTCGCCACTGAAACAAGCCAAAACTGTGCTTTTATCACAGTCGTTTTGGTATGGAGTCGCGGAAATGCAAAAACCCCTGTTCGTACATGAACCAGGGAAACTAAGGTCTAGGGAGCTGAGCACGGCAGGCTCTCCATGGGATATTTACAATAACCGTGCCTATTTTATTATAGACTCCCTATCCCAAGCACGTTGCTTGGTTGATACCGGAGCGGCCTGCAATATTTGGCCACTGAAATTTCTCACATAGAAGCCTCCCGTGTCGTCCATCACAGTGCAGGCGATAAATCACTCCTCCATCCCCACGTACGGTCAAATTTCTCTGGACTTGGAATTACGGAGAGACTTTACATGGGTCTTCACTATATCAGATTTACCCTACCCCATACTAGGTACGGACTTCCTGCACCACCTGCAACCTGATAGTGGATATGCGCAGACGCCGGCTGATAGACGCAAATATAGAACTTTCTGTCTCTGGTGTGAAAACAAACACCCCCTCTATCAGCCCAGTATTCTTCATTGCTGCTTCAGATAACCCGTATCAAACTGCCTTAGACTCCTACCCAGAGTTAACAAATTTAAATTTTGTGGTAAGCAAACCCACGCACACCACAAAACACCACATCGAGACCACAGGTGCTCCTGTTTTCCTGTTCTCCTCGCCGCCTCCCTGCTGATAAACTTAAGGCAGCGAAGGAAGAATTTAACCATATGCTGCAGCTAAGAATAATACGCCCCTTGTCAAGTCCATCGGCTTCCTCTTTGCATATGGTCCCGAAACGAGACGGAGATTAGCGTCTGACTGGGGACTACCAACGACTCAATGTCATGATGGTACCTGATCGTTACCCAAACCCACATATACAAGATTTTGCTTCCTCTCTGCATGGTTGTAAGACCTTCTTCAAACTAGACCTACAGGGTGGTCAAAATGTCAGGTAAAATGTTAAAGGAAGAAAAAACAATATGATCCATTATAATCTCTATTCGTTTAATATTATTTCTTGGATGAAATTTTTCCACAACGATGGATTGGTCGCCGTGGCCCAGTTGAATGGCGAGCCAGATCTCCGGATCTTACCCCTCCTGATTTCTGGCTTTGGGGCTATGTAAAGGATAGCGTTTATGGCAAGAAGCCTGATACAATAGCGTCTTTAAAGTTATTTATTGAAGAGGAGATTGCGCGGATATCAGCTGACATGATTACATGTGTTACACAATCAGTGGTTAATCGCTTCCAGCGATTGATAGAGAGAAATAGACGACAATTAACAAAATAAACATATTTCATGTTTGTTTCATTTTATATTTCAATGTATGGTACTTAAATATACGTGTATTGCTAATATCGTTTTTCTTTAAAATGTTACCTGACTTTTTGACCACCCTGTAGTTAAGGCTTATCATCAGATTCCAATGAATCCGGCCGACATACCCAAGACTGCAGTAACGACTCCATTCGAAGCGTTTGAAGTCTTAACTATGCCCTTTGGTTTACGAAACGCGGCTAGCACATTTCAGCGCTTCATGGATGAAGTAGTGCGTGACTTGGACTTCATCTATAACTAACTATACAGATGACATTCTCGTGGCAAGTGCCTTACCTAAGGAACATGTCACTCACCTCTGCCTACTATTCGAACGGTTTCAGCGATACCAGGTTAGGATAAACCCTGGTAAATGTGTTTTCGGTGTGTCGTCACTAGTTTTCCTGGGCCACATTATCAGCCCAGACGGTATATCTCCGTTACTGGAAAGGTGAAGGCTCTACAAGACCTTCAACCATCCACTTCACTTCGCCAACTAAGGCACTTCCTCAGTCTGTTAAACTATTATAGACACTTTATCCCACACTGCGCAGATCTCCTAACTCCTCTTTCCGACCTGTTATGTAACAGGAAAAAGAAAAATGAGCAAATCTCACTTAATGAGATCCAGCTTAAGGCTTTTAATGAAGTGAAAACAAAACTGGCGACAACATCTCTACTTGCACATCATGTACCCGATGCCCAGTTTTCTCTGGTCGTTGACGCATCAGACAGAGCTGTAGGTGCAGTGTTGCAACAGCAGCACCAACAACAGTTACAACCTCTCGCATACTTTTCAAGACAGCTGAAACCGGCGGAAAAACGTTATAGCACGTTTGGTCGTGAACTCCTGGCAATGTACATCGCAGTGAAACATTTCCAACATTCACTTGAGGGCCGTCAATTTGTGATCTACACTGATCACCGTCCGCTGACATATGCACTGCGTTCTAAGCAAGACAAATATTCTCCCCGTGAAACACGCCACTTGGATTTTGTTTCGCAATTCACCAGCGATATCCGACATATCTCAGGTGAGCAGAATGCTGCGGCAGATGCTTTGTCCCACCTTCCCATTAATTCTCTGTCCTCACCATCGGATATCGACTTACAGCAAATGGCCTTAGACCAGCCAAGTCTGGACACGTTGGATCCATCATCACTTGAATTTGCAACTTGCAAATTCACATACCTGCCCGTGCCTACCTTGGACATGCAGATCATTTGTGACACCTCAACGGATTCACCTCGACCATTCGTTCCATTGACTCATCGTAGAGTTGTTTTTGACACCCTACACAATCTGGCACACCCCAGATGCAGAGCCACAATGAAGCTGATTACAGCTAGATTTTTATGGCCAAATATGAGGCGTGATATCACTGCCTGGAAATATTCCTGTGTATCCTGCCAAACGTCAAAGGTGCACAAGCATATCCATGCACCCCTAGGAACATTCACCACCCCACACGCTCGGTTTAACCATGTGCACATCGACCTGGTTAGACCTTGGCCGGTCAGTCAGGAATTTACTTATCTCCTGACCTGTATAGATCGTTTCACACGGTGGCCTGAAACCATTCCCTTCGCAGACATTTTGGCTGAGTCTGTAGCATGAGCCCTTATATCAGGCTGGATATCGCGTTATGGAGTTCCCACCACCATCACCACTGATCGTGACGTACAGTTTGAATCCCACCTCTTGATATAAGGATGTGATGTGGAAGATCATTAATGTAGATCAGGAAAAGAGTTGGGCCCATGATGAACCCATGAGGGACTCTAGCATTAATACTGTGAGCCCATCAACTACTACTCTTATTACCCTGTCAGAAAGAAATGATTTAATAATTGAGAAGACATTTCCAGCTATACCATAGCTAGAGATCTTGTGAAGTAAACTTTCATGCCATACCCTAACATTGTGAAAATTCTTACATATATATATATATATATATATATATATATATATATATATATATATATATATATATATATATTAAAAATAAAATATTGTGATTAACGGGAAGTAACTCGTGTAAATTTCTACTTGAGTTATGTACCTTGAACTACTGATATGTTTTAAATATTAATTTTAGGTACTTATGTCGAATACGAACCATGCTTAAATAACAACGTTATTATTTAGAAAGAAATTCTTTGCATCAGGAAGTGAGGGCTTTTTTTTTTTCTTTTTACTATTCTGTGCTTTCATCTAACAATTTAATAAGCAAAAATAAATACCGAATACATTGAATTTGGCTTGAAAATCCAATCTATAAAATAGCACAGTTCATATTCTGTATAAGTACCAAATTTTACGCATTCATTATTGGCTTATTTATAACTTGTAATTTAATATGTGTGATTGAGTTAGGGGTGCTGTTTAAGACTGGCACTTATGGCGGCAATTAAAAGTAAAGAAAGTACAGAAAAGGGCGCAGTTTTACAATCGTTCACTGTGCAGAGGGAGACAACTCTCGTTTATTAAGAGATTCGTTCATTTTTTTTTTTTATATCTTATAATTTAGGACGCTCGATGCAGCGATATTTTTTATTAAATCCAAACATTAAAAAAAAAGAAAGCTACAACGATTTTTTATGTAACAAAGTTAATAACATTAATAATACAAAATGTAGTCTTTATGCGATTATTAAGAGAAAACCAACGAACCAACGTTATTTTCATTAGATGAAAATATAAAAAAAGAAGCAGCAAATAATAATTAAAAAATAAATGTCATGGTAAGATTTAAAAAAAAAAAATTAGTCTGACATTTACTTTTTAATTAAAAAAAAAAGTTGCCACAGCTTCTGTTTTAAATGTTTTCATCTATATATTAATACGTGTTATTTTCTGTGTCACTCTTACATCCGGGTCGTTTAATTGTTATGTACTTCCATTTCTTGTCATAAATAATTTTACCAAGAATTCCCCATAAGTTTTGGTTTCGGTTTCGATTATAACTGATGGCAATCCAGTCATCTGTTTTCTTTATAAATAATTTTATCAAGAATTCTTCATAAGTTTTGGTTTCGGTTTCGATTATGGCTGAAGGAACTCAAGTTATATATAGAGCACAGATGTTCTGTTTCTTCTGTGGTCTGTAAATCGAGTGGAGGCCTGAAGCGTCATATGAGCGTCCACAGTAGAGCAGCACCAGTTGGCATCTCTCAATCTCAGTTTAAATGTGACCTTTGCAACAGACTGTGTAAGAGCAGGGATGGTCTGAAGAGCCACCTTTGTTCGCACAGAAAATAGGAATTGATGCATCTTGATCACATCTCCACATGTATATATATGTGTGTGTGTATAAGTGTATATATGTGTATATAATTTAAAAAAATATATATATTTCAAAAATACATGAAAATGATTGAGTAATCAACAATAAAGTAAGGGAAAGATGGTCTTCTGTCAAGAAGTGACAATCACCATATGTGTATATATATATATATATATATATATATATATATATATATATATATATATATTGAGGATGTAATCCATGACTTGGATTACGTAATTAATTAAAAATCGAAGTATTTAATTTCGGGCCAACGAGAAATGTATTATTTTTATTTTATTCTATTTTATCACCGAGGCAAAAAATGAAGTTTCAAGAGAAAGAGAAAAAAGAAAGTATAGGAAAAAAGAGGGAGAGGCTAAACCTAAAAAGAGAGAGAAAGAGTATAGGAAAGAAGAGAGAGGTGAGAAAAGCCTTTTGACACTCAAGCTAGCAAGATGACCGGGTCATTTGACCAGAAACCCATTGACCTGTGTGGGTTGCTAGGCAACAAAGAATAAAGGAAAGAAAGGGGCTAAAACAGATACTGAGAAGAGAGAGAGAGAGAGAGAGAGAGAGAGAGAGAGAGAGAGAGAGAGAGAGACAAAGAAAAAAAGAAGAGGTCCTTTTGATACAACAGTCTGCCAGACGGATGTGCGAAATTCCCACCCCAGCGACAGAGGTAGCGATGTCGTCGAGATAGGAGGTATCGATCCCCCCATCAACAGCGAAAGGAGAAAACGCCTGGGAGAAACTCCACCAACAGCAAAAGAAACGAAGTAATGCCTGGGAGAAATTCCATACCAATAGCAAAAGGAGATAACGCCTGGGAGAAACTCCATACCAACGGCGAAAGGATGTGACGGTGAACTTTACATACATGCGTTTTAATCCTGAGGGACGGATATTAAAGACATTTTGACCAACCGCTTGGAACAAAAACAAAGAAAAGATTTTTAAAAATGAGGGGAATAAACTCAGTAAGTCATCTCCGTGAATATTTCCTTCTCTCGTATATTAAGACATTGAATTCATTTTGCCATCATTTGTTTGCACTAAAGATACACTTTTTGTTTTGATATATTTCTCATTGGCATCTTCAAATAGTAGACAAAAATATCCCTCCCCATCTTCATAATTTGTTCTTTTTTTTATTTTCACTTATTTACATTATTCCTCTCCTACCATAGTCAGTTTATTGTTTTATAATAAAATTTAATTTCGAAAATATTACCACGGGTGTTTTTGTTTCATTCTTTCTCGCGTTTTTTGTCGTATTCAGATCCCGTGTCTCATGCCTTTATTTTTGTCTGTGTCACATGTGCGATAAAATACTGGAATCTTGCTTTCCCGAAAATTCCCTTGTACCCCTCCCCTTCTGGTAACGTGTTACAAAAATAAACAATTTTCATTCTTCTCGAAAATTTCTTATCATACCCCTATGTTTAGTTGTTTAAATCCCCACCTTTTATCGCATGTGTTACAATATATATATATATATATGCATATATTTTTTTCATAAGTTTTTATTTCGGTTTCGATTCAAGCTAATGCACCCAAGTCATATGGATATATTTTTTTTTATTTTTGAAATTGCAACTTTATAATATATAAAATCAACAGAACATTAACTCTATAATGATATATACGAAATCTGCAAGAATTAAAATATCATATTTAAGCATACTTTAAAACCAAGCTTATCCAGGAATTCGTGCTAGCTTAGATAAATACTTTTGCACTTTTAACAAAAAAGCTACAATAATATTGGAGCGTCTCCATTTACACTGAACATCTACAGAATGCCAACATCAATATATTACATATGAATGAGCCCCCTTTACTCAGTCCGGCTTTCCGGTGATCAGGTTTGAGTCTGCACGAGCACATGCTCGTAGGCAGTCCTTTGGTTTGGATATGATGAGTAATATTGTGGCTAACCTTGTCGTTGCTAAAAACGGGACGAGTTATGTTGGGGAAATCTTTTAAAAGGTTGGTGTATGCACTCGTTGCATTTTTCAGTAAAAACTGCACTTATACCTGCTATATTATTAATATTTCCCCGCATGGTAATTCCAGTGTTATTGTCGATTAATTTCCTGCACTTGATGTCCACAAGGATGCCGAAGTGGCATAAAAAATTTACACCAAGGAACAGAACTGGTAGCTTCACAAAGGTCAATACCCACTGGAAAACGCGTTGAAACCCCAAATTCAACATTACAGATTTTTCTCCGAAAGTCAGGAAAGGTGAGTGGTTCATGGCTTGTAAACAGAAAATTGACTGAGGTCGCTTCTCTTTCACCAGTCTCTTGGGTATGATGCTAACCTCTGTACCAGTATCAATGAGAAAGCGTGTACCAATGTTTTTGTCGGTGACTAGAAGGTATGATCTGTGTAGGTCTGGCCAGGAGTATCAGTCGCCCCTATTATCTGGCCTGGTCGTTTCCTGCTGGCTTGTTGATTCTAACGAACGAGCAAGGCTTGTGGAATTTGTAAGCCCTATCTCCATAATGTGCGGGGAAGCAACATAGGCTGCTGCTATTATAGCTGCCGCTTCATCGTCAAGGACGGTCTTGCTCACTGAAGTGTTGAGTTTGAGTATAGTCCCGCGATTTCTGCTGGTGTCTACACTGTGCTAGCTCCATGTGGTGCAACCTATCAGTTAGGCTTTGATTTAGCTGTGTCTGTCTTTCCATTTCTCCGCTCATGTCCAATGGGACGTTTATGGCTTCGGGGAGAGGATCTCTGGAGGCACGAACATGCATTGGAGCTACGGAAATGGTGATTTCCGTAATTTTATCCACGAGATCCACCAATTCCTCAACCGTGGTGTCTTTGAAAGACGCTAGGATCATCTGAAATCTGGACAGTACTGACAAACAACCTTTCCATGTTAAGAAAGGCTATTGAGGTTGGGGGGTGGGGGGGCTTATTCCGAAAGCCGTTCTTAACATGGAAATGTTGCAGTGTTTATAATATGCTGGGGCACGTTGTAAAAATTTATCGTTGTTTCATCCTTCTTAGTAATTGAGAGGGTTTTCTGCCCCCGAGCTCTTCCTCTGCTGTGAGTCCATCGTTCTTCTGATGAGTTCTGTTTTGAAATTGTCATAGGTGGTTGACCAGGGTGTGCCATGATTAGATTGCTGACCTAAGCCATGACTTTGTGTGACAGCGTGGCCACGACATGGTTGAACTTCGTTAGTTTGTTATGGATCCACTGAGTATAAAATTGTGCCTTGATGTGTACAAACCACAACGTTGGGTCATATGTCCAAAAAGGCAAGATTTTGAGTATGACCTGCATGGCTGCTGTCGATGACAGAGTGTCAGTGTCCCTCTCCATCGTAATCGCACTGTTACTGAAACATGAAGGAAGTTTTGTTTTGTTTTCTATGTGGGTAATCCGTTTGGATGCCATCGAGAAGGATCGTCAATTTGAGGAAAAGGAACTTCACATATCCGATGTGTATTAAGTCTGGTGGAGTTAAGAGGCACCGATCAATTATTCTTACGAGGGAAACGATAAGCCACTAAACCACACTAGTGCCAGGTTTAATTTAATCCCTTGCCACACTACTAAAATTTTGATTAAATATATCATTATTTTATGTTTCACATGTAATCCTTCTGCAAAAAAAAAATTAAATTTGTCATATTTGCCCCCTCCCGCAATACTTGAACAAATGTTAGGGGTGACATGTGCTTATTTTATGTTAAATTTATATAGAAAAGTGATTCCCCACTCTACAATTTTTTTTTTCAAATTTCTTCTTTCATATTTTTTATAAAGAACGTTTAAACGTATTGGGCAAAAAAAAAAAAAAAAAAAAAAAGTAGATCTTCATTTTTTTTTTAGGGGTTAAACGATGTTGGATCACGTCGTAAAAAAAAATACCAAAACTACTTTATCAAATTACGTGATTTTGGGAATATTTCATTTTCGTTTCATGACTGGTATATACATCATATAGACTTTTCTGCATTTTCTCTACTTTTAATAATTGCTGCCATAAGTGTCATTCTGAATACGCACCAGCGAGGAAATTTTGGTTACATTTTTTCAGACTCGTCAATAATTCACAGCCCTTAACTTATAAACTCAGGGTTCTTCGATATCTCAGCTAATGAATCTGTTTTCAAGATAATGTATTTTATATTCGGTTAATTTTTTTTTTTTTTTTTTTTTTTTTTTTTTTTTTATTAAACAGAACGAATCGCGAAAAAGACATATGCAAGAACAGGAACAATTTACGCGGTATACTAATTTGACTTGTCACCGCTACAACAAACAGAGCAATTATTCGTCGTAGCTGATTACTTATAGATAACCCAAATTTTTAGACAATATGATCGAAATAAAAAAAAAGAAGATGTGAAATAAAGAAATTAAATTATTTTATTTTATGCCTGTTCAAGAAGGTGAGTTTACGAAACCATGGCTTAAGAAAAGAGATTGTGTTCACCGGTTTCTTTTAAAATTTAGTTTCGTAAATTCGCCTTAAAAAAACGGTGTTAAGTGAAAAATAGTAAAACATGGCTTATCTATATTGTCAGAGAAACGAAGACGACAAAGTTCTTTACAATGAGCTCGTTAATGTGGCAGAATTTATTAATTCATGGACAGAAATGTCTAATTTTGACTTTCGTGATAATAACACAGTGGATGAGCATATTAAGACAATGATGAGTTTGGATGACGAGGCTTTAGAAACTCTCAATCAACGTTGCGGGTAATTTTTCTTTTTAAGTCAAGTTCTTACAAATGCAATGGTTATTCGTAAAGTTTATGGTGTTTGTACAAAGAAAGGTGACAGATCGAGAAAAAACAAGGGAGATAATTCAGTTGAACAAACAAAAATTAAGGTAAATGTTTCGTTTAGGTCCACCTCCACAATTTTCTTTAAAATGACGACATTTATAGGTTTTCGACTATGCTGAATACGAAAATCGCATTGAAATGTCGCAGAGATAAGTAGTTATCAAGATAGAAAAAAATGCATTATGCACGGTAATTTTGGCGGCCATCTTGGTTTTTTTCCTTCGTGTAAAATTCTGATTGCTTAGGGCGCGCGCGCATGCGCGTAAAAAAATGGCCGCCAAAATTACCGTGCATAATGCATTTTTTTCTATCTTGATAACTACTTATCTCTGCAACATTTCAATGCGATTTTCGTATTCAGCATAGTCAAAAACCTATAAATGTCGTCATTTTAAAGAAAATTGTGGAGGTGGACCTAAACGAAACATTTACCAAAATTAATAATAAGAAAAGGCGAACCTGAACGAGAATCACCCCCACCCATTTTAACCGGTATTCTGAAGTTAGAATTTTTGGCACTGTTTTACAATTGGTCATTGTTTTGAGAGACACCACCCATCCCTCCCCCTGCCCCTCACCGCCCTTCCCCCCAATGTAAACAGAATTTTTGTGAAATTTAAACAGTTCTTCTGTTCGGTGTATGTCGGCGCGTTTACTTACGGTAAAACGGTAAATTAAACTGCAGAAACACCTCTTAAATGTTGTAAAAGTTCTATAATTGATGATACACCCCCTGCAAAAAATAATTAAAAAACGAAAAATAAAAATGTTTTTGTAAATCGCTCGTGAAAACTTAATTTGTTTTTAGATCAATTAAAAAGCATCAAAAACTACGTAATACAGAAAAATGAACTACATTTTGGTTTTGAAAACTTTCTTGTTATTTAAATGTCTGCTTAAAAATTCTTCCGCGATGTGACAAGTCACCTTACTACGCGCGTCCATGCGCGAACGCATCATGTAAGAATAGCATAAACGATGGCGGTGAATTGGCACAAAATAGTGCGAGGGTTCTAGGGTTAATACCATGCAAACGGTAAATTTGCGACGGGTTTGAATATCAGATTCGTTGTCAGCGACCCCGAAAACCTATAAAAAAACAAACTTTATTGGTCGCTGTTCTGTTGTAGTTAAAGTAAACATTTACCAAAAATCACTTAATTTGATGCAGTAGTTTTTTTTTTTTTTTTTTTTTTTTTTTTTTACAGCGGAAAAACACATTTATATTACGGCGCACTAAAGGTAGCCATGTTTGGATATTTAGAACATGCCACAGGGAGATAACTCGGTCTAAGCGCCGACACTCCCTCCCCCATCTTAAATAGCTTTTCTTCTTAAAAATCGAAACATGGCTACCTTTTAATCAGAATCATATGTGAGAAATTTAATTTTCACATACTCAATACTCCCTGGCAGAGGCAAAATAAATTCATAACTTACAAAAGCCATACCTTAAACTCAAAATTTATTCAATAATAACAGCAAAGAAAAGTTATTGGTCCTATTATATAGTCCATTGCAAAATGGTGGGCAAGTTTTGCCTCCCTAAACAGGAAGCCGGTAGTTAAACTCCTATTGGTGGAGTGTTAGTTCATTTCCTCGAAAGGATCCATGATAATTTATGGTGTTCTTGGCAAGAATGCTGCTGCCTATAATTAGGCATAAAGCAAATCTCTTGGGACTCTAATTGAATTGAGAAAAGTTCCAATATATATAATAGATATAAGCATGAAGAAAATGTTCAAAGGATGCCATCCTGTAATTAGGATATCTTCGGCACAATATAAAGGTGTCTCTGCTTGTAGAGATATAAGTCCTTTGTTCACCAACAGTTTGGTGGTGATATAACATGAAGAAATTGTGTCAGCTCCATCTCAGAGCGGCCATTGATGAGTCCTTGCTGCCGAGTGGTTTAATGTGGACTGAAAAATGAAAAACCATGATACAAAAAGGGGGTGCCAAGTAATTAACTTGATTCATTCAAAGTAACCAATCACAGGCCGTCTACTAGAACTGTGTAGGCAACTTAAACAAGAAACATGGCTATGTAAATGGAATTTCTTACACATAACAAATTGATTTTCCGCTATAAAAAAAAAAAACTACTTGATCAAATTTGGTGAAATTTTTTTTCAGAGAACTTCATTCCATAACAGATATATACAATATAACATTTTTCGATATTTTCATTTTTTTTTTAATGTCCTGATTAAACGGTACAAGTACCGACAACTCTCTTTTACTCAGATTCGTTCATTTTTTTTTATCTCATAATTTAGGATGATCAAACAACGATATTTTATTAAATCAAAACATTAAAAAAGAAAGCTGTGACAATTTTTATTTTAATGTAACAAAGTTGCTGACATTAATAATACAAAATGTAGTTTTTATGCGATTACTAAGAAAATCGTTTCTGTTTTCATATCATAATTTGCAGCGTTAAAACTAACAGACTATTTTACCTGTTGTCAATGGATGATTAATGATTGAGTACTAATATACCAGATTCTTTAAAAAAAAAAAAAAAAATCAATTTAAACATTTGAAAGGGGGTGCTCAGTTTTTAGTTACAACGTTCTGGTAAATCAATCTCCCATTTTGTAAACAAAACACGCAAGGAAAATCAAAAGAAAGTAACAAGAAAGGATAGAAAATAAAAATGACATGAACCGCATTTGTAATTTAGAAATGTTTTGAGATATTATCTCACCTTGGTTTTGCCCTTGGCAGAATGAAAGAAAGCAAACAATCACAACAGGCTCACCTTTAAACTTCAACGTAAATTTTATTAAACTAAAAAGATCCAAATTGCGAAAGATGTGCCATCTTTAGCCTTCCTGCTGAAATAGAGCTGGTAACACCCATAAGGGTGGTAGTTCATAATTTATCTTTGTGTTTGCAGGATTCAAGATGCTACATTGTTCGAAGAATAGTTGCAACAAGTCGATGAGTTAAGTGATGCCTTCCAAGAATGAATGCTGAGAGTCCGGTAGTCATCATGGAGTAAATAACCATCCAAATGGTGGACAAAGGGCAGGTCAAAATGTAGACCTTAAATTCGTCTCGAAGATACATTATACAAGTCATGAAGAAAGTCAATCAATTGTAGAGCACAACAATGTACGAAGAATACAATATTTCACCCAACATAAGGGCGTTGGTGTTTGCAAAGGATAACATTTTGCCCCACGTTAGGGCATTAATACGTCTCAGTGAGACAAAGGGGTTTAAGGCTACATACCTCGAGTGAGTTTTCTTATGTCCATTCGACCTGTTGTCTTTGTGAAAACTGAGGCGACCAAACATAAAAATAGCGCCAAAAATACAACTTGGCAGCTAGTAACAACAATCAATCTGATAGGTTCAAACAAAATCGTGGGCGGTCAAACTGACCAATGAGGATCCTGCTTATTTCTGCAGAATTTCTTACCATGTTTATTTTTTTCTTGATGAAAAATACAGATGAAAAGTGAGGTTTTGAAGGTTTTTTGTTTTTTTTGTTAGTTTTTTTATGAAAAGTAAGTTTTTGGAGTTTTAACATTTTTTTTTAATTGCTATAAATTTTGAGAAGATGCTATAGAAATATTTCGAAATTTTTAAGTCCTTTTTCGCTTTTCATATTGTATGCCGCTCAATACATGGCCTCATTGACATGAGACCATTTCATATCTCCTGCTGATCCCAATACACGCTTTAATCTTCTTTTAATGCAAGACCAGTAGGCCTCAATATTGTTAGCAAACACCAGCGATGGGGTCCACAAAATTTTCGGAATGGTTGACGATCCCGTGCATATAGCCTCGATTTCCCAAAATCGAATAGCTCCTCTACCTGAAAAGTTGAGCCAGCAGTAACACATTCGGAAATAACATGTTCCAGTGTTGTGGCCGAGCGGTCTAGGATTTTCTGTAAAAGTCTTTTGAGGGGGAGTGGTCATTTAGTGATTTTACCAACATGGTTTTTTCCTTTAGAAAAGCAGACTTTGGTTGATTTGGACTACATGTCCTGGGCTGCCAATCAGTTCCCTGTATTTTACTGGCGCATACATCTCTGCAATATTCATATCACTGAATTTAAATGCTATTGCCATTTGCTAAGCATGTGACAGGAAGTTCTCAAATGAAGTCGAACATTATTTGTAAGATTGTTGAAATTGTCAGTTTCTGTTTAGCTTTTTCAAAAAATTTACCATTCCGTAAAGATATTGTACTCTTGCAACGGCAGCATCTCCAGCTAAAGTTATCTAGTTTGGCTCTGGCATATGCCTGCGTGGACATGTCATGGCTACATGAGCAAACCTTGCTTTGTGGTATGAATTGTTTTCTTTTTTTTTTTTAATTACATTTTCACCCCAAACAAGGCACAGTGCCACTTTGATGTAGGGGGCTACTATCTGGGACATAACTGCAGCGATACTATGTAAGGAGTTGAGCAGCAAGATGTCTGTTCACATTACACTTGAACTTCTGCATGTTAGTACAGTTTGGGAACTCAGAAGGGAATTCCAAGGTGTAGTAGTTCTAGGGAAGAAACTATTAGAGTAGTCTTATAATTAGGGATCTCTCTACTGTGTAGGTGTGGTACTTTGCTGTTGTTGGGGGTATTTACGTTGAGCGGGTTACAAGGGCTTGTAGTTCATCGGAGCATCCACCATTAAAATACTTGTAAAAACAGACAGAGGGATGCAACATTTCACGATGGGACAGAGGTTGAAGCTTAGATGACAGTTTGGCAACTCTCTTTTGAACTCTGTCCAGGAATGAGAAACTAGTAGCAGATGCACCAGCTCAAGTGTGACAACAATACTCCATACATAAGCGAATGGTGGCCTTGTAGAGGTACAGGATAGTTTCAGGCTTAAGTAACTTTCTAGCACGGTAGAGAGAGAGCTCACCTTCTTCGCAGCAACCTTGGCAATGCTCTTGATGTATCTGTTCCATGTTCCTGGGCATATTGTATTGGTGATTCACTAAGTTTCTTTATTAATCCCTATCTTGGGTTTCTGGAGGTAGTGGTACTACTTAATTCTCACATGTTTCCAATGAAAAAAGAAAGAAAGAAAAGAAAAAACAAAAAAAGAAATAAAAAATCAAAGGGCAATAATTAATTTCCATGTTTACAAAATAGGGGATCGATTTACTATAACATAACTAAAAACTGAGCACATCATGAAAATGTCGAAATATTTTTTTTTAAATAATCTGGTATATTAGTGTCTAATCAATAATAATCCACTGAAAAATTGCAAAATTCAAACAGAAAAAAAAGTAGGGGAGGAGGTGATTCTCATTGAGGTCCGCTGCAAAAATTGAAAGTAATCTAAAATAAGCAATCTGAGTTATGTCCCCTGTTTTAAAAAATCGATCTTTCGCATTTCTTTGTACAAGCACCTGTTTATTATTGTTTTTCTGCCTCTCATTTTTTTTTTTTCTCTAGCTGACTAAAAATATCGGTTAGTTTCAGGGTTCACACAAACTTGAAAAGTCCTTGAATTTTGACTTTTGCCTTGAAAAAGCCTTATTTCTATTATTTCCTTGAAAAAATCCTTGAAAATGTCTTAAAACAGCCTTGAAAATCATATTTCTGTCCTGTAAAAATATTTGTTACAATATTAAAAATGAAATCAAAATAAATACTATTATGGTATTTTTAAGTATTAATAAAGGATACCATTAAAATATTTATTAAATACTGAAAATAAAAATGAAATACATTCTCTTCTGAAATTGCATCATATTATTGTGGAGTAACATCCCTTTATCATGAAACTTGCTTTTACTTTTAAGTGTTTAATTTCTTGTATTGTAAGAGTTATGTCCCTTTATCGCAAAACTACTTGATGGTTACCTGCTTATCCTGATTCTTTCCGTTATCTGACCGGAAATGCTTGTTAAAGTTTAGATTTATGGCAGTAACAAAACTGCATAAGAACCATGATTTTTCCTGCTGTCAATTAAGATTTTTGGTTAGTTATATCATTGTTTATATATCAAATTTTGTTTTTAAAACTTGAATTTTGTCTGGAAAAGGCCTTGAAAATGAACATTGAAATCTGTATGAACCCTGAATTTGAAAAATAATACTGGTCAACAACAAATTTGTTGTTTGTGTTTTTCCAGCTGATTTGAGACAAATCTGATACGCTGAATCCAAAAGTCAATGGGTTTACTCAATCAGATCAAATTTTTGAGTCATGACCATGTTTTTTTTTACATTTTAGCATTTTAGAAGTTGGTGGGAGTAAAAGGTCATGTCGAATAATTGTTTTGATTGGAAATTATTATTTTAATAATAATTATTCAGATCCAATAGTTTTGGATGATTTTGTCGAAAAGAGATCAGTTTTAAGTCATAAAATCTCCAATTCTTCCAAAACATGGTGCTTGGCATACACTAAGAAGGGCTGGTCTGTGTGTTGCAAAGGAAGGAACATCATCAACGACCCTCTGACGAACAGAGGCAGAATACTCTTCCCACTATTGCACACCGGCTCTAGGTGTATCAGAATTTTGGGGGAATTTTTGGCACCCCTAACACAAAACTGTGAATAAAATATAAAAAACCCGTAATTTCTCTTTTTAAAGTGGGTTTATTTTCTTTATAGAATATACTTCCAAAAATAAACTAATAAAGTTGTTTAAAAAAATAAACAAAGTGGAACTGGAAACATGGAAGGCATCTGTTCTTGTAGTAAATATTTTTTTTTTTTTTTTTTTACATAGGCATCACCTCTTATCAAGGCCCAGAGGCCACTCGAGGATAAGGGTTAAAGAGTGTACAGTAATAAAATTGGACAATATAGTAATCGTTAGTAATGGGAGTTCGGTAAATTTAACTTAAGTGGAACGGCTCATCAAGAACTTGTTTACGTTGGACTTGAAGAAGACCATATCATAGTCAGCTGAAAAGCAGGAAAATGGAAGACAGTTCCAGAGGCATGCAGTTCTTGGCAACAATAAGGCCAGAAACTATGCAGAACTTGTCGACAGCATGCTGACTGCTTTAAGAGATCTAGGCTGCAACATGAGTGCCAAGATGTACTACCTATTTTCACATATGGACTGGTTTCCTGAGAACCGTGTTCAGTGAATGATGAGCAGGACCTGAAAGAGATGGAGATCATGTATCAGGGTTACTGGGATGCAGTCATGATGGCTGATCACTGTTGGAATCTGCAGAGAGACCTCCCTGCTGCTGGGCATTCGAGGAGAAACGGAAATCCAAACTCTAAAGTTTGAAAAGTAATGAAGCAACATGCAATTTACATGTACTTACCCTTATCCATTTCCACCATTCAGTTTACAGTAATCGTCAGATAATCAATATATATTGTTAGCAAAACATTTTTTCTCTGAAAAGCATATTTAGGATGATATGTGTTGACAAAATCAGCTGTTAATGCCACAAAAATGTAATCAATTTTTTCATAAGATCTTTTTTTTTTGTTTGCTTTTTTTTTCTGCTTGTTTTTTGGTTTGTTTGTTCTTTTGGGTTTTTTTTTTTCAAATCAACTTAACACAAAAACTTGACTTGATGAAAGAAACGGTTGTTATTTCTTGATTCAGCAGAAATTGAAATCCGAAATTGTCAATCAAAAACAATCTATATATATATATATATATATATAAACGAAATTGTCTGTGTGTGTACATTTCCCTACCAAACTACTCTGTCAATTTTCAGTCTACAGACTAGAGATTTGACATAAGGGGTATTGAGATTTGGGAAAATCTTTTTAATCAGTTTTCGGCCAGAAATTTGGCTGTCACAAGGGGTCAAAGTTCAACAATTTGATCTTTGAAACCTCTATTAAACTTCTCTGCCAATTTCAGGTCTAAACACTTGAAATTTTAGGTGTAGATATGGATCAAACTTTTTAACTTGATTTGAGCCCAAAACAATAAATTTTAAGAGGTCAAAATTGGGATCAAAGTTTAAAAAACTTTGACCTCTCAGCAAATTTTTGATCTAAACATTTGAAATTTTACATAAAGTGTATTCAGACATAGGGCAAGCTTTTTAATCAGATTTTGGCCGAAAATTTGACTACCAATGGGTCAAAGTTCAAAAGATTTTACCTTTGCAGTCTCTAGCAAACTATTCAGATATTCTACTGGGTCTAAACATTTGAAATTTTACATAAAGGGTATTCAGACATGCAAGTTTTTTATCAGTTTTGGGGGCGAAAATTTGGTTGCTAAAAGCTCAAAGTTGAAAGAGTTAATCTTTGCAGACTTTACTAAACTCCTCCGTCAATTTTGGGTCTAAACACTTGACATTTTAGATGTAGGTTACCTGGACATGAGTCAAACCTTTTAATATATATACATATATATATATATATATATATATATATATATATATATATATATATATATATATATATATATAAAGGTATGAACAATACATAGAGCAAAGCTGGGCTAAAATGCTAATAACCAACAAAACAAGGGTTAAAAATCAAGTTCTGTACTACTTTGTTGACATTCTTTATCAGCCGATGTGAGCTGATATATATGAATGCCCTGGAAATGTCATATCTGATTGATGTTTATCCATTTTAAAATATTCAATGCTTATGCAGAAAAGGTACTGTGCTATTTTTTGGTAGTATTTTCAAGGTAAACTCAAGTCTTACAGTATTTTTGTTTTATTAAATTGTTAGGTGGAGGTACAGAATAGTTAAGGAACACCCTCCCCTACCCATGTTAAGAATGGGTTTCTAAATAATTGTTTCAGCACTGTGCTTTTCTATGGCATTTATATAAATCAGATCAGATCAGCTAATGAAGAATGGCAACAAAAAAGTACAGAATTAGATTTTTACCAAAACAAGAAAAGGATGGAAAAATAAATATACAACAAATATATGTCAACAAAAGAAAGATACATTACTTTTCTACTTACCTGGATAAGTTTTATTTTTGTGATTTAATTTATTTTAAGCTGTTTATTTTTTTGTTTTTTGTTTTTGTTATTTTTTAAACAAGTCTGTTGAATTACAACAAAAAAATAAAATGGCCATGTCAAGTCTTGATAATCGATCAAAAATGAAACCAGTTAAACAAAATAATGTTAAAACGTTTTTGAACGATTGATATTTATTGGTTAGGTTTCCACCAGTATTTTGTATAATTTTTGATTTTGGAGCAATTACCAAAGGTCCAAATGGCTATAACAAAACTTCCATTTTTCTTTTGTTCTAACTCAAAACTTGACACTAGTTTTGTTTCAGAAAATACAATGTAACGTTCTTATGCAGAAGTCCACCTATATTAAAAATATTTTTTTAAATCTATATGATGCACATGTATGATGCACATATCCATGATAAAAACGAAAATATATTAAAAAAAATCACTATGTCTGTCTGTCTTCATATTTTCAAACTCTTCCAAAACTAAAAGTTGTGGAGCAGTAAGGAACCTCAAATGATTGGAATTTTATGGCCCGTTGTTTTATGGGTCTTTAGCTGGTTAAAATAGTTTGAAGGAGTCAAAATTGAAAAAATCGTTATACTTTTTGTACAGTCATCTTTATTTTTAATCAGTTCATATGCGTGTCACATTGGTACAGTGGTAACATCACCAGCTTTGAATGCTACAGTTTTGCTTTCGGTTTCGATTCAAGCTGATGGCACCCAAATACTTTTTTTTTTTACTTTTGAAATTCCGACTCTATAATAATATATATGAAATAAGAAAATCAAATTTTATGAGTAAACGAGGAGCAACTGTCTCACCCGCTATTTTGAAAACACTCAAGAAACAGAGAGATAACTTGACAATTCAAACTTGCAAGAATTTTGTTGTGTAATGCCTTACAAATATTTAATTGTTTAAAAATGATTTTCTTTATAAAAAATAAAATTAGTTGATCAATTTATATAATTTTTTTAAAAATGCTATTTTCATTTTGTCCAAGAGTTCATACAGTTTTTTTTTTTTGTTTTTTTTTTTAATATAGGGGCAATTCTGGATGTGGGCTTTATTTGTTATTTCTTTTCTTTTTCAAGTGAAGAAAATCTCGTCTGTTGCAAACCAAGCCAGATCAAACGGTATCCTGATACAATTCCGGAAAATGTTGAACTGATGACTCTCAAGTAAGACGACTATTTTATAAACTTTTGTTATGTTATTGGCTCTCAGGAATTACCGGTTAACCTGCTGCATGGCCGATTGTCAGTGTTTAGGTTAGAAATATTTTGATAACAAAGAAAGTGTTTGAATAACAGAAAGATTACTATCGTAGCGAAAAAAGTATTTAACTTGAGAAAATATTTACATTAAAATAGTTCCCAGGAATTTTAACTGGGGAGGGGGGTATTTTATAAGTAAAAATAAACACGGATGACTATGTAGCAGGGATCACTCATGTGATGATACGTGTTGATGATGTCATTTAGAGGGGATGTTTTTTTGAGAGACATGTAGAAATTAGTCAAGAGTTGGCAGTCAGAGAGAGAGAGATGGCTCACTATGCCACTATCAGCCGGTCACTGGGGTGTGACCGACAGACGTGTTATAGTAAATGTCTTAAAGCGGTCTCATGAAGACATGAAGATGGGCCAGTCATTAGGGTCTGTGTAGTAAGAAGAAAATCATACCTGAGATGTTGGTTTTGGGTGTGGCTCCTTTCCTTTCTCAAGATGATCTCTTCACCCTGGTGGCATTCTGGTGGGAATCTTCATTTCTTTGTCCTCAGGGCCGCCTTTCGACTTAAGACATTTATGAAGGAATTCATGGCAGACACAAGAAAAATGACACGCGACACAATTGTAATATACAAAGGTATAACTAACTATTTTATTTTACATTAGAGATACAATATATATTACAAAAAAAACAATTTACAATTAATTTTTACAATAGGCTTTTCGAAGCTAACTAACCTACCCTAACTAGTGTTGAGGGAGGGGGTGGCCCCCCCCCTCATTTACGGAGAGACAGTCTATGCGTCCTCACATCATGGTGGTCGTGCAGGAAAGAGACAGAAAGATAGCAAGGGGATTATGGGAAGGGGTTTCTTTGTATCTCTACGCTCATGGACAATTTACCACCCGTCCATGCTGCAGAGTGTGTTAGAAACAGTGGCACAAGGAAATAGTGCCACATCCCTCCCTATGCTATCCGAAATTTATGAGTATTCATAAATTTCAGAAGTCCCTAATTTTCCGTGAATGGTGCGTCAACCGGCCGTCAGCAATCAATGTCCCCATGCTCTACGTTCCATCAGGAACTCAGTGAAGCAAGTTATTTTTTCCACCAGGCTCCTGGTAGACTGGTATACTGCTTCAAATACCAGAGAGGGTAATCATCCTCGCCCTCCATCGAGGCAATGACCTCATGATTTCAGTTACTGGATTTACACTTTCTTAAGCAACCAGTATAATATTTTTTAACAAAGCCGGATTTTACGTGAGTTCATCACGCCGACCTATACGTATTTCACTAAGCCGGATTGTACGTGAGTTTATCACGCCGACCTATACGTATTTCACTAAGCCGGATTCTACGTGAGTTTATCACGCCGACCTATACGTATTTCACTAAGCCGGATTGTACGTGAGTTTATCACGCCGACCTATACGTATTTCACTAAGCCGTATTCTACGTGAGTTTATCACGCCGACCTATACGTATTTCACTAAGCCGGATTGTACGTGAGTTTATCACGCCGACCTATACGTATTTCACTAAGCCGGATTGTACGTGAGTTTATCACGCCGACCTATACATATTTCACTAAGCCGGATTGTACGTGAGTTTATCACGCCGACCTATACGTATTTCACTAAGCCGGATTCTACGTGAGTTTATCACGCCGACCTATACGTATTTCACTAAGCCGGATTCTACGTGAGTTTATCACGCCGACCTATACGTATTTCACTAAGCCGGATTCTACGTGAGTTTATCACGCCGACCTATACGTTTTTTAATTTAGTCTGCATAACATTATTTTCGTAACTGGATTTACGCTCCCTTCAGCAACCAGTATAATGTATTTTAACCAAGTCGGAGTTACGTGACCTCATCACGCCGACCTATATGTATTCCAAGTTATTACTTCAGTTACTGGACTTACGCTCTCTTCAGCGACCAGTATAATGTATTTTAGATAAGTCGGGGTTACGTGACCTCATCACGCCGACCTATATGGATTTAGTAAAACCTTGGTCTTCAGAGGTTCTAATCCAATTAATTCTGTTAGAGCAAGGAGTCTGCCGCCGAGCGACCAATAAAAACTATCCACCACGGAATATTTATTAATTATATAAAGAATTAATTAAGAAGGGCACTCAGCCTTCATGAGTTAGAATACTCAATTAGGGGGAAAAAAATTCCAAAAATAAACAATTCAGAAACCTGGTATACATTAAATCAATGAAATAGGGTGTTAACAATTTTTTTTTTCTTAAAAAGAAAACACTTTTAAAAAATCATTTCAGAGCACCTCGGTCACAATTAGAATTTGTTTACACAATGCAAACGCATTTCAGTTATTACATTCATAATTAACTTTTTCCCAAATTTCAGGGTACATTTAAAAAGTATGTGTATTTTTTTTCAAAACTTGATTTACAAAAGATCATTAAAATTTAATTCCAAAATTTAAAAATTATTTCAAGTATTTTGGTTCATCGGTAAAATCAATTTATGTTAGTTAACTTCTTTCCAAAGTAATTCATTTATTATTATAAAAACCAATCTTCTCAAAAGGTCATAAACTTCGAATAGACCCATTTTTCGTAATACAATTCAAAAATTATTCCAAACATTTGGTTCATTATTAAAATTAATCTTCCGAAAAGATCATAGAAAATTCATTTTGAATCAATTCACCCTTCACAATGAGATTCAGAGACATCCCAAAACTTTTTCATTTCGTAATTATTATTTTTAAAATTCAGTGTACATTTAAAGTTATTTAATTGATTCTTAAAAATCATTTCTTCTTTTAGACCATTATCCAGGTCATTTCGAATTCAGAAACTTTTCATGTTAATTAACTTTATTTTCCAAGTAATTATTTTATCATTTAAAAGCAATTATTTTCCTAAACTCACTCACAAGGATTATTTCGAACTAATAAACTCCCGCCACACCTGGGAGTCACATTAGTTAACGACCAGTTCTGTATAGTTAACAGCTCGAAAAAATTAAAGTTTCAATTAAAGAGAGATCTTTCTAGACTGAGGAAATCTTTTTTTTTTCTTAATAATTAATTCAATTTTACGTATATACTCCTCAGTCAATATTTCAGGGACCCCTATCATACGGTCCAATTTCAAATAAACCTTCAATTAAAGAATTTGCTCGAATAATTCTTCCTTAAAATCATCTAGAGTTCAGGAAAATCTCTTTCGTTAGTCAAACAATATTTCCTTAGAAATTATTAAAAATTCAGAGAATATTCGAAATGTAATAGCGTAATTTTTCTTTAAGAAAAACTATGAACATCTCAGAGAACTCTTAAAAAATTAACGTAATCATGTAACAGTTGGCTTTTCCAAACACTCGAAGACTTCAAAAAAAGTACTTTAAGTGCTGTTTGAATAATCGTCTCAGTTTTTATTTTTAATAAAAACCAATTGAAGACATCACTTAATGTAATTTAACGAAGCATAAATAATTTTGTTCTTTAAACTTGGTAGAAAAATTTAAAAAACTCCAAGTTAATTCGTTATTATATGCCCTCCTGCAATCAGCCATGGGGGTTTAGCTATACAATCATTAAAACACAAGAGTAGAGAGAGAGAATGAGGGGGAAAGAAGGGGATAGAGACAGAGCGATGCCATTACACACCCTACCACCCCCATAACACTATTACGTAATCTCACAAAAAAAACTCTTCGATTTTAAAAGTCACTCTCTCGTCCCCAAAAAAAGCTTGCAGAGGGTGAAAGAATGGTAGACAACACGAGAGGTGGTGAAAGAGAGGAAGAGAAACAGAGGCAGGTCGCATTGTTCCACCACCCATCCCTCAACACCCTCACAAACACCATGACGAGGTCATCTTCGCTTCCTTCCTATGTGCGGCCATTGTTTCAAACAAATGAGTGACAGGTAGACATTAAACATTTCTACGAGTTTAAAACAATTAACTAAATAGAAAAACAATCTTATTTTGAACAATTTTGTTAAAGGCATTCTCACACAAAAAAAAACGTTCACATTATGTAATCCACATTTTTAGCAATCCATTTTTTCTTTCCTTTTTTTTAAACAGACAAATCAAAATTAATAAAAAAAACATAATCAAATCAAAAAAACCACATATGTTTCGGCATTAACTGCTAATCTAACCCGAAAAAAAAACACATCAACTGTTCATGGAATAAAATGTAATGTAAAAGTTCTATTTTTTTCAAATCTAAATCTAACACTTGCAAAGTCAAAAGCAATTTTTTAAAAAGTCCTATATCTTTATAAACCTGAAATAAAGATCAGATAAAAAATGTTAGGTATCCTTTATTTTCTTTCCTTTTTTTTTTTTTTTTAAATTTATTTTTCGAGCTTCGTGTTTGAAGGATTTTTTTCTTTTTTTTTTTTTTCATGTAATAACAAGATGCATAGATATACACACATATCGATATATATCCGGAGAGAGACAGAAAGAGAGAAAGCGTGAGAGAGAAAGAGATATTGCATATTCTAGAGACACTTTTTTTTTTCTCGTCTCTGTTTTTTTTTTTTTTTGTGTGTGGGACACATTTCTTACTTTTTTTTCGAAGGGTTACTTTCAATACTCTTTTTTTTTAAATCGATCTTTTGTAAACTGTTTTTTTTTTTTGTAGGTGCAAGACAATTTTTTGTCCAGGTTCTGAATTTTCCTTTTTGAGTGCGTTTTTTTTTTTTTGTGCGCGTGTGTACTGGTCTGCCATTTTTTTAAAATTTTGCCAGAAATAATAGTTTTTTCCGTTTTTAAAGACCGTGGACCATTTTTTTTTATTCGATTCGTCTAGTGGTCGTTATTTTTGGTTGTGCCGTGGGTTTAAGAGTCGAAATTATTTCCATGCTGGGAAACAATATGTCTTGGTCATAGTGCATAATTTATACTGCGACACAGATGCGACGAGATCTGTCTGGTAATTAACCAGGGTCAATCCTGCGTCTTAAGGCAACCATTTATACCAGGGTCAATCCTGCGTCTTAAGGCAACCATTTATACCACTATCAGCCGGTCACTGGGGTGTGACCGACAGACGTGTTATAGTAAATGTCTTAAAGCGGTCTCGGGAAGATATGAAGATGGGCCAGTCATTAGGGTCTGTGTAGTAAGAAGAAAATCATACCTGAGATGTTGGATCTGGGTGTGGCTGCTTTCTTTTCTCAAGATGATCTCTTCACCCTGGTGGCATTCTGGTGGGAATCTTCATCTCTTTGTCCTCAGGGCCGCCTTTCGACTTCAGACATTTATGAAGGCATTCATGGCAGACACAAGAAAAATGACACGCGACACAATTGTAATATACATAAGGTATAACTAACTATTTTATTTTACATTAGAGATACAATATATATTACAAAAAAAAACAATTTACAATTAATTTTTACAATTGAAACTGGATAATAGACTTTTCGAAGCTAACTAACCTACCCTAACTAGTGTTGAGGGAGGGGGTCTCCCCCCTCATTTACGGAGAGACAGTCTATGCGTCCTCACATCATGGTGGTCGTGCAGGAAAGAGACAGAAAGATAGCAAGGGGATTATGGGAAGGGGTTTCTTTGTATCTCTACGCTCATGGACAATTTACCACCCGTCCATGCTGCAGAGTGTGTTAGAAACAGTGGCACAAGGAAATAGTGCCACATCACCGTAATAGCTCCGAGCAGGGAAAACTGTCGGAAAATGTTGAGAGTAAAAATCTAAGATCAACGTGCAGCTTTACAATGGGGAAACATTGGTAAATAAAGCTGCTATAGATACAAACAAAACTATGTTTCACTGTTGGCCAATGTTAACCCCCAAACGAGAAGTGTATCCCCCCCCCATTATTATAAATACTATCATAATTATTATATGTCCTGTTTATACACTGATCAATAGACAATCACATATACAATTCAAATATACGTACTCAATATCTTAGAGACAATTAAATATATTACATGTCAAACAGAAAACAGATACATTCGTATATACTCATAAATATATGAACACATTATATAGACTGTTACACTTTTATCATTTCTCCTTTTTGCAATGAATTCTGCAATCTTTTTTTTTTTTTTTAAATCGCTCCAGACAAGGCATGAAACCACTTGATGTAAGGAGTTAAAGAAATAATATACTAATTCAAGGTCAAAAATTTGCCAATGATGAGTGTTAGATGGAATAGATTCTGACTTAGAAAACAGCAATTCTTCCCCCTTTATCAGAAACATCGCTCATGGAATGTGAGGACTAAAGGACAAAATAAGGGAAGCGAGAGTTACGCAACTGCCGAAAGTAAAATCAAAATCCACTTTCTACTCTCTATTCAAGCATTTACGGAAATTTGGCAAATAAACTCTAACTCATCAGTGTAATAATTCTGATTGTATTTCCTAACATTCGCAAGACATGCCAATATACGTGCATTCAATTGAAGAATATAATTTATTCTAACCCTAATACCATCGTATGGAGATTGTGTAAAAAGGGCAACAAAATCATTATACAAGAAATAAATGTTGTCTATATAATAGTAAAACTCTGTTATTCTTGGTTGTTTGCTTGTTTGCTTGCGCACTATCCTCCTCCTCCTCCTCCTACTACTACTACTATGCCTCCTCTTCTTGCTACTACTATTACTTCTCCTCTACAACTACTACTACACCTCCTCTTCCTCCTACTACTACGCCTCCTCTTCCTTATCCTACTATTACTATTACTGGTTGACATGTATTTTCCCTACTACTACTACTCTACTACTTCTCCTACTACTAATACTACTACTACTAATGAAGAAGAAAATTGAAATAATGTATTTTCCCCTCAGATCATGCCTAAACGCAAAGTTACAAGACCACAAGTGGCTGATAAAAATCCAAGCTGTGATGCAGGACCAAGCAGACCAAAAAGAAGAAGAACTGAAACTGAAGAAGAAAGAGAAATCCACCTCCAGCGACAAAGAGAAAGGGACAGGCGAAGAAGAAATGCTGAAACACAGGAAGAAAGGCAGCAGCGTCTAAGAAGTCAGACAGAAAGACAGAGGAAAAATAGAAATGAAGAGCCACAGGACCAGCGAGAACAGCACCTTCGCTGTCAGAGAGAAAGAGACAGCCGAAATAGAAATGAATAGACAGATGACCAGCAAGAAGAAAGCCTCAACAGTCAGAGAGAAAGAAGCAGGCGAAATAGAAATAAAGAGACGGAGGAGCATCGAGAAGAGCGCCTCAACCATCAGAGAGAAAGACATCGGTGAAATAGAAATAAAGAGACACTAGAGGAGCGAGAAGAATGCCTAAGCAGTTAGAGAGAAAGAGATAAGCAAAGCAGAAATGAAGAGACATTTGAAGAGAGAGAGCAGCGCCTGAATAGTCAGAGAGAAAGAGATAGGCAAATGCTATAATTTCTCAACACTGAGTGACCCAACGGGTCACGGGTTGTCTAGTCTATAATATAAACTTCACCTGTCTGTTTAAATGTGTGTATGAATGTATGTTTGTATGTCTTGCAAAAAAAAAAAAAAAAAAAACGGTAGAATTCCTCAATAGTCATGATGATAGTGATGTTTACAATTAAATGAATCCAAGTGATGAATAAATAAAAACAAATCCAACACATGCAACACGTAAAACAAGCAGTCATGAATGTCAGTGTTTGTTAATTTTTTAATTCAGAGAAGCGTTTAAAAACGGTTGAATTCCTCAATAATCATGATGATAGTGATGATGTTTACAATACAATTAAATGAATTCAAACGATGAATAAAAATAAAAACAAAATCCAACATGTGAAACAAGCAGTCATGAATCTCGGTGTATGTTAATTTTTGAATTGAGAGAATATATATATATAGAATTGCTCGAGAGGTTCCATCAGCACTGCCTTAGACACATTCTTGGTTTAATGTAGGATAGCTTTGTCCCTGATACATATGACTTAAAAAAGGCCAAAAACAACCAGTATTGCTACCATTGTTATTAAGAACCAGATGCGTTGAGTGGGTCATCTTATCCAACTTGAAGACAATCGACTCCCAAAACAGTTGTTCTATGGTGAGCTCTTTCTTGGAAAAAGATCCCAGCGCAAGCCCAAAAAACGTTTTCGTGATTGCATTAAGGAGAGTCTGGTGAGCTTTCGTATTCCAGTCGACAGTCTCTAGCGTATGATCACAAGCAGTAGAGGACACTGAACTACAGGGGCGCAGAACCCTTTGAAGCAGCCAAAATAGACCAAGCGAAAAATTGGCCAAAAACGTTAATTCTAATTTTATTGGAAAGTGGTCTAATAAACTCAAAGCACTAGTACCCTCTCGGCATGAATATTTTCAACAAAGCAGCAAAATCCCACCCCTACACTGTAGAGATCTGTAAATACTTCTACTCAAATAGTTCTTCCCTCAAACTGCTAGACTTTCGTATTCTCTCCCTGGTCCCTGTTTCCTTTACTACTGACATGCAGAAGTTTAAATGTAAGATGAAAAGACATCATGCTGCTTAACTCCCTACATAGTATTCCTGCAATCTGGTCCCAAATAGTAACTTCTTATGATTTAGTGGCATTGTGCCTTGCTTGTGGTAAAAAGAAAAAAAAGACAAAAGTGTGAAAACGATGGAATGAGTGAAGAAAAGCTTTATTGGATAAAGGTATGTGGTGGCAAAGATATGTGGTGGCAAAGATATGTGGTGGCAAAGATATGTGGTGGCAAAGAGGACAAGAAGAAGAAGAGCAATATACAAAATCAAGATGGGAAATGAGCAAGCAAGGTTTCTAGATTTACTGCAAAGGATAACCAGAAGAATGGTGTGTTCCGGATAGCTGAACAGATGGAAAAAATAAATATGGATATTGTTGGAAATTATTTGAAATGACAATGGAGAGCTAGCAACAAATGAACAGAACAAGAAGAATACTCCTTTTTTTTTTTTTACGAAGGAATCACCACTTATCAAGGCCCGTAGGCTACTCGAGGATAAGGGTTAATGGGTATACATTAGTCAATGTGAATATAACGTAGTAAACATAATTAGTGGAAATTTTGTAAATTGGATTACTTAGGGGGACGGTTCATCAAGAACTTATTTACGTTGGACTTGAAGTAGTAATACACACGGACGAAAAAACGCTTTGGATAATCACAGATTTCAAGGTAGTTCTACTAAAATAGCCATATTTTTTGAACCAAAGCACTTCAAGTCTTCAAATTACTATTGTTTTGTTCGGAAATGAATATACTTTCAAATGAATTAATAAATATGAATGTACATTATATATTTTAAGAGTTTTAAGCAAATAAAGTGATAAAAATGTGAACGTCATAAAATGGCGTTTTCGGTAAGGTTTTGTAATGACCCCCCCTGTTTTCTAAAGGTCCGTACCGTGATTGTATGAAGAATTTCGTCATGAAATTTGGGAACCAATTAGAAGAGGTGTTAATCTTAATACTGTCAAGTGTCCGAAATATTTTTGACCATTTCTTTTTTTGTCGTGTTAAAAATAAGACTTTAATATGACGAGTATTGAACATTTTGAAAAAAAAAATTCTTCGGACACCCAGTAGTAAGTAAATCAATCTTTTTACTATCTTTATCAATTAAAAGTATTATTTTATGTTGAGTAGGACCGCGGTAATTGATAATTTAAAAGGACCTACCCGAAAAAAAAATTGTTTCTATTTCTTGAATTTGGTCAAATGAAGTTAGTATTTTAAAGAAGCAGCAGCAGCAGCTCCAGCCTGTAGAATCAGCCATAGCACAGCACAGTGTAAACAACACGCGTTCTTTAATTTTTATTCAAGAACGAATTAAGAAAAACATAAAAATATGAATATAAATGTTCTTATATGTTTAATGAGAGCTATTTTGTTATCAGAATAACATTAGTTTAGAACTATTCGGTTTTCAGAATGTATAATAACAACAATCCCAACCAATTCGGCATTATGAATCTGTTGCAATTTCTTACATTGCTCGTCAAATTTAAAAACATGGTTAAAAAAACAAAAACTACAATTAGGAAGCTTGCATGCACTTTTATTCTTTAAATTAGTTTTGAACAACGAATTAAAACAATGTTTTACTGCGAACAGCCACAAATGTTTTTTTTTTTCAAAATCAAAATAAGTATCAAAATCTCGTTCATACATAGATTCGAAAAAGTTGTCAAAAAACAAATATATAACAAATAAATGTTATCAAAGGCAAAATAAGTTACTTTTCTACCAAACTGGATATATTTTTTGTGTTTTTATTCAATGTAACATGTTTATTCAGCTCGAAAAACATACAGTGTTTACCGATGTATTGGAAAATTAAAAATGGCGCCCGGCCCGACTCTCTTTGACACGGTAAGTTTGAGAAAAGGAGTTAAAAATAAAAAAAAACTATACAAAATACTGTTAAAAACTCACCGAATATATGTCAGCCTATGTCACGGTAACATATATTGAACAAGTTTCTAGCAGTATTTTGTCTACTTTTTTATTTTTAACTCTTTTCCCCAAACTCACCATTTCAAGAGAGTCGGGCGCCATTTTAAATTTTCCAAAACATTGGTAAACACTGTTTTCAAGCTGAATAAACATGTTACATTAAATAAAAACACTAAAAAATTATCCAGTTAGGTAGAAAAGTAACTTGCTTTTGATAACATTTATTTGTTATATATTTGTTTTTTTGACAACTTTTTTGAATCTATGTGTATAGTAATACAAACCCTCAAAATCTATATCAATATTCTTGAAATTTTAAAAGCAGTTAGAAAACACATCAAACTACAATTAGGAAGCTTTCTATTTCGTTATTTTTTTTTTCTACTTATTAAGCGAAAGATATTTTTACAACCTGCTCCAGCGTAGTATAAACGGCCTATGGAATTAACACCTTCAACCTCGAAAATAGAAATCAACAAATTTTTGAACGCTCTCTTTGAAAAAAAGCTCTCTTAATTTCACCTCTAATACAAATTATGTGTGGCAAGTCTCCTCCTAAAACACTCTTTAACCCTAACAATAACACTAAGTTCGAGTGGCAAGCCCCCCCCCCAACAAAATACCTCTGTAAGCCACATACAAGCATCTAAAATAAACAAACAAAAAATAGATCCTTCCTTAAAGAAAATACACATAAAAATAAATTGGTTAACTGTCCTAAAATGCTAGAATGGCCAGGAAATGATGAATTATTTTACATTAAATTTTTGTGAAACTAACCGCTCCCCCCTCTAATATTGTTTTTGTTAGCTTTGTCTCTGTCAAGTTTTCAGTATGTTCGCACATAATTTTCCTTAGCCCTACAATTAATTCAAAGACCGAATGGCAACCCTCCCTATATTTTCATTGCATAGAAACCCTCTTAAAACTACACATAATCATCCTAAAAAAAAAAAAGCATGCATATTTTCCCATACAAAGAAAAAGTTAACTGCCCTAAAATGCTAGAATGACCTGTAATAGGAAATTATTTTACATTCAATTCTAAAATAATTTGTTTATCTTTCATTAAAGTTTTTCATGGCATTTTATACATAATTTCCTAAAAAGGTAGAATCACATTTTGGAGGGGTGGTCAGAAGGAGTTGAGTGGGGTTAAACAGAAGGTGTTAATCTACAATAATACCAAAGAAATATTGCAATATATTCATTTTTAAATGGTCTTATGTTTAGATTTAAGTTTTTTGTACATAAAGCACATTACAATTCAACTTTGAGTTCTCCAACTTCTTTTCTGTTTATGGATACATGGCATTTTTAAGGAATTGCTGCATATTTATGCACATTTACTGCAGATTATTTGGAAACCATAAACTTTGGGAGATTTTCAGTTGCATATTCTGATTCCTTGTACAAAAATACACTTAGATGGTAAATTTCATTTCTTAGTCTTGTGTTTTAACAAAGATATGACATTTTTACTGAAAAAGTAGTGCAAAAAATGTGACGAAACGCATATGGTCTTAAAGAGGGAAAAATATCCAAACGTGTGAGGCATAAAAATAGCCATAACTTCCTTAATTTTAATCAGATTTCAAAAATTTTAAAAAGATTCTTTCTTAGCTCATCAAGCTCTTTCTATGCATACCAATATTGAAATATTTCAAGCTATTTCAATTTTTTCATGTGTATTGCTACGACAGACAAATTGTAGTCAGTTGGAAAGCAGGCAAACGGAAGAGAGTTCCACAGGCGTGCAGTTCTAAAAAAGAAGCTTTGTTCATGGAATTTACATTTAGGTTTAGGCATAGATAAAGAGTGTGGGAAATTATTGATTGTGATTTTGGCTAGACGAGTGTTTTTTGTGAAAGTTTGGCAAGGGGGGACTATAGATTGAAGCTCAGACGAGCACTTGCCATGAAAATAACAATAAAGCAAATCGTTGGAAATGCTATGATGAGAGATTGTTTAATATTGAATTTTCATGGAAGCAGTATCAAGGTTATCAAGGTCAGCCATGAGATTTGAGAAAGAAATGGTGGAGCTGTAAAATGAAGCAGGGGTTGTTACAAAAATGTTGAAGGCTGCAAGTAAAACAAGTCATGATAATGCATTGTGTGTGGTGGGGGTATAAGGTCTATATATATATATATATATATAATATATATATATATATATATATAGAATCCAACAACATGTTAGAAATGGAATCTACCGGGCAACGGACGTTGTTACTAACACATGCAGGTCTTCAATTACTGATCATTTACTTAAAAACCCGTCTTGTGCAGCGAACTTTAGCACGGACTCTTTATCTATTCTGAGTCGTGCTCATTCATTATATCACCTTAAGATCTTGGAGACTATTCACGTTCGACTTAGAAAACCTTCCCTTTGCAAGCAAAGGGAATGCCTCTAGGGTATTCGACTATAACGCTGTTTTATTTTAATCGTTTTCCCACTTTTTTTTTTTCTCCCCGTAAATTGAATAAAATGCAATTTTAATCGCTTTTTCATTCTTTGTTTTAAAAATTCCCTCGATACAGCTTTGAGAAGCGAGGGTTGAAATCGGTCAGCTGGCTCCCCATTTCTCTTTCTTTCCTCTCCTGTTCCCTTTTTTCCCCCTTTTTGGAGAGAAGATTAAAGGAATATATATATATATATATATATATATATATATATATATATATATATATATATATATATAAATTTACTTTTAATCATGAATCATAAGTCTTCCCTCCCTAACTGCAATATTTAAATTTTGTATCCCTAAAAACATGAAATATATATATATATAATGTAAGGCGCTGTATATAATTACATGTTCATGAATTTTTTTCCTTTACTTTTCAGTTCTCTGAACATTTTTCTGTAAAGTTTTTTTTTTTTTCAGAACAACTATATTATTTTGCACGATCTATGTTTATGTACATGTATATAAAGTGTGTGGGGTATGTGATGAATTGTATATATAGTGAAGTTTCTTTGTGTCGTCTAATGTTCATAAATCCTTATAGATATGTGTGTGGCATGGGTTACAGGACATTTACAATACTCACAACACAAAAGGGACGCCAACCCCACAAACTCAGCACACAATAGCACTTTAAACCCAAAGTGTAAACAGCTTTTCGGACAAAAAGAAAAAAAGAAAATATTATCAAAACTTTTTTTTTTTTTTTTTTTTTTTTTTTTTTTTTACAAAGGCATCACCACATTATCAAGGCCCAGAGGCCACTCAAGGATAAGGGTTAAAGAGTGTACAGTAGAAGTTGGTCAATATAGTAATCATTAGTAATGAAAATTTGGTAAATTTAATAACTTATATGGAACGGCTCATCAAGAACTTATTTACTTTAGACTTGAACAAAACCATATTGTAGTCAGCCGGAAAGCAGGAAAACGGAAGACAATTCCACAGGCGTGCAGTTCTAAGAAAGAAGCTTTGTTCATGGAATCTACGTTTAGGTTTAGGCACAGATAAAGAGTGGGGGAAATTATTGATAGTGTTTACAGCTAGACGAGTGTTTCTTGTGAAAGTTTGGCGAGGGGGGACCATAGATTGAAGCTCAGTTGAACACTTTCCATGAAAATAACGATACATCAGAGACAAACTCGCAACATCTCTTCTGTGAGATAGAGGTTGCAAGGAGGAGAAAAGGACATCTCCTACGAGGCTACGAAGTCTATTTTGAACTCTATCAAGGCAGGACAAGTTCTTTCTAGCAGCTCCTGCCCAGATGTGGCAACAGTATTCCATCCTTGGACGTACCTGGCTCTTATATAGATAGAGAATAGCATCAGCAGTGAGATATCTACTGGATCGATAGAAAGATCCCACCATTTTTCCAGCGGCCTTGGCAACAGATTTGATATACGTGTTCCATTTAAGATCAGGAGTAATGGTCAAGCCCAGAAGCTTGTCAAAACTTGAGGCCTCCTGAAGACGAGAGCCATTCATTTCAATTGATGACAAATGTGGATTAGAATGTTGATGATGTAAAGAGAGAAGCTTGGTTTTAGATGCATTAAAAGTAACCAGCCACTCCTTTCCCCATTGTACTACGTGCTCAAGATCAGAGGAGAGAGAATTGGAGAGAACTTGCTCGTTTACTGTCTTAGATGTGGTACCATAAATGGTAGTGTCGTCAGCATAAATGTCTACAAATGATGTAAGGATATGATTTGGAAGATCATTAATGTAGATCAGGAAAAGAGTTGGGCCCAGGATGGATCCCTGAGGGACACCGGCATTAATATTGTGAGCTTCTGATTTTTGCCCCTCAACTACTACTCTTATGAATCTATCAGAAAGAAATGATTTAATAATTGAGAAGACTTTTCCAGCTATACCATAGCTAGCGATCTTATGAAGTAAACCTTTATGCCATACCCTATCAAAGGCTTTAGATATGTCAAGAGCAATTGCCCTAGAAAGATTGCCACCGTCGAGAGATTTGCTAATCCTATGCGATATAACTGTAAGGACATCTGCTGTAGATCTAGCAGAACGGAAACCATATTGAGTGTCACTAAGAAGGTTATTTTTGTTGAGATGTTTGATTACTTCTGTATTTAATACAGATTCTAGCAACTTACTCATGACGCACAGGAGACTTATTGGCCTGTACTGAGAGGGGGATGAGCGATCACCTGAATTCTTAAATACAGGGCATACTGATGAGATTTTCCAGGGAGATGGGAAACTATTCTCCTTAAGACAACGTTTAAACAGTTTTGTAAGTATGGGCGCTAGTTCAGGTTGAAGTTTTTTGAGTACTATAATTGGAATACCATCAGGGCCAGTTGCTTTACTGGAATCAAGGTTTTTGATTAGCTTGGCAACATCACGTACAGATATACGTATATCACATAGCGTGTTTTCTGATACAAGAGGAAATATTGGGGGTTGGCGGTCTTGGTCGCAAAGGGTAGAATTAGCTGCAAAGTTCTTGACAAAGAGTTTGGCTTTGTCTGATGCTGACGAGATTACCTCAGATCCATTGATAATAGTTGGGATGGAGCACACGCTTCTGTTCAGGATTCTGTTTGCTATTTGCCAAAACTGGTGGGAACCAAGCCGCTGCTCAGCTACTTTGGACTTAACAGATTGAGCATACAACTCTCTTGCGTTCCTTATTACTTTCTTACAATGGTTGCTGGCAGTCCTGAAAACGGCTTTAGTTTCCATACATCTATTACGTTTGAAGCAGTGGAAAAAGTGATTTCTGTGCGCAATGGCAGCAGCACATTCTGGAGAGAACCATGGCTGGCTGTTAGGTTTTTGCTGAAACTTTTTAGAGGGTATGAAATGGTCAATACCTACAATTAACCATTCAGTTAGGTCTAATACTATAGAGGACACATCCTTTTTAAACATGGAATGCAGAGGTAGATCAGATATAAATGTACGGAAGCTATCCCAGTCAGCCTTAGTGTATCGATATACTGTACGATGAAGAGGTACGTCTGGGGACTTATTACATTTCATTTTTATCTTAATTGATACAACAGAGTGGTCGGAAGATCCAAGAGGCGACAGAACAGAAACTGAACATAGTTCAGGGCAAGTTGTGAGAAAAAGGTCTAGTAGGCTCGCATACTGGCCGTCATTATCGGGCACACGGGTAGGTTCCTGAACAATCTGAGTGAGGTCATAGGCAATGGAGAAATCATGACAGAACCTCCCCTCATCATCGGTCTTGTTTGAGTGGGTCAACCATTCGACGTTGTGAACATTGAAGTCTCCACATACGTGAATGTTAGCTGAAGGATAAGTAGAAAGGACTTGGTCAATTTTCTCAGATATGCTTTGAAAGATAGTAACTCCGCTGTTGTGGGGGCGATAGAGAGTAAATATAAATGCAGTAGTGTGAGCTAAAGCAACCCGGAAGCACATATAAGGTAAGTTAGGATCTTCCCTGGAGATGTCCCTCCCACATGGAAAGCTATCTTTAATATAGGCACATATTCCATGCCCATGGCGATCTTGGGGGTCAGATTTAGAAGTTAAGTTAGAGTATCCTGAAATTGCAAACTCATCTAGGGAAATAGCCTGTCCAATGCCAGTTTCACTTAAAAATAAAAGGTCTGGTTTAGTCTCCTGTAATTGGGTTTCAACCTCTGGAAGGTTAGAACGTAGACCTCTGATGTTGGAGAAGGAGACATGGTAGTAGGGGTCTACGTTGGAAGTTGGAGAACCGGGTTTAATCGTGTATTTTTTCTTGAAACTTGTCATGATGAAATTTTGGAATTTGTGGACTAGGTCGACAGATTTACTTAGAGCAGGACAGAGAGGGGAAACTAAGAGAGAAAAAGAAACGAAGAATTTTTTTTTTTTTTTTTTTTGTACCACATGATAAGGTAAAGCCGTAACAATTACCCACTAGTATGGCATCGAGAGGCCCCACCAGAAGCTACTGCATGGTCCAGATTCCATTCACCAGATGGCAATACAGCAGCCCCAGTACTTTGCACCTGCTGATAGGACAGCCTCCTTAGTGGTTAATCCAAGGTTCGGGTCCCTGACTATCAGGCGGATAACGTCAGCCCAGACAAAACGTTTACCTCCAGCACCCTTACTAGTGACATGGCTACAAGGATAGACATAGAAACAGAAAATTTCCACCAACTCTGCCAACTGTTCGCGCAAAAATACTGCCAACCTAGAAAACAGCTTTTTCTTCTCCCTTTGTCAGAAAAATCACTCATTTAAAAAATGAGGACTAAGGGACAAATAAGAAGAAGCGAGAGTAACAGGAGCTGCCGATAACGCATCCACAATGCGTTTTCTACTCTCCATAAATTTGAATTCAGATTGGTTTCCAAAGAAGCAAATCTACCCATAACCAAAATCCATGAAACTGTCCTACTCAAAACCCCTTCCTGGAAAATTGTAACACCCAACATCGACCTAAGTTTGAGTAAACATGAAAAAAAAAGCATACCCATCCAATAACTTACCATGATGATCTCAATAAAACCAAAGAAAAGTATCCAAACCATACACACACATCTATACAGATGGGTCTAAACAAAATAACGCAACGCCAGTACTGCAATATTCAACAAATCAACCAAAAAACAAGCAAACCTCCCAAAAGAAACATCAATTTTCAGTGCTAAAATACATGCTGTAATCCTAGCTCTCAGTCTAGCCTCCAATAACAAAGAATCCAAATTTATAATCCTTTCAGATTCCCAATCTACTTTAAAAGCTATAAAAAATAAAAAGATGGACAACCCCCTAATCGTAAAATTACTCTACAAATTAACAGAATTAAGCAGTCAAAAAGAAATCAGTTTCTGCTGGATGCCAAGCCATTCTTGTACTAAAGGTAATGAATTGGCGGATTCAACAGCAAAAACCGCCTTAAATCTTCGAATTGATGCAAATTTAAAAATTCCATACACAGATCTCAAAAGACATATCACCACATACATAAGAGAGAAAATGCAAACTTACTGGAATGAATATCCTAACAACACACCTCACAAAATAATGCCAAAAATTAAAAAAACAAGAATAAAATACAAAACTAAACAGAAAAGAAGTTAAACTAATAAGAATAAAAATTTAAAATGAACCCTTTATACAACAGCTAGAACAGTGGGGCAAAGGTTCCCTAAACCCATAGACACTCGGCATAAAATAACCCAAAGGGTTGACATGCCATAAAATCCAACAAACAAACAAAGAAGACGGAACACAGTTCTGGGTTGTTATGCATCTTGCCAATATATATCTTTGTTCATCCGGATCTTACTTGATGGATCTGCCACAAGCTGAAATAAACATTTCTTCCAAAAAAATTAGTCTTTGGTTATATTTTAGACAGCTTTTATTTCACTATGTTTCCTTGGAAGATTGTACGCTTGTCTTAGACTCTGCTTCCTTCCCGTAAAGTGCCATTACAGATCCTGTCTCCAACACTCTCTTCATCCGTCTAGCCCTCTCTCTAGCTTTGTTTCCTTTTAACTCCTAACTCTCTTGTATATATGTAACTATTCCTTTGTGCTTACATCACTCGACCAGCACATGACCATTGGTCACATTTTCTGGCCAAATTTATTGTTTGAAATCATTCCTAAGTTTGAAAACCCACTCTGCTTATGTCCACAACATTCTTTTCTTGTTATTGTTTCTAAGTTAACCAAAATATTTTATTAGACATCCCTTTGTTTCAATAACATTATCTCTGCATACCTTTTCCTACATAACAATTACAAAACAATAATGATGTTCATTATCTAACATTTTACTTTTTAATAATAATAGTCGATGTTCTAAATTGACTATCAGCAAGATCACTCAATGTTGTCCTGGCATAACTTAACCTTGAGATGATCAGACTTGACAAATCAGATCACAAAATAGGTTGTTCTGAAAGACTGGGATCTTATTACAGATGTGAACTCTGAAAGAGCTGTGTTAGAGGGCTATGCCAATGCAACGTATGGAAATGGTCTTTGTAGTAAAATAAATAATTATAACAATATTGAAGAAATTTTCAATAATTTTCAATTACACATATTTATTTTTTAACATAATGTCTTGCATAAGATGGTGGAGGTGTGAATTTCTGCAAAAAATGTTAATTAAACTGCAGAAGCACCTGTTAAAATATACAAGTTCTATAATTGAATACCCCCCCTTCTCTCCTCCCCCCCAAAAAAGAATGAAAAACATAAAATATGCTTTTGTAAACTGCTCGTGAAAACTTACTGACAGCAATATTTTTACTTTTAAATGAGGTGAAAACTTTTTTTATGAAAAATATTTTTTGTCATTTAAAATGTCCGCCATGTATTCATACACCTTGTGAAACGTCAAGTGACTATGCATGTGCACACATTTTAGTAGTAAGAAAGTGAAAAAAATGAATATAATTAAGAAAGTGAAAAAAAGATTGTCCATTTCGATATCAGGAAGCGAAAAAATATTCGAAAAGGTGGGGTGGGGGGTCTTTCGGCTTTGAAGTAGGAAAATGTTTTTAGGGACATGTTTTAGCTCTTTTTGGGGTTTTAAAAGTCGACAAATTAAAGGTGAATGCCGAGGGGTTGGTAAACTAAAAAAATACCTTTAATGTAACCCCTACAGGGCGGCTCAAATGCACAGGCTTGAGTGAGAGATGCAACCGATGCCGATCCCTGTGGCATTACCTGTGTTCTCGTCTAGTGGTCAAGTTCGGTCCTGCCGCCGTGGTCCGCTCACTGGTTTCACCTTTGATCTGGCTTTCAAACTGTCAACAGGGCCGTCTGAAAGATAGACTGCACTCAACAACAGCGTTTTCAAAGAAAAGAAGTCAACGCTTAACTGGCTTTTCTTAACATAGAATAATTATTGCTTTCAACTTCACAAATAGCATATACACAACTGGCTTAGTCATACAACAGGGGCAGGCGGTTTTTAACAAAATACTTCACTTTTCTATCCTCATTATATGGGGAAGAAAAAGTTCACAGAGGCGCATGTATCGGAAAAGTGGGTGCCGCCAAGACGCGTGACAAAGAGTTGTGTTCCGATCTTTACTTCACATGTTATCAGTATCGGTTGGTTGCAACCCCCACCTCTCCCAATATGTCCACAAGTGGTGGCCAACCAATCAGTGGCTACTGCTTTTGTTTCGGGGTTCGGTAATGTTCCGCTGAACTCTGAACGCTCGAATGCAGAATTAAAAGAAGAAATAAAAAGAAAACGACCTTTAAAATTATTGAAGAGAAAAAAGGGTTTTCAGTTTTAGCAAGCCGCGTCGCCCACCACTTCTCTTGCCAACGATCCCAGATTAAATTATCACGTCAGTAAAGGCAATAAATGTCCACACACCAGTAAGGGCGGGTTGTCACAGTCAATTACCACTCAACAGGTCCCCTTGACCCGTTTCCTTGGTGGTCTTCTATCAACAGACAATTATTATTTGGTCAAGAGCTGTCACATTCCGAAATAACATTCCCTGGAGGTCTGTTAATTGACACAAGTGCCCAGCCTTCCGGCCAAGGAATTATTATTATGACTTTCATTCCAAGCGTAGATACATTTCGACTATCTGTTCTGGTGGGTGGGGGTGGGGATGGGGGGATTAGTTTAGTTCTCTGTTAAAAAAAAAAACTCTCTCCCTCCATCACCATCCTATTCTCATCATCATCATCATTGGATTCCATCATGCGAAATCTTCTGAATTTGTGCCAATGGGACCACCCAGGCAACAGGCTGTTTCCTAATCCACTAGCAAGATCCTCCTGGCATCGTCCGGGCCCCATCGAGTCACATTAAAAACTTTACCATAACATTTACTTTTTAAAAAGAAAAAAGTTGTTGCATCTTCTTTTTTAAATGAATTCATCTAATGAAAATAGCGTTGATTCGTTGGTTTTCTCTTGATAGTCGCGTACAGTATTGTATTATTAATGTAATTTAAAAAAAAAATCTTCTGAACGCTATTAAAAGTTAAATTCTTCACTAGTTTGGAGACGGAATGCGTTGTTGTGATAAGTGATTTTCTCTATTAATTCGCACTTTTTATTTTAAGATTCAAATATTAATAACTACATTTTATTTCAGTATTTAATTTATGTATTTCTGTTGTATTAAATGCTAGCTTTAATTTTTTTTTTTTTTTTTTTTTTTTTTTTTTTTCTCGTCCATAAATGTTTATTTATCTACCGAGTTGATTGCAAAAATAGATTACCTAATTGTACTCATTTTTAGTTCGTGGGAGGGGAATCTATCACCATACTTTCCCTTAAACAGGTCCGTTGGACTTTTATTAAGTACAATACTTAATAGTTATTTTTTTATTTTATTTTATTTTGATTTTTTTTTTTTTTTTTTTTTTTAATGGTGAGTAGAAAACGCATTGTGGATGCGTTATCGGCAGCTCCTGTTACTCTCGCTTCTTCTTATTTGTCCCTCAGTCCTCATTTTTAAATGAGTGATTTTTCTGACAAAGGGAGAAGAAAAAGCTGTTTTCTAGGTTGGCAGTATTTTTGCGCGAACAGTTGGCAGAGTTGGTGGAAATTTTCTGTTTCTATGTCTATCCTTGTAGCCATGTCACTAGTAAGGGTGCTGGAGGTAAACGTTTTGTCTGGGCTGACGTTATCCGCCTGATAGTCAGGGACCCGAACCTTGGATTAACCACTAAGGAGGCTGTCCTATCAGCAGGTGCAAAGTACTGGGGCTGCTGTATTGCCATTTGGTGAATGGAATCTGGACCATGCAGTAGCTTCTGGTGGGGCCTCTCGATGCCATACTAGTGGGTAATTGTTACGGCTTTACCTTATCATGTGGTACAAAAAAAAAAAAAATTCTTCGTTTCTTTTTCTCTCTTAGTTTCCCCTCTCTGTCCTGCTCTAAGTAAATCTGTCGACCTAGTCCACAAATTCCAAAATTTCATCATGACAAGTTTCAAGAAAAAATACACGATTAAACCCGGTTCTCCAACTTCCAACGTAGACCCCTACTACCATGTCTCCTTCTCCAACATCAGGGGTCTACGTTCTAACCTTCCAGAGGTTGAAACCCAATTACAGGAGACTAAACCAGACCTTTTATTTTTAAGTGAAACTGGCATTGGACAGGCTATTTCCCTTGATGAGTTTGCAATTACAGGATACTCTAACTTAACTTCTAAATCTGACCCCCAAGATCGCCATGGGCATGGAATATGTGCCTATATTAAAGATAGCTTTCCATGTGGGAGGGACATCTCCAGGGAAGATCCTAACTTACCTTATATGTGCTTCCGGGTTGCTTTAGCTCACACTACTGCATTTATATTTACTCTCTATCGCCCCCACAACAGCGGAGTTACTATCTTTCAAAGCATATCTGAGAAAATTGACCAAGTCCTTTCTACTTATCCTGCAGCTAACATTCACGTATGTGGAGACTTCAATGTTCACAACGTCGAATGGTTGACCCACTCAAACAAGACCGATGATGAGGGGAGGTTCTGTCATGATTTCTCCATTGCCTATGACCTCACTCAGATTGTTCAGGAACCTACCCGTGTGCCCGATAATGACGGCCAGTATGCGAGCCTACTAGACCTTTTTCTCACAACTTGCCCTGAACTATGTTCAGTTTCTGTTCTGTCGCCTCTTGGATCTTCCGACCACTCTGTTGTATCAATTAAGATAAAAATGAAATGTAATAAGTCCCCAGACGTACCTCTTCATCGTACAGTATATCGATACACTAAGGCTGACTGGGATAGCTTCCGTACATTTATATCTGATCTACCTCTGCATTCCATGTTTAAAAAGGATGTGTCCTCTATAGTATTAGACCTAACTGAATGGTTAATTGTAGGTATTGACCATTTCATACCCTCTAAAAAGTTTCAGCAAAAACCTAACAGCCAGCCATGGTTCTCTCCAGAATGTGCTGCTGCCATTGCGCACAGAAATCACTTTTTCCACTGCTTCAAACGTAATAGATGTATGGAAACTAAAGCCGTTTTCAGGACTGCCAGCAACCATTGTAAGAAAGTAATAAGGAACGCAAGAAAGTTGTATGCTCAATCTGTTAAGTCCAAAGTAGCTGAGCAGCGGCTTGGTTCCCACCAGTTTTGGCAAATAGCAAACAGAATCCTGAACAGAAGCGTGTGCTCCATCCCAACTATTATCAATGGATCTGAGGTAATCTCGTCAGCATCAGACAAAGCCAAACTCTTTGTCAAGAACTTTGCAGCTAATTCTACCCTTTGCGACCAAGACCGCCAACCCCCAATATTTCCTCTTGTATCAGAAAACACGCTATGTGATATACGTATATCTGTACGTGATGTTGCCAAACTAATCAAAAACCTTGATTCCAGTAAAGCAACTGGCCCTGATGGTATTCCAATCATAGTACTCAAAAAACTTCAACCTGAACTAGCGCCCATACTTACAAAACTGTTTAAACGTTGTCTTAAGGAGAATAGTTTCCCATCTCCCTGGAAAATCTCATCAGTATGCCCTGTATTTAAGAATTCAGGTGATCGCTCATCCCCCTCTCAGTACAGGCCAATAAGTCTCCTGTGCGTCATGAGTAAGTTGCTAGAATCTGTATTAAATACAGAAGTAATCAAACATCTCAACAAAAATAACCTTCTTAGTGACACTCAATATGGTTTCCGTTCTGCTAGATCTACAGCAGATGTCCTTACAGTTATATCGCATAGGATTAGCAAATCTCTCGACGGTGGCAATCTTTCTAGGGCAATTGCTCTTGACATATCTAAAGCCTTTGATAGGGTATGGCATAAAGGTTTACTTCATAAGATCGCTAGCTATGGTATAGCTGGAAAAGTCTTCTCAATTATTAAATCATTTCTTTCTGATAGATTCATAAGAGTAGTAGTTGAGGGGCAAAAATCAGAAGCTCACAATATTAATGCCGGTGTCCCTCAGGGATCCATCCTGGGCCCAACTCTTTTCCTGATCTACATTAATGATCTTCCAAATCATATCCTTACATCATTTGTAGACATTTATGCTGACGACACTACCATTTATGGTACCTCATCTAAGACAGTAAACGAGCAAGTTCTCTCCAATTCTCTCTCCTCTGATCTTGAGCACGTAGTACAATGGGGAAAGGAGTGGCTGGTTACTTTTAATGCATCTAAAACCAAGCTTCTCTCTTTACATCATCAACATTCTAATCCACATTTGTCATCAATTGAAATGAATGGCTCTCGTCTTCAGGAGGCCTCAAGTTTTGACAAGCTTCTGGGCTTGACCATTACTCCTGATCTTAAATGGAACACGTATATCAAATCTGTTGCCAAGGCCGCTGGAAAAATGGTGGGATCTTTCTATCGATCCAGTAGATATCTCACTGCTGATGCTATTCTCTATCTATATAAGAGCCAGGTACGTCCAAGGATGGAATACTGTTGCCACATCTGGGCAGGAGCTGCTAGAAAGAACTTGTCCTGCCTTGATAGAGTTCAAAATAGACTTCGTAGCCTCGTAGGAGATGTCCTTTTCTCCTCCTTGCAACCTCTATCTCACAGAAGAGATGTTGCGAGTTTGTCTCTGATGTATCGTTATTTTCATGGAAAGTGTTCAACTGAGCTTCAATCTATGGTCCCCCCTCGCCAAACTTTCACAAGAAACACTCGTCTAGCTGTAAACACTATCAATAATTTCCCCCACTCTTTATCTGTGCCTAAACCTAAACGTAGATTCCATGAACAAAGCTTCTTTCTTAGAACTGCACGCCTGTGGAATTGTCTTCCGTTTTCCTGCTTTCCGGCTGACTACAATATGGTTTTGTTCAAGTCTAAAGTAAATAAGTTCTTGATGAGCCGTTCCATATAAGTTATTAAATTTACCAAATTTTCATTACTAATGATTACTATATTGACCAACTTCTACTGTACACTCTTTAACCCTTATCCTTGAGTGGCCTCTGGGCCTTGATAATGTGGTGATGCCTTTGTAAAAAAAAAAAAAAAAAAAAAAAAAAAAAAATCAGCTTTGTTACATTCCAAATCACATCCTTACATCATTTGTAGACATCTATGCTGACGACACTACCATTTATGGTAGCACATCTAAGACAGTAAACGACCAAGTTCTCTCCAATTCTCTCTCCTCTGATCTTGAGCACGTAGTACAATGGGGTAAGGAGTGGCTGGTTACTTTTAATGCATCTAAAACCAAGCTTCTCTCTTTACATCATCAACATTCTGATCCACATCTGGCATCAATTGAAATGAATGGCTCTCGTCTTCAGGAGGCCTCAAGTTTTGACAAGCTTCTTGGCTTGACCATTACTCCTGATCTTAAATGGAACACGTACATCAAATCTGTTGCCAAGGTCGCTGGAAAAATGGTGGGATCTTTCTATCGATCCGGTAGATATCTCACTGCTGATGCTATTCTCTATCTATATAAGAGCCAGGTACGTCCAAGGGTGGAATACTGTTGCCACATCTGGGCAGGAGCTGCTAGAAAGGACTTGGCCTGCCTTGATAGAGTTCAAAATAGACTTTGTAGCCTCGTAGGAGATGTCCTTTTCTCTTCCTTGCAACCTCTATCTCACAGAAAAGATGTTGCGAGTTTGTCTCTGATGTATCGTTATTTTCATGGAAAGTGTTCGACTGAGCTTCAATCTATGGTCCCCCCTCGCCAATCTTTCACAAGAAACACTCGTCTAGCTGTAAACACTATCAATAATTCCCCCCACTCTTTATCTGTGCCTAAACCTAAACGTAGATTCCATGAACAAAGCTTCTTTCTTAGAACTGCACGCCTGTGGAATTGTCTTCTGTTTTCCTGCTTTCCGGCTGACTACAATATGGTTGTGTTCAAGTCTAAAGTAAATAAGTTCTTGATGAGCCGTTCCATATAAGTTATCAAATTTACCAAATTTTCATTACTAATGATTACTATATTGTCCAATTTCTACTGTACACTCTTTAACCCTTATCCTTGAGTGGCCTCTTGGCCTTGATAATGTGGTGATGCCTATGTAAAAAAAAAAAAAAAAAATTTTTTTTTAAATTATTGCGGATTTCTTTTTTTTTTTAATGTTTTGATTTCATAAAAAATATTGATGCGTCCTAAATTATGAGATGAAATGAAAATATGAACAAATCGTTTAGTAAAAGAGTTGTCTCCCACTGCAGTGAACTATTGTAAAACAGCGCCTATTTGTCGGCCGGACATTGGATGTTGGATTCAAGCGCCAGTCTTGCAGTCAAAGCAGCTTGCATATTTGTTAACTTAGTTTTCAGATTATGGGTTTTGAATTCGATGAGTCTTGGGTACAGTTTAAAGATATAATTTTATTTTTATTTTATTTTTATTGCTTGTTTTGATAAAATTGTTCATTTAGAACAGTGGTTCTCAACCTTTTTTTTACTCATGGACCCCTTTTCCCTTTTTATCTTGGTGGACCCCTTCATAACTATTGGTCATAAGACAATCTTCTATTTTACACTCATAGAAATTTTGAGGTTTTAATAATCAAAGAAATATTATATAATTAAGCTTTATTTTTAAATGAAAACTAATTTAATGAAAATAAAGTATTCGACAACAACTATAATAATTATGATAATAAGTTTTATGTTTTGCCTGTGGACCCCCAGAAATATTCCATGGACCCCGGTTGAGAACCACTGATTTAGAAGTATAAATGTTACGTGCGTTTGCATCAGAAGTGATAAAGGGAAGCAACTTGTGTTAAGAAATGTAGAGTTATTTCCCTTGTACAGAGAATAGATTAACATGTGTGCAGTGAGCAGTGTGCACGTACACGAATAAATAGAATCAATTTTGAATTTCTCTAAATATGAAAATAAAACGAAATAGTCCTGTGTGTTAAGTCGTGTGTTTGTAATTGACTGAAGGCCATTTTTTTTTTTTTCTAAACTCGTTTTTTTTTGGGGGGGGGGGGAATAATTATGCAGTTTTTAGTAAAAAGTAAATGCATTTTTTTAATGAAGTTTTTGAAACTTTAATTTGCTAATTATTTTTTTAATATTTCCAGAAAACTGATATTTATCTTTCAAGAGATTTTTACAATTTATTCAAATTTCAAATTTAGTTGTTTTTTTTTTTTTGTTTTTTTTTTTTGTCGTTGTAGCATTTATAACTGCTTTTCACGCATAATTTTTTTTTTTTTTTTTTTTTAGAGATTAACTTTAGGTTTTCGCGCTCATGTTAACGGATCATTAAATCTAAGGGAGATAACCAGCATAAACATAGCAAAAATAAGTATATTTTGCAAGATATAATTTGGGACGATGAAATAATCAGTAGAACTATGAAAGAATGTTAAAAAAAAACAAATGATTACACGATTAGTCTAGCCGAAGTCCGAAAATTGCTGAAACAGTTTACGAAAAGGTAACAAGTTAGCAAAGTTAATCAACGAGCTTAAAATATAACATTTCCATATAAAAAAGCGAAACTGTGAAAGCAAAACAGTTCTCGGCCTTTTGTGCCGAGACGTCCCGAAAGCAATGAGGTTTGATCAATGTGGGGGGGGGGGAGTCATATCAGACAATTGCTATTCATTTGGACACTCCCCTGCACAGTACCCCTGATGCCTATGTCCCTGACAGTAGCTCCACACAACAAAGTGGCAATGTGCCTTGTTTGGGGTGAAAATGTAAAATAAAAAAATAGCAGGGCTCTATAGATAAATTTATCTTTAGTTAACCTTTGACGACTAAATATTTTCGTTTACTAGCCAAATAGAAAAGTTACTAGCCAAACCCATATGATTTTTAGAATATGACATCTTCGTTCTGTGATGAGTATGTGTATCCTCAACATTTTTCTGTATCTTTTTAAATAAGTGTAATTCTATATATTAAATTTTATGTTGATATTTGAAGGTACAAACATTCTAATTTCTTCAGATGTCCTTTTAAACAAGCCTTCGTTAAAAAAAGAGCATATTGTTCTATTAAACTTTTATTGTTTAAATAATTTAACTTTATTCGTTTTATAAAAAAGAAGTATTTTTCACTCAGTAGTGAGCTTTGGAAAATTGTCAGTGAAAGGAATACAATCGCTAAAAGATAAGCGTTTCATTATTTTTAGTCGCCACTTTGAAAAACCACTCGCAAATGTGACTGTTTCACTCGCAATGTAGAGTCCTGGATAGTACACTTTGATCCTTTTTTTTTTTTTTTTTTTTTACATAGGCATCACCACATTATCAAGGCCAAGAAGCCACTCAAGGATAAGGGTTAAAGAGTGTACAGTAGAAATTGGACAATATAGTAATCATTAGTAATGAAAATTTGGTAAATTTGATAACTTATATGGAACGGCTCATCAAGAACTTATTTACTTTAGACTTGAACACAACCATATTGTAGTCAGCCGGAAAGCAGGAAAACGGAAGACAATTCCACAGGCGTGCAGTTCTAAGAAAGAAGCTTTGTTCATGGAATCTACGATTAGGTTTAGGCACAGATAAAGAGTGGGGGGAATTATTGATAGTGTTTACAGCTAGACGAGTGTTTCTTGTGAAAGTTTGGCCTGAAGAAAGAATTTATTAATAATTTGTAAATTTATTAATGAAACCTATATAACTTGTTTCTTCATATTGATATTAAAAAAAAAGTTATTTTTAGTTTATAATTCCATACAAAAATGTTGAATTGAAAATAGGTTTCTGATAAAGATTTAGCAGTAAAATTCATTTTCCTGTTTAGATAACAAATTGAAAAAATGGTACAAAGCAATAAAACAAATATATAACAAATGTTACCAAAATCAAGATCCTGGAAAATTTATTTATTGCATTTTAACCATTTATATAATTTGAAATACAAGTAGTGTTGAGTAATTGTTACATTTAGGTTTCTACCAGTATTTTCTTTAATTTTCACTTTTTAAATGTTTATCAAGGCTTCCCAAATTATTGTATAATAGGTGAAAATAGAGAATAGTTACAAAGTAGTGAAACACCTTCCCATGTTAAGAATGGGTTTCTGAATAACATTATTTTAGCGTAGTACCTTAATCCAAGGATTTAAAATTTAAATAATCCTTTGTTAAAAGAATTAATCATTGATATTTCCTAGAATAAAAATAAAAAAGGAATTTAGTAAAAAATAATTTAAATATTACTTTGGGGTGGGAGCTATAAATTACAATATTGAAAAATATTTTTATTAATTTACTTTCTGTTTTGTCAAATGAAAAATAGTCTTCTCTATTTTAATAAATGGAATTTAGTTTATTTTGTGTTAAACATTACTTAACATATTTCAATAATGGTTTGCTTGTTTTTTTAATTAATTTAACAAATGAGGGAATTTTTAGTTAGCTGCTACCATAGTCAGTAAAATAAAACTATTGTAAATTTTATGCGTTTCAGATGTGACATTTTTTATATACAAAAATTAAATATCTATTTCATCATATTTCAAGCCAAAGGTACGATTTTTACTGTTATACTTCCTTTGATTAATGATTGAACCAAAATTTGAACAAGATATAATGTATATTTGTACTAAGTTATTGTTTCCTATATTTTTAATGTTTAATTTGGCTATTTTTCTTGTATTTACAAAAAATTTACGACCATTTTGATTTTTTGTCTTTTAAAGGTTTTGTTATTTTTTTATGTTCAAATCAAATTTCACCGGTTTTATGTAGTGTAATATAAATATATGCTATTTAAAACCTGATCCTTCTTCAATATAGAATAAAAATTACGATAAATTAATTTTATGTTACTAGTTTTTAATTGTATTTTTTTATGAGTGTCGAAAATTAAATACCTTCTATATGTTCTTTGCACGTACTCCATGTATGAAAATGAAACATGGCCAGTGAAGACTGAGGCGATGCGTCGCATGAAAGAAAAATGGTGAAAAAGTGATGAATATGTCTTAAAAATTGGTTTTAGATCTGATGACTTTAAAAGAAGTTTAAAATTGGACAGTATGGGGATATATACAGAGCAGAAGATTCTGTTGGTATGGTTATTAGTTTGAATCGATTTTAGAATTGTAACAAGAAGTATATTGCAAATTATCATAAAGAATCTTCACACAAAATATTTTTCTTTAAAACTTTGCCATTATTTGGACAAATGAATTTAAACATTAAAACCATATTAAATTCTGTAATTGTGATCCGAAAATAAGTCAGTAAAATTAAAACTGCCTTGAAGAAAATAAATGTAACTACATTTACTAACAATTTTCTATGCAATATCCATACTGTTCTCAATAAATTAAATAAAATTTAATAAAAAATAAAATGAAATGCTGTAAAGTATTTGATTTCAAATACAAATAATGATTTACTAATCTGGTCGAATTTATATTAGGGTAATTATTCGCCTTTGGACCGTCATGAATTAATTCCCTTGAACCATCTGTTTATAACACTTCCTTATTAAAATATTCGGTACTTGTACAGTTTAATCAAGATATTAAAAAATGAAAATATCGAAAAAAAAAAAAAAAAGTTATATTGCACATATCTGTTATGGAACGAAGTTATCCGGAAAAAATTTCACTTAATTTCATCAAGTAATTTTTTTTTTTTTTTTACAGTGAAAAAATAATTTATGATACCGAGCAAAAGGTTCAATTTTTAGGAAGTAATACAGATGGGGAGGAAGTATCGGCGCATTACATGGAGTTATCTCCCATGGAGTGTTCAACAAATTCCATAATGGCTGATTTCAACGCACTCTCATAAGAACGTGTTTTTCCGCTGTAAAAAAAAATACTCTATCAAATTAGATGAAAGTTTTCTTCTTCAATCCAAAATGGATACATACAAGATAACTTTTTTTTCAATATTTTCATTTTGGAATGTCTTGATTAAACTGTACAAGTACGAAATATTCTGTATTATTAGTACAAAGACAATTAAGTCTATTGCATATTATTTTTATGATTATTGGTCCCCCGATTTATCGGAGAGGGACCTTTTTTTTTTTTTACATTTTCACCCCAAACAAGGCGCATTGCCACTTTGGTGTAGAGGGCTACTATCAGGGGCAACAACTACTGAGGCACTATGTTGGGAATTTGGCAGCAAGATGTCGGTTCACATTGCACTTGAACTTCTGCATGTCAGTACAGTTAGGGAAGCAGGAACCTGGAATGGAATTCCAGAGTCTAGCGGTTCTGGGGAAGAAACTACTGGAGTAGAAAGATCTTTTACATCTAGGGATCTCTACTGTGTGGGGGTGGGATTTAGCTACCTGTCGGGTTTGTCGAGGGTGTCTACGTCGTGGGGGCACAAGTGTCTGCAGTTCGTCAGAGCATTCACCATTAAAATACTGTATTTGATCCATCTATTAGATTTTTCTGAAACTTGGCCAAAATGTGGAAGCCATTGTTTTTAATATAAATTCAGTATGGGTGACCTTGACAAAATTCTGGTTCGCATTGCTCTTGGACTTTTAGGACTAAAAACATGCCTTTTTAGAGCTCTTTTTTCATATTACTCAAAAACTTGATATGTATGTCTATATAGTGGCTTTCCATGGTACTGAATTCAAATATACATGTCTTCAGGCATGAAACTGCATTGTTTGTCCATTTTTCACTAGGATTCGGCGTTCCCAGGAGCTCAAAAGGGGTACAAATGCCCCAAAATTGACAAAAATGACACTTTTTACCCCATAACTTTTGCCCCACCCATTAGATTTTTTAGAAACTTGGCGAAAATGTGAAGGCAACGTTGGCCCTTCAAACTTCCTACATTTATCATTTCTTCACTATTTTTTGTGGCGTCATCTCACACGCAGCTTCAGAGAGGGAGAACAAACACACACACTGCTTGTTATTATTATCAAAATAAACTTATTCAGTAAAAAAATGTCTGAATAATTATTGTTGTAATTTGTGTACATTTTAAAAAAAGGAAGTTTATATTTAAATAAACAATTTAATGAGATGTTTCCCCTTGCACCACAACTTCATTAACATTCGTTTCTTGACTATTGAGTTAGTCAGGACTGATGTTTCTTCCCACCTCGAAGCCAGCTTTGCATTAAAACTATTTTATTGTTAAACAAAATAAATCGTTAACAGTTGTTTGAATTTTTTTTTTTTTAATCAGGTTACAAAAGCATAATGTAAAGAAAAAGAAAACCAATCATTTCTACCGAAACGTCATGACACACAGAGAGAGAAATCGGAATTTATTTACTCACACGGTGAGTTGTAAAAATTTTAAATACAGAAAAAGAAAACTTATTTATTTAAAAGCGTTTTGTAGTTTGCTTAAAGTGTGTAGAAAATTTGGAAGGCAATGCAATATTGGATTGAAGACGCTTTTTGCTAGAAAAACGTAAAGGCAAAGTATAAAATGGCAATATTGATGTATCTAATATTTTTGATTGAATATTTACCTAATGTAATGTAGCGAATTAAAATTAGTACAATTCAATTTTTTTATATATATATATATATATATTTTAAGGTTAAACCTCCTTCTCAAATTATCCCAAAATATCTCCTACTCAAAGACTGTTTTCTGAAATAAAAAAAATTAAACATCAAACACTGTACTATTTTTGATTCAATGCAATACGTTAGATAACACTGGTTTACAAAAATAAATTTTTGGTCTGAGGCAAAAATGGGAATAGTTGTTTTTTGTTAATTTGGGCTGAATTCAAATTTATAAATAGTTTTGCTCTATCACCTCTAGTTTTCTGGCTTTTAAATAATTTGATTTTAGTATAAACAAAGAATATATGTGAATATTTCAAGAGTTGCAGCAGCTTATAACAGATAAATCAGGATAGATAAAGAACACTGGTTGAATCAATATACTTGCATGACACAATTACACAATTCAAAATACCACAGACAGTCAAAAGTGTGTTTTCTTAGAAGATCTGGTGTATTTTGCATCCGGCATGTCACGCAAGAGCATCTAGCAGATGTCTCCCACCATGCAGGGATTCCATTTGCCTTGATAGTTGCTCTCCATCTTCGTAATGTCTTGGTGGAATCTGTTTCTATGCTCATCACTCACTGCTCCAAGGTTTGGCAGGAAGAAGTTGAAGTGAAGAAAATGAATCTTGAGTGACATTCGGCACTCCATATCTTCATAAGACTCTAGCAACTTCTCAACACAGACTTGGTAATCTGGTACACGTGTGTTACCAAGGAATCCACTACAGACCGACTTGAATGCTTCCCATACTCTCAGTTCCTTTCCTTTAAGTTAAGAAGCTCCTCAAAATCAGCACTTCTCGGATCTGAGGTCCAACAAAGACGCCCTTTATGAGCTTAGCAGCACTAAGACCTGAGAACATAGTAGACAAGTGTTGGAAGGCAGCACCATTTTTAAAACCAAGCTTGTTGTGAAGAGGAGGAAGAAGCACCTTATTCATGTACACCAGAGGATTCTCCTTGAGGCTGTGTTCGCCAGGAACAAAAGTGCTTCTAGATTCCTAGTCTTTCTGCTTGTAATACTGGGATACAGCTCAACTATCCCAGAGACAGAAAACAACAGTACCTTGTGAGGTCTGTTTGCATACCCATAAGAAGACCAATGACCTTGAGGTCCCCAAACAGACTTCATTGGTACTCGCTGTACTTAATAGCTTCTAAAAGAAGCTCCATATTATCATAGGACTCCTTTAAATGGTCAGTGTGCAATGGGAATGCTGGAATATTTATTTCATTGTATAGAAGAACAACCTGAGATTTCACTTGGAAGAGTCTATGAAAAGATGCCAATCTGAAGGATTATGTGGCAAACCAAGGGACGTAAACAAGGTATGTTTCTGCAGCAGCACAACTTGTTTTCCATGTCGAAAAAGGAAGCAAGGTCTTTGTTCCAATTCTTGAAACAGGTGATCCTTACATCTTCCTGGACTAGGTTCCACTGTTTAAGACTGTTTTGACAGATACAAATCACAAGCAAGATCATTTAGGTCTTCTTGCGTGATCTAGTGAGGTTTATTGCCACTTGTTCCTGAATATGTAGACTCAATATCTTCCAAAGATATTGACTCGGCAGAAGCCTCCCTTGAAGGCATTTCTTCATCTGATGAGGAAAGAAGATCCTTATTTACTGGAGGTGTGGGTACAGGAAGATCATTTGCATGGTTTCATAGCAGATCGAAGGTTGGGATATTTGATTTTTTCTAGAAGACTAGAAGATGCATTGAAACCAGTTATATTAGCTAAACAAAAATAGCAATCATCTGCGTGGTTTCACTGCTCTCTCCAAACCATTGGGACTGCAAAGTTTTTTTGTTTTTTATATGGTAGTCACCACTTATCAAGGCCCGGAGGCCACTCGGGGATAAGGGTTATTGCATGTACAGTAATCTATGGGATAATATCGTAGTAATCGTTAGTAATGGAGATTTGATAAAGTATAAAGTAAAGGGTGGTTTATCAGGAATTTGTTTATGTTGGACTTGAAAACATCCAAGTTGTAGTCAGGTGGGAAACAGGCAAACGCAAGAAAGTTCCACAGGCGTGCACTTCTAAGAAAGAAGCTTTGTTCATGGAATCTACGCTTTGATTTAGGCACAGATAAAGAGTGGGGAAAATTATTGACAGTGGTTTCAGCTAGACGGGTGTTTTTCGCGAAAGATTGGCGAGGGGGGACAAGAGATTGGAGCTCAGACGACCACTTGCCATGGAAATAACGATAAGACAAAGACAGGTTCGCAACGTCCCTTCTGTGAGAGAGAGGTTGCAGGGAAAAGAAAAGGGCATCCCCCACTAAGCTACAAAATCTATTTTGTACTCTGTCAAGGTAGGATAGGCTGATTTTAGCAGCTCCTACCTAGATGTGGCAGCAGTACTCCATCCTTGGATGTACTTGGCTTTTATATAAATAGAGAATTGCATCAGCAGTGAGATATCTACTGGAGCGGTAGAAGGATCCCACCATTTTTCCAGCGACCTTGGCAACAGATTTGATGTACATGTTCCATTTCAGATCAGGAGTAAAGGTCAGAAGCTTGTCAAAACATGGAGCCTCCTCAAGACAAGAGCCACCCATTTCAATTGATGCCAGATGGGGATCAGAGTGTTGATGATGTAAAGATAGAAGCTTGGTTTTAGTTAAAAGTAACCAGCCACCTCTTCGCCTATTGTAGCACGCGCTCAAGATCAAAGGAGAGAGAATCAGAGAGAACTTTGTCATTTACGACCTTTGATGTGTTGCCATAGACAGTAGTGTCATCAGCATAGATGTCAATGAATGATTAAAGTATGTGTTTTGGGAGATCATTGATGTAGATCAGAAAGAGAGTTGGGCCCAGGATTGACCCATGAGGGACACTAACATTAATACTGTGAGCTTCTGATTTCTGCCCATCAACTACTACTCTTATGAGCCTATCGGAGAGAAATGATTTAATAATTAAGAAAACATTTCCAGTTATACTGTAGCTGGAAATCTTGTGAAGTAGGCCTTTATGCCATACCTTATCAAAGGCCTTTGATGTGTCAAGAGCAATTGCCCTAGAAAGGAAGCTTTTATCGCGAGATTCACTAATCCTATGAGATATAACCACATCTGCTGTAGATCTAGCAGAACGGAAACCATATTGCATGTCACTAAGAAGGTTATTTCTGCTGAGGTGGTTGACTACTTCTTTATTTAATATGGATTCCAGCAACTTATGACACACAGGAGATTTATTGGTCTGTACTGAGAGAGAGATGACCTATCACCTGAATTCTTAAATACAGGACATACTGATGAGGTTTTCCAGGGTGTTGGGAAGCAATTCTCCTTAAGTTGAAAGCCGCTTTACTTTGCCATTAAACTATGCAGTTAGTCTACTGTAGCAGGGTTTACAACAGTACATAATAACTAAAAAATAAGCCATAATACTCACAATATTAAAATTAACCCTGAATTCATATACGCCTTTGTGTACCATATATGCACAAAATGCACACTATGCATATCTAAAAAACTAGAGGTAATGAGAAAAAATGGATTTCAAATTTGAATTCAGCACCCCCAAATTAGGTAAAAATGGGCATTTTTGTGCTTGCCTAAATTTCTTTGTAAACCAGTGTAATTATTTAATAGAAAAGTATAAAATTCATTAATATTATCCTCCTATCTACTTTTGTCTCGTATGATTTTTCTATTAAACAATGTCTTCAACTTAATATCACATTGTCATTGCCTTCAATACCTATCTATTGTTTTGTTTTAAATTTCATAAGATTTTCTATACACACTGTCACGTTCATTCATATTTTTGAGAAAACTTGTAATAGCTTTGATACCAGATAATGTTTCTGAATTTTTGAGATGAAGATAATTTGGATTATTGTTCTCATTTTCAGTGTTATTCTCACGTTACTTTTGACAATGTAACCAGGAGTATCTTATCAAACTCTGGCGAATCTTTTCTATCACGCCCTGGGGAATCTTTTTTCTGTCAAACTCAAAATCTTCAGAATTTGAATGGAACTCTTTATTTAATCCATGGGGGTAGCATGCTCTCATTTTATTAATCATAGAAATCTTAACTACATATAAAGCTATAATCTAAATATAAAAAAATGCTTATCATTTTTTTTTTTTTTTTTAATGTCTTTTATGAAAATGGACAAACCAGAAGAATCTCTGAATCCCTAGTCTGCAACAAATGGGGTCCAGCCAAATTCAGTTCCTGATACTAAAGATTTGGGTTGCTATTGTATTCTTATCATCACCATGCACTGAGAATTCAGCCATCAACCTTCAGAGTGTCACTCACAACTGAATTTTACCTCGTACTTTATCCATCTGCCATGGTTCCTTGCGGACATTACTTAAAACTTCTACATGGTCATGACTGACAGAACCCTGGATTAAATAAACGATTCTGTTCGAAATTCTATGCAGATTTCGGGTTTGACAGAAAGATTTCTGAAGACCAGAAGCTACATCGGCCTAAGCATGAGAATAACACTCAAAATGCGAACAATAGTCCGAATAATACAAATTATTGATCCTTATCTAAAAAAATTCAGAAATATTTTATTTACAAACTTTTCATGATTTTTTTTTTTGTATACACTGATGTTAGCTATCTAGATTTGTTATTTATTAATAATCAAAACTATGGCACAATTTTGAAAGTTGTTTTATATTTTTCTTAGTATGATGTCTGTTCCACTTTTTTTTTTTTCAGAAACTATTGGACTGATATAACTAAAATTTTGTATGAGCTTTTTTTATAATAAGGTGCAGCGAACTAAGTATTATGGTATCCATTCAATGCACAGTTAGGAATTAAGAGATTAGTATTTAATGCAAAAATGAGCGCAGCTTTAACCATATTCAAGCATCAATTTGGCATAAAGCACTCTTCCGAGTCAATGGGTTATAACTTTGATGCATTTTTAACAGGCTAAAAAGTCTAGTTATGTCATTTTTTTTTTTTTAATTACAAATATTAAAAATGATTATAACATTATTCCTTTTCCTCAAACAAGCCTTACTCATATTTAAATTATTTATTAGTTTGAAATAAATGTACAAAGTCAGTAACGTTTGCATTTAATATTTTAAAATATTTACACATAAGAAATGTTTGCCTAGCCAAAGAGTTCTCAAAATTGTGTTTCTACAAAAACAATTTAATCCTGCATTTTTCAAACATGGTTGTAAATTACAATTTAATGTAATAAAAAAAAGTATTAATGCATTTAAAGAAAATAAATATTATTTGAAAATAGACATTAAGTAAATGAATAAAATTAATACATTTTTAGGCAAATAGAAAAATCCGCAACTCAAAATTTGTAGCAAATGATGTCCATATTAAACTTCATTCGTAATATAACTTCAAGCAAGAGTCTCAATTTGACAAATTTATTCATTTATTTGTTAGGTGAAAGTATAGAAAAGTTAGCAGAACCTCCCCCTTCTTTACATGGTAAGAATGGCTTTCTAAATAACATTAAGCTGCAGATTATTTAGAAAGTCATTCTTGACATGGCGAAGAGGGCTTTGTTAACTATACTTTTGCCTTACAATTTTAATAAATAAATAAAAATCAGTAGAAAACTTGGCAAGTCACAAGAGTAAGCAACCCAAAACATGAAATCTTTAATATCAGGAACTGAATCTGATTGGACCACATTTGCTGCAGACCTTAAGTTGGGTATTCTTTTGGTTTATCCATTTTCATAAAAGACTAAAAAGAAAATGACCATTTCTTTATATCTGGATTATAGCTTTATTCTTTCATGCTACAAATTATTTGTTTAACATAAAGCATCATTATAGCATTTCACTCCATCTCAAGGTCCATGATTGGACAGTGTCTTGAGACATTCTCTCAGTTTCAATTCAAAGTATGCCTTGCTTAGAAGACAGTTTGTGATGATGTGTGCGAGCCTTGCTTAGGAGACCGTCTGTGAGGATGTGTGCGATAGTCTGCATGTTGGCACCGCAGGGATGCCAAGCGTCCTGTACATAGCCCCACTTGTGCAGGTTGTCCCATGTTTTAGCATAAATGAAAACGGAACATCTAAGGAATTCGGAGTTGTCTCCCTTGTCTATTGTCCACCATTATTGTTGGCCATTTTGTTATTTTGCAAAATCCACTGTTTTTCTATAACATTTAATCTTAAATTTTTACTAAGACATGATTTTAAGTTAAAAGAAATTAATTATTTCTGTGTAATGTAAGTAATTGATGCTCTTAAAATAGTGAATTACCAATATAACTCTTTACATAAAAAAAATTCAGGAAAATGTTTCATTGTGAGTTGCTGTCATTTTATTGATTTTTGTTCCACATTAGTTGTCTCCTGTCAATATACAACCACCATCTGAAGACAGAATCGTGACGCCTGACGCCATTCTTCAAGTGGTTTTATACAAACCATCAGCAAACCTTAAAAATTATGTTACTCGATCTTTGGCACCTGGAAATGTAAGTATCACTTGAATATTTTGTGTTTTATTAAATGTATAATACTACTGTTAAAATGTATTATTGGGATTTGTTGTCAATTTGCAGTTTGTGATTCGCTTACTATTTTCCTCAAAATAAACGAATTCTCCAATTTTGAATTGAATGTCTTTCCATGCTTTCTTTTGCAAAAAATTTGTCGACGTTATTCTTTCATAGATTTTTCAAATAGTCATCATACTAAAAAATGGCGTCTAGTGTCAAATGTGTGCAAAAAGAGTAGACAATTTCCATTTAAATCAAGTCAGGAATGACTTGAGGAAAACAGCCGAGCTGCCACAATAATTACATATGGACACTTTGCTGAGTTCTTTCTTTGTTTTCACTTTGTGTGCCATACTTTCCCCTAAACATGTCAATTGAACTTATATTAAGTACAATACTTATTATTATTATTATTTTTTTTTTTAATGGACAATGCATTGTGGATACATTATTGGTAGCTCCCATAACTCTCGCTTCTCCTAATTTGTCCCTCAGTCCTCATTTACAATGAGTGATTTTTCTGACAACGGGAGAAGAAAAAGCTGTATTCTAGGTCAGCAGTATTTTTGCATGAACAGTCAACTGACATGTCGGAAATTTTCTGCTTCCATGTCTATCCTTGTAGCCGTCTCACTAATAAGAGTGTTTCTTTTGGGGTTTTTTTCACATGGGGATCACCACTTATCAAGGCCCGGAAGCCACTCGGGGATAAGGGTTATTTTGTGTACAATAATCAATGGGATAATATCGTAGTAATAGTTGGTATTGGAGATTTGATAACTGGAGGTAAACGTTTTAATTAGGCTGATGTTATCTGCCTGATAGTCAGGGACCCGGACCGTGGATTAACCACTAAGGAAGCTGTCCTATCAGCAGGTGCAAAGTATTAAGGGATGCTGTATTGCCATTTGGTGAATGGATTCTGGACCATGCAGTAGCTTCTGGTTGGGCTTCTCGATGTCATATTAGTGGGTAATTGTTACAGCTTTACCTTGTCATGGGCTACAAAAAAAGCATTTCTTCATTTTTTTTTGCTCTCTTACTTTCCCTCCACACATTGCTCTAACCAAGTCTGTCAACCTGTTCAACCAATCCTAAAACTCCATTATGGAAAATCTCCAGAAAAAATATACAATTAAATCTAGAACTATGTCTCCTCCAACATCAGGGGTCTACGTTCCAATCTTTCAGAGGTCGAAACCCAATTACAGAGGACTAAGTGAAACTGGCATTGGACCAACTATTTTCATAGATAAGTTTGTAATTAAAGAATACTCTAACTTAACATCCAAATCTGACCCCCAAGATCACCATAAGCATGGAATATGTGCCTATATTAAAGATGGCTTTCAATGTGGTAGGGACATCTGAAGACCCTAAATTACCCTATATCTTCTTCTGGGTTGCACTTGCTCACACCACTACATTTATATTTGCCCTCTATCGCCTCCACAAGAGCAGAGTTATTATCTTTAAGAGCATATCTGAGAAAATTGACCACATCCTGTCTGTTCATCCTTCGGCTAGCATTCACATCTGTGAAGACTTCAATGTTCACAATGTGAAATTGTTAGCCCACTCAAACAAAACAGATGATGAGAGGAAGTTCTGTCATGATTTCTCCATTGCTTATGACCTAACTCAGATTGTTCACGAACCCACTCATGTGCCCGACACTAACGGTCAGTATGCAAGTCTCTGAGACTTTTTTCTCACAACTTGCCCTGAGCTATGTTCATCTTCCATTCTGTCTTCAGTAGGATCTTCCGACCACTCGGTTGTATCAATTAAGATAAAAACAAAATGTAATAAGTCCTCAGACATACCTCTCCATCGTATAGTATATCGATATTCTATGGCTGACTGAGATAGCTTCCATACATTTATATCAGATCTACCTCTGCATTCTATGTTTAAAAAGAATATCCTCTATAGTATCAGACCTGACAGAATGATAAATTGTAGGTATAGACCGTTTCATACCCTCAAAAAAATTCCAGCAAAAACCTAACAGCCAGCTGTGGCTCTCTCCAGAATGTGCTGCTGCCATTGCACACAGAAATCACTTTTTCCATTGCTTCCAATTTAATCGATGTACTGAGACTAAAGACGCTTTCAAGACTGCCAGCAACCACTGTAAAAGAGTAATGAAGAACTCGAGAGAGTTGTATGCTCAGTTCGTCAAGTCCAAAATGGCTGAGCAGCAGCTTGGTTCCCACCAGTTTGGGCAAATAGCAAACAGGATCCTGAACAGAAGCATGTGCTCTATCCCAACCATCATCAATGGACCTGAGGTAATCTTGTCAACATCAGACAAAGTCAAATTCTTTGCCAAGAACTTTACAGCTAATTCTATCCTGTGCAATCAAATCCGCGTTACTCCCCCATATTTCCTCCTATATCTGAAAACTATGCAACATACAAATATCTGTGCATGATGTTGCCACACTAATCCAAAACCTTGATTCCAGTAAAGCATTCCAATTATAGTGCTCAAAAAGCATTCCAATTATAGTGCTCAAAAAGATTCAATCAGAACTACCTTCCATACTTACAAAACTGTTTAAGCGTTGTCTTAAGGAGAATTGCTTCCCAACACCCTGGAAAATCTCCTCAGTATGCTCTGTATTTAAGAATTCAGGTGATCGGTCATCTTCCTCTCTCAGTGCAGACCAATAAGTCTCCTGTGCGTCATGAGTAAATTGCTGGAAACTGTTAAGTAGAGAAGTAGTCAACCACCTCAGCAAAAATAACTTTCTTAGTGACATGCAATATGGTTTCCGTTCTGCTAGATCTACAGCAGATGTGCTAACTGTTATATCTCATAGCATTAGTGAATCTCTCTACGGAGGCTTCCTTTCTCTTGACATATCAAAAGCCTTTGATAGGGTATGGCATAAAGGTCTACTCCACAAAATCCCCAGTTATTGTATAGCAGGAAATGTCTTCTCAATTATTAAATCATTTCTCTCTTATAGGTTCATAAGAGTAGTGGTTGATGGGCAGAAATCAGAAACTCACAGTATTATGGTTGGAGTTCCACAGGGGTCCATCCTGGGCCAAACCCTCTTCCTGATCTATATCAATGATCTCCCAAATGACATCCTAAGATCATTCATTGACATTGACATTTATGCTGACAACACTATCATCTATGGCAATGCATCAAAGGTCGTAAATGATCAAGTTCTCTCTGATTCTCTCTCCTCTGATCTTGAGCACAAGGTACAATAGGGAAAGAGGTAGCTGGTTACTTTTAATGCATCCAAAACCAAGTTCCTATCTTTACATCATCAACATTCTGATCCCTATCTGGCATCAATTGAAATGAATGGCTCTCACCTAGGAGAAGCTCCATGTTTTGACAAGTTTCTGGGCTTGACCTTTACTCCTGATCTGAAATAGAACATATACATCAAATCCGTTGCCAAGGTCACTGGAAAATGGTGGTATCCTTCTACCACTCAAGTAGATATCTCACTACTGATGCAATTCTCTGCCTATATAAGTCAGGTACTTCAGGGAGCTCTGCTAGAAGCACCTTGTCCTGCCTTGACAAAGTTCAAAATAGACTTTGTAGCCTAGTGGGGGATGCCCTTTTCTCTTTGCCACAAAAGAGATGTTGCAAGCCTATCTTTGCTTTATCATTATTTTCATGGCAAGTGCTCATCTGAGCTCCAATCTATAGTCCCCCCTCGCCAAACTTTCATGAAAAACACTTGTCTAGCTGAAACCATTATCAATAATTTCCCCTACTGTTTATCTGTACCTAAATGTAGATTCCATGAACAAAGCTTCTTTCTTAGAATTGTACACCTGCTTTCCAGCTGACTACAATTTCGTCATCTTCAAGTCCAACATAAACAAATTCTTGATGAGCCGTCCCCTTAAGTAATCCAATTTACCAAATTTTTACTACTAACGATTACTACGATATTGTCCCATTGACTACTGTACACTCATTAACCGTTATCCTCGAGTGGCCTCTGAACCTTGATAAGTGGTGACTCCTATGTTAAAAAAAAAAAACTCATCCAGCCCAAAAGTTAACAACTGATAGACTGCCAGTTAGCCTCTTCATTTCCTCCCATATTTTTTAGTTCTGAAATTCCCTTGTTCCTTCAGCCTGTGTTTAAGATGGCATCACAAGATTGCCACTCGTACCCAAAAAATTTTAAAAAGTATCTTAAGTATTTTTTACTTTATTTTTTTTTTTTTTGTATGGGGGAATTCTAGATGAGCACCATTTTAACTTTTTTCTTTTTTTTTTTTTTTTTTTTTTTTTATGTTGTATCAGGCTTATTTGGAAAATGTGTATGCTGTTCTTGGGCAACAAGTCTTAACTGAATTGAAAGACCGGATCCGTTGTGTGAATGATGTTCTGGTTACAGGAGATTATAGTGAGAATCCAGACCTGAACATGAGTGTTTGCGCCTGGGTAAGTTTTCTTTTTAGTCCATCCCAACCGAATCATCTTTTTTTTTTTTTAAAGTGCTATTTCTGATTTGAATTTAATTTACACAAAAAAGTCTTTGCAGTAATTCAATTGTTGTTGGGATTAAATTATTTGCAGGATGTTTTTAAATCAGGGGCATTCTTTATTGAAAACATCCTATATGATGATACACGGCAACCTGAGAATCTACGATATAGCAAGTAAGTTTTTTTCGTTTCTCTGATTCAATAATCTATCATGCTTTAAGGTTGAGAAGAAAATCCTTGCAGAACTTTTAATTTTGATTTCAAATGATGTATTTTCAAGTAAGTTGTCATAATAATACCTTTACTTCGTATATCATTTTAAAGAGTGTTTTTCGCTCTATCTAATCATTTAAATTAGTCTTTTTAAAGCAATTGTCTTCTTTTTAGAACGTTGAATACAAGATGGGGGGGGGGGCAAATTCACACAATTTTATTTCAATTCAAGCTAAATCAAAAAGCTGAAACAGCTCGCGATATCATCAAAGCATTTGGCCCAGGAACGATCACTGAATGGACAGCACAATGATTGTTTAAGAAATTTTGTGACGGCGATGAGTCTTGAAGATGATGACCACAATTAATTAAGAGCCTAAGTCAAAGCCAATTTATGCACAACTGCTTCAGAACTTTCTTCTGAATTAGCCGTAACGTATACAAAGATTTCCATCCACTTGAAAGGGAATGAAAGGACAAAAAAACTTGATAAATTGGTGCTTCACGAATTGAACGACAATCAAAACAAACGCCGTTATGAAGTCTTGTCTTCCTTTCTTTTACGCAACAAGAATGACCCGTTTCTTAACCGGGTTGTGACTTGCAATGAAAAATGGATTCTTTACAATATCAAAAGCGTTTTCATCGACTTCATCACCACCAAAACGCAAGATTTTTATGTTACTGGCATAAATACACTTGTTCTGTGTTGGAAAAAGTGTATTGATTCTGATAGTGTTTATTTCAATCAATAAATTTTTGTTTAAGCCGAGATATGTTCATCAGAATTTAAGAGTTAAAGACCGCAAGAACTTACTTGTCAACTTGATATATAATTAGACTAGTGGGGGGGGGGGGTGCCCGGCCTTGTCCGGTCGTAAAATACACTTAAATATATTTTGATTCATGCAGATTTTATATTTATTACTACAAAACACATTCTCTGTTGAATATATATATATATATATAGTATTGATTTCAAAAGTTTTTTTACACAATTAACAATTATTACACTACCACCATACATTCATTAACCCTTATCCTTGAGTGGCCTTCAGGCTTTCATAAATGGTGACTCCAAAGGATGGAATACTGCTGCCATATCTGGACAGGAGCTGCTAAAACAGCCTTTCCTGCCTTGACAGAGTACAAAATAGACTTCGTAGCCTTGTCGGGGATGCCCTTTTCTATTCCCTGCAACCTCTCTCCCACAGAAGGGATGTTGCGAACCTTTGTTTTATCGTTATTTCCATGCGAAGTGCTCGTCTGAGCTCCAATCTCTGGTCCCCAATCTTTCATGAAAAACACCCGTCTAGCTGAAACCACTGTCAGTAATTTTCCCCACTCTTTATCTGTGCCTAAATCAAAACATAGATTCCATGAACAAAGCTTCTTTCTTAGAAGTGCACACCTGTGGAACTCTCTTCCGTTTGCCTGTTTCCCATCTGACTACAACTTGGATATCTTCAAGTCTAATATAAACAAGTTCCTGATGAACCGCCCCCTTAAGTAAGACATTTTATCAATCTCCATTACTAGCGATTACTATGATATTATCCCATTGATTACTGTACACGCAATAACCTTTATCCTCGAGTGACCTCCGGGCCTTGACAAGTGGTGACTTCCTTGTAGAAAAAAAATAAATAAATAAGACCTGGGGGCCATCAGCTAGAATCGAAATCAAAACATTTAGTACTCCAGTCATGTTCCCTACCGTTTGAGCTATCAACAGATAGATAAGAAAGATTTAAAATTAAACCACTTAAGCTAACTTTAAATTTGCACATGCACAAAAATAATAGAAACATATTGGCAAGTTTAAATGAATAGTAAGCATTTTTCAACTTGCTGATATATGTCTGTATGTATTATTTATCCATCCAAACAAAGATTTTGCTCATTATAAACCATCTTTAGTGTATGATTACTATTTCCTGTTAACTTTAGTGTTATGTGATCAGTAGTTTAAGAGTTTATTGATTACATATTTAAACACACAAACATCTACTGTTTATTTACATAGAATACATGATGTTGTACACTTGTCGGCACACATACAAACATTTTTATGCTGTTAAACCTCAGAATGTGAAATTTGGGAGAAATAATCCTCATACCTATGCAGATTATTCTAAATTTTTGGTTCTTGTCCAGAATTCTCTCTATAAACAAAAAATAAAGAAAAATCTGTTTACTGTACATACTTGTGACGAAATGAAAATATCATATTCCAAAACTTATGTAAATCGATTGCATAGCTTTATTTTTAAGCAAGAAAATCAAATTTTATAGGTATTGGAGGAGTGACCGTCTCATCTGCCATTTTGAAAATATCTCAGAACACAAGGGAGATAATTCGACAATTCAAAACTTGGGAAATTTGTGTTGGAATGCTTATGTATACCCATTCATCACTTGAAAATGATTTTCTTTATAAAAACAAAACTATTTGATCAATTTACATGATTTTTAGAATATGATATTTTATGCATCATACTCATTTTTCTTTTTGTTTTTTAAAATTAGAGGAAATTCTGGACAAGAACAAAATTTTTATATTTTATCCTGTTTTTCAGATGTTACAGTTTTTCTTTCTTTTTTAATTCCTAAGAGTTTGGGTGGGCATCAATAGTATCACACAACTACATTTTTCTATTACAAGAATCGTTCAGAATTCAAGAGGCCGTTATTATGGTAATCAATCACTGCTAGTGCCGCTGTATTTTTGTGGGGATAGGTACCTTAATTAATCGTTTTTGTTTGAATTTTTTTTTGCCCTATTATTTAAGTGTCATCTGATTATGCATGTTGGTTTCTGCAGTCTAGTACTTTTTTCTGTTTTTATCAAACGTTTTTATTATTTCTATTTCTTATTACATTTCTTATCTTTTATCATACAGAGAAATTGTCGAATGGGCAGCTGAATCCGGAATCCATTATGAATGTAAAATAATGGAAAATACAAAATTTAACGAACTTTCCGTGCGAATTGGTTGTCCATATCTCTACGTTCATCAAGGAAATTGTGAACATCTCGTAGTATTTAGTGATATCAGGTAAGTTCGTCAAAGTTTATCTTCAGCCATTTTCAAAATAGTTAAATCTGGGTGCATAAATTTTGTGATAAAATGTTCAGTACACGTTAAAAGTTGCATTCAGAGAAGAATGAACCAAAAAACAATGGTTCTATGTTTTTGTTAAATATTATTAATTTATATTATTATTAATACATAGTAATTTACACTGTTATTAATAAATATTATATTATTATTAATAGATATTAATCTATATATTATTACAATAGCATGTGTTATTTTCTGTCACGTTTACATCCGGGTCATTTAATTGTTATGTACTTCCATTTCTTGTCATAAATAATAAGAACATTAACTCTATAATAATATATACAAAATCTGCAAGAATTAAAATATCATATTTAAGCATATTTTACGATTGGGATTTGCCGGGCGTCCCTGCTAGCTTAGATAAATACTTTTGCAATTTTAACAAAAAAGCTACAATAATATCAGAGCGTCTCCATTTACACTGAACATCTACAGAATGCCAACATCAATATATTACATATGAATGAGTCCCCTGTGGAATTTCCACAAATCGTGCTAGTTTATATTATTATTAATAAATAATAATAAATATTATAATATTATTAATAAATATTGTTAAATATTATTGTCAAATTATATTATTAATAAATTATTGGGACCTGTGGAAATTCCACAAGGGACGTTTGCAGATTTTATATATACTAGCCTGGGTGCCCGGTGTTGTTGCCCGGAGGTGTGTGTTCAGCAAAAAAAAAAAAAAAAAAGAAAAAGTGGTAGACAAACAGGCTCAAACACGTCCCACGAAGGAGGAAAAGAATGTAGTGAAAAAAAAAGTGACGTCTTTGCTATTGCGTCTTTTGCCAAACTGGAAGTGGCGAATGTTTAAATTAAGGCTAGTCAATCAAAAAGAGAGGTTGCCTTTCAAAAATATCAGCGAAAAAGCGACCCCTCCCTGTAGAAAAGTGCTCAGTTGAGGATGAAGGAATTTTTCGATATTTGTCATCCAAAGGGTTGAGCTTCAAAACGATGCCAATCATGAAAATTCATTGACTCTGTCAAAAGTTTTAGGCAAACATACAAGAATAGCGGGTATGTTCAAACGCAATTTCATTTTATTCTATTTTTATATGGTTGTGGACAACACCAGGTAGCCCTGCTAGTTTAGTTAATATATAACAAAAAACAACATAAAACTATTTTTAATGCCCACAGAATTTTTTCTTGTGTTCTTCTGACTTCTACCTTTAACGTTAATCAAATGTCCATTATTGCTGGAATCGCAGGCTCATAATGAGTATGGAATTTTCCTAGACTTGTGTAGGGTTGTCCTTCCCTCATCCACATCTTGAAGGAGTGCTGACTATTTTTAAAATGAAACCAGCATGAGCCGCCAGAGATGTTACATGTATATGAGTCTGTTGCAGTCATGTTGATGATATACTCTTATTTGCACACAGCATTTTAGCTTTATATGATGCGATTGGTTCAAGAATTAGACAATTAATGAAAAATAGACAAAAGCTCAAACTTTGTTACGAAAGTGTTTAATTATATTCGGTGTGTGTTTCACAGGAGGGTAGAGCAAAGAAATATAGCTAATGAGGAAAAACTTCCCTCAGTTGATCCGATATCATACACAACTCTTATCAGCAGCCGATGGTTTTCTAGAATGTTCTTTAATAGCAATTTTCCCCCTTTGTCAGAAACATTGCTTATGGAACGTGAGGACTAAAGGACAAAATAAAGGAAGCAAGTTATGATGCTATCAAAATTAAACCCAAGGTGTTTTCATTTATTTCAATAATTGTTTTCTACTTAAGCATGATGTTTCATTCTCAAGTTTAATTGACTATCCCAAAGTTTTATGTCTTTTTTATTTTTTTCATGCTTTTCTAAAAATTCTAATTTCATTGCAGAATGGTCCATCCACATGATAATCTAAGCATTCAGGAATATCCTTGTATGATTCAACGTTCACATAAGAAGAGAACTATTTGTAATGTTTGTGCATACGCTTCTGCAAGGTCAGTTTAGTTTTGTTTACTTAAATCTAACGGAGTAAAAGTACGGAGAACAGAAGGATGGAGTGAGATTTACTTTTTAATTAGTTACAAAAATTTATTTCCTTTTAATATTCATTGCTCTGTGACTTCCAACATATTGGGTTGTGTGTGTTTTAACTATTACAATGGGACATATCTGTCCGAGATGATGTTGGTTATCTCCAGAGCTAATATGATCTTAATCAGAAGTCTGGACACTTTATTGAATATGACTGTCAATTAACTTTCTATGGAGTCATAAGTTGATTTCCTACCAATGAATTAAATTTATAAACATGAACTAGATTACATCTTTAGTGGGTTGCATGTTTGCGTTGCATGTAAATACTAAAAAAGGTGGGATATGCTTATTTTTGTATTATTATTCATCAGACTACGGTTCTCATCTTGAGTGTGATTTTGACTATTCTTCACGTGTATCTTGTCGAACTTGGGAATGTTTCTGTAAAACTCAGGAATTTGGATAGAATTCCAGGGTAGCGTGCTCTTGTTCCGTCAGCCATGACTGGATAGAGGTCCTAAGTAATTCGCAAATGTCCCACAAGGACTCGTGGTGCAGTGGTTAGAGTACTGGGAAAAATCAATTGTAAAAATGTTCTACTGAAGGTTCAATCCTCAGTGTGGGCGACAGAAAAATACATTTGCGAATTACTTAGGACCTCTATCCAGTCATGGCTGACAGAACAAGAGCACGCTACCACCGTGAAGTAAATAAGAGTTCCGCTCGAAATTTCGTCCAAATTCCAGAGTTCAACAAGATACACCTGAAGAAGGTCAGAGGTTATATCGACCGAAACGTAGTGAAGTAGTCTGATGAATAATAATACAAATAAATAACCAATCCTCATTTCAAAAAATTCAGAAACGTCATACTTTTTTTTTTTTTTTTTTTTTTAAAGAATAAAAATAAGAAAACTAACCACAAGTGACATGCTTGAGTTTGGTTAAAAATAATATTCGAGACCCCCAAAGATATTAGGTTTTTGATGTTTATTTAGTATTATTTTTGGCCAAACTCAAGGATGTCACTTTTGTTTTTTTTTTTGTTTTGTTTTTTTTAGTATTTACAGCAATTTTCATGTAAAAAGTGTAAGTTTTTTTTTACTATAATCATGACTTCTTCAGCTAAATGTAATCTATTTATGTATATATACTTTTTTTTTTTTTTTTCTAGATGGAGAACTGTGGAAAGTGAACATGCCTTAGAGAACACTTCTTTCTTCTGTGATGCGTGTTTCCGTTCCTTGCATTATGACAAAGATGGGAAAAAGTTGGGCAATTTTAAGGCTTACAAATATTTTGATGGCCATACAGTCCTATAAGAAAGAAATATGTAAATATGATCGTTGAAGATGCAAAATTGCTTGAAAAGAAGATGCCTTATTTCACAAAGATCTGAGAATTTTTTTTTAATACAGAGCATAACTATCTCTTTCTTAGCTTGTCTGTTCCATTTTTTTTTTCACTGAAACTACTGAGCCAATTTGGCTGAAACTTTATATAGACCTTTGTTATGATAATGTGCAGCAAACTAAGTGTTATGGTATCCGTTTTGTGCACAGTTACGGAATAAATAATGATTTAATAAGAATTAGTTACTATAATACCACATTTACCCTAGAAGTTTGGCATGAAGCACTCATTCCAAGTCAACAGGCTATAACTTTTGCTCATTTTTAACTTGGTTAAGAAGTCTAGTCATTTATATTACTCTATTTTACAAACAATAAGTAGGTGAAATTTTTTTTTTGTTAACTCCTTTCAGTTAGCAAAATGTAACACTGTTTGATTAATAAAATTAACCAAATTGTTTTGTTTTTTTTCTTCAAAGTTTCTGACTTTTTTGAATGCTTAACATTTATTTTACAATTTTTAATTTTGTCTTTTTATATATAAGCATAATTTACTTGGATCATTGTTGTAAAATATTTTCAGATGATTTTCTTGAATAAAAATATTTTTTTAAATTATACGCGTTTGGTTATTTTTATGCAATGATTTTGCATCGTTATTTGACCAATTTTTGAAATCACCATTTTTTTTTCACTTCGGTTTGCAATAATTTACTCATATAGGCTGTTAATTTCCTATCAAGTAACATTTTGTTTAGCTCCATTAATGATACTTGATAGTCGTCTTCATTCATGAATTCAGCTTAACTATTTTTTCCAAAGAAAATGTTCATAAAATAATCTCCTTCAATTTTTAATACGTGGTCATTAAGAAATTGACTTAAATTTTCATTCATGTTTCTAATGCAGAAATTGAAATAGGAAACACAGAATCTAATGCTTTAAGAATTGTTTTTTCTTGATCTGATCCAACCTGCACATCATGTGTTATATTTGAATACACATTCTTCAATTGGTTCATTTTTGCAATAATGTGGCTGAAAAACCCATGATAAATTTCACATGTTGATTTTTTTATGCAACAGAATTGGCCCATAAAATATTGAATCTTTTGAATCAATTCTGGTCAATTTTTCTTTGATTTTATAATTTAACATTGTCAAAAAATACAGCTTACATATTGTCTTTCACAAATTTTAAAACTATGCTTTCTTTCAGAACCTTTAAAAACACTTTCCTTAGTCGTTGTCGAAAACCACAACAAAACGGGTTTCTTCGATTTTAAATCTTTTGCTTGTTTTTATCCCATTGAAAACACTTTGCACTACGGACACCCCATCCGTTAGTTTTTTTTGTTTTTTTTTTATGCAACACATTCCGTAATAGACACCTCCTTTTACATATATTTTACTTTTTCGCCCTTTTTTTCAAATAATTCTGCAAACTATCATCGCTTGGACACTAAGCTACCATATTATAAAAAACAATGACATAAAAAATTTCCCCTTCCAAATCTTTAAATATATAGCTTTTTTTTCATATTTACAATAACGTTACATGTGCAATAGACATCCCCTTTCCAAATCTTTAAATGTGCAGTCTTTCCTGGTAGTTGAAGGTCCAATCGATGATAATCTACATCTATAATTTGGGGGGGACAACAAGGTCAACTTTGATAATGGGGGGGGGGGGTCCAATTGTTCAGGTACACCCTAACATAGTTTAATGGACCTGAACAATGCTGACCTTAGCCTTTAGATTTTACTTTTTCATAGTTTATTTTCTGGCGATTATCATCGATTAGATATAACTTTCAGATTACAAAAAAAAAAAAAAGACAAAAGAAAAAGAATTTGTTAACCTGAATAATGCTGCCCCTACCATTGACTTTTTTTATTTTTCACTTATTCGTAAATAACATTTGTTATCCAAGGCAGGATAAGTTTTTAGTGTTTTTATTTAATGTAAAATGTTTATTTGGTTTGAAAAACAAGTAATATTGAGCGCTACCAGAGAGCAAGAAAAAATGTCCGCTATATCTCTTTACATCTTTGAAATCTTGATAATCACTTAAAAAAAATAAAATAAAACAAAATGGTGGTAGAAACCCTACCTAATAAATGTCACGGTAACATTTATTGAGTGGGTTTCTACCATTTTTTTTTTTTTTTCTTATTTTGAAGTCTTTGTCAAGACTTCAAAAACATTGCAGTCATTTTTTCTTGTTCTTTGGTAGCGCTCAATATTACTCGTTTTTCAAACCGAACGTACATTTTACATTAAATAAAAAACATTAAACACTTATAAAGTTAGGTAGAAAAGTAACTTATTTTGCCTTTGATAACATTTACTTGTTATATATTTGAGTTTTGAAATTTTCATACCTGTGTATTGTAATACAAACCTGTTTTATGTTTTTCAACTTTCAAATTATTTTTTTCATTAATTTGACTAATTTGTTCAAATTAAACATTAAATATCAATAAAAACAAGTTTTAACAAAACCATACTTTATATTAGAGTAGATATAATTTATTAAATCAGAAATGATCGGGCGACGAAAAAAAAAAAACACAAATAAAGCAGACATTTTGTTTTTGTTTAAAAAATATAAGCTGAAATAGATTATATTAATTACAGCAATGATCTTTTTTTCTTTTTTTTTTGTATTTTGTTTTTCAGTTCATTTGATGTCAACAATAGGTTTTAGCATTGTTAAAAGCCAGTTGGATATTTTGAACGACCACACTAAAAACTGTCCCATCAACTAAATATGACTATTAAAAATATAACAGGAAGGAAAGTGTCATTACAAATCTTACTAATTTCAATGCCTTTCTTTGTTTCATTTTACAGATGTTATATATAGATATATATATATATACACAGTATCTAAGATTTAACTTACATACAGAGAGATAGACAGGTGACAGATACATGTGTGTGTGTGGTTGTATACTTGTAATGCCACAAATCCTTTCATACGATGATATTAGGTTAAAAGATGAGAGATTACATGAAAGGACATGGGTAAATTATGATGATGTCGTCCCTCAGTTTTTCGAAACAAAATAAGGCAATATACAATCCAAATCAGTCAGAGTATAGAAGAGAAAAGAAAAAAAAAATGGCAGAATCAAGGTTTACTCTTGTCAGAGACAAGTTTGCTTTCTTTGGAATTATTAGATTCAGTAATAGCTGAATTCTGATCAGGATTTTTTGAGGAAGTATTGTTGGAAGGAGTGTCAGATACACTAACAGATTTGGTTTTAAGAATTTTTTCTGGAGGATCAATTTCTATTACATCTGCAGAAGCATCGTTCTCCAATTCCATTTTACGCTCCTCTTCATCTAATAAACAATTTTTATCAGCCGTGTTTTTATTTTCATCTTTTATACAGATTTCTGTTTTGCTATCAGCAGTAGTAGCCACTGAATGACCAGACTCCATGTTGATCAGAGCAGGTTCGACAGTTGTATTCATTTTCTTTGTATCATTTGGTAACTGTACACTGACTACTATCACATCTTTCTCAGCAGCAGGAGCAGCTCGAGTGAAACTTAAGATAGACATTTGATCTTTAGGTGTCTGCTTATTTAACGGTGATTTCATATCGACATCTCCATCCATTTTGTTGGCATTAATTTTATCCGCAGCTTGGGCAAAACTAAGAATTGACATTTGGTCTCTTGAGGGAGTTTTATTAGCCTTGTCATTAGTTTTACTCACTGGTGTTTTTGGTTCAAGTACATTGGCCTGGTTTGGTGTAGTGCAAGTCTTGGGTGGTACGGATGCACCTGATGGACTTTCTTCGGACGGCTTTCCTTCTGAAACTTTCTCTCGCAAAGGATGATTCTCCAATCCATATTGTTTTAAGACTTCTTGATGAACATACCAGCAGATCTTGGGAAAATCTGGACGCTTAGCACGGACAGCAATGGCTGTAATCTTCTTCTCTAATTGACGTTTGGATATGCTGAAATTCTCTTCTGGGGCATCAGGTTCCGTAATTGAGGTGTTTGGGGTCTGGGTTTGTTTGGTAGAATCAGTTTTCTCAGATGGGGTGCCAGGAGTAGATTCAACATTTAATTCAGACTTTGTATTTTCGCCTTGGGACGCCTTGTTTGAAGCATCCGAAATTTTGGAATTCCAAATTAACTGGAATTCTATCACAAGCTTCTTTATACCGGCACGGTTTCCATGGATGAATTTGATTAAGTCGGGCATGGCTGAAAAATAAAAACATTTTTAAGTATTAAACAATGTGATTGATTTTATTTAAATGTTGGGACGATTAATTGGAACTGGGAAGTAAAAAAAAAAAAAAAAAAAAAATGGACATTTTGGGGAATCTGAAAAATATGTGCCTATTTTCCTATGCCAAAAATGATTTGTTCAATTATCTATTTATTTATTTTTTTTTTAACAAGGTAGTCACCACTTATCAAGGCCCTGAAGCTACTCGAGGATAAGGGTTATTGTGTGTACAGTACATTAGTGTTGGAGATTTGATAAGTGTCTTACTTAAGGAGGCGGTTCATCAGGAATTTGTTTACATTGGACTTGAAGACATCCAGGTTGTAGTCAGTTGGGAAACAGGCAACCGGAACAGAGTTCCAAGGTGTGCACTTCTAAGAAAGAAGCTTTGTTCATGGAATCTACGTTTTGATTTTGGCACAGATAAGGAGTGGGGAAAATTTTTGACAGTGGTTTCAGCTAGGCGGGTGTTTATCGTGAAAGATTGACGCGGGAGGACCAGCGATTGGAACTCAGACGAGCACCTGCCATGGTAGTAACGATAAAACAAAGATAGGCTCGCAACGTCTCTTCTGTAAGAGAGCGGTTGCAGGGAAGAAAAAAGGGCAACACCCACGAAGCCTATTTTGTACTCAGTCAAGGCAGGATAGACTGTTTTTAGCAGCTCATGTCCAGATGTGGCAGCAGTACTCCATCCTTGGACGTACTTGGTTTTTATGCAGATAGAGAATCGCATCAGGGGTGAGATATCTTCTGGAGCGGTAGAAGGATCCTACCATTTTTCCAGCGACCTTCGCAACTGACTTGATGTACGTATTCCATTCCAGGTCAGGGGTAAAGGTCAAGCCCAGAAGCTTATCAAAACATGGAGCTTCCCCTAGACAATAGCCACCCATTTCAATTGATGCCAGATGGGATCAGAGCATTGATGATGTAAAGATAGGAGCTTGGTTTTAGATTCATTAAAAGTAACTAGCCACCTCCTTCCCCACTGTACCACGCAATCAAGATCAGAAGAGAGAGAATCTGAGAGAACTTCGTCATTTACGGCCTTTGATGTGTTGCCATAGATGGTCGTGTCATCAGCATAGATGGCAACGAATGATTTAAGTATGTGTTTTAGGAGATCATTGATGTATATCAGGAAGAGAGTTGGGCTTAGGATGGACCCCTGAGGGACTCCAGCATTAATATCGAGAGCCTCTGATTTTTGCCCATCAACCACTACTCTTATGAGCCTCTGGAAATCTTGTGAAGTAGGCCCTTATGCCACACCTTATCGAAGGCCTTTGATATGTCAAGGGCAATTGTCCTAGAGAGGAAGTCTTTGTCAAGAGATTTGCTAATCCTATGAGATATAACAGTTAGCACATCTGCTGTAGATCTGGCAGAACGGAAACCATATTGCATGTCACTAAGAAGGTTAGTTCTGCTTAGGTGGTTGACTACTCCTCTATTTAACATGGATTCCAGCAGCTAAGGAGACTTATTGGTCTGTACTGAAAGGGAGAGGACTTATCACCTGAATTCTTAAATACAGGGCATACTGATGAGGTTTTCCAGGATGTTGGGAAGCACTTCTCTTTAAGGCAACGCTTAAAGAGTTTTGTAAGTATGGGGGCAAGTTCTAGTTGAAGCTTTTTCAGCACAATTATTGGAATGCCGTCAGGGCCAGTTGCTTTACTGAAATCAAGATTCTTGATTAGCTTGGCGACATCACGCACAGATATTTGTATGTTACAGAGCGTGTTGTCCGTTATAGGATGAAATACGGGGAGTTGATGACCTTTGTCGCATAGGGTAGAATTAGCTGCAAAGTTCTTGGCAAATAGTTTGGCCTTATCTGATGCTGACGAGATGACCTCAAGTCCATTGACGCTGGTTGGGATAGAACACACGCTTCTGTTCAGGATCGTGTTTGCTATTTGCCAAAACTGGTGAGAACCAAGCATCTGCTCAGCTACTTTGGATTTAACGGACTGAGCATATAGCTCTCTTGCATTTTTTATTACTCTTTTGCAGTGGTTGCTGGCAGTACTGAAAGCAGCTTTAGTCTCAGTGCATCTATTATGTTGGTAGCTATGGAAAAAGTGATTTCTGTGCTCGATGGCAGCAGCACATTCTAGGGAGAACCATGGCTGGCTGTTAGGTTTTTGTTGGAATTTTTTGGATGGTATGAGTCACTATGCCTACAATTAGCCATTCGGTCAGGTCTGATACTATAGAGGAGACATCCTTTTTAAACATGGAATGCAGGGGTAGATCAGATATAAGTGTACGGAAGCTATCCCAGTCAGCGGTAGAGTATCGATATACAGTACGGTGGAGGGGTACATCTGAAGACTTATTGCATTTCGTTTTTATCTTAACTGATACAACCGCGTGGTCGGAAGATCCCAGAGGAGACAGAACGGAACTTGAACATAGCTCAGGGGAAGTTGTGAGAAAAAGGTTTAGAAGGCTCGCATACTGACCGGAAGTATCGGGCACTCGGGTGGGTTCGTGGCTAATCTGGGTGAAGTCATAGGCAATGGCAAAATCATGACAGAACCTCCCCTCATCATGTCTTGTTAGAGTGGGTCAGCCATTCCGCATTGTGGACATTGAAGTAACCACAAATGTGGATGTTAGCTGAAGGGTGAGCAGACAGGATGTGGTCAATTTTTTCAGATATGCTCTTAAGGATAGTAACTCCGCTGTTGTGGGGGCGATAGAGAGCAAATATAAATGCAGTGGTGTAAGCAAGTGCAACCCGGAAGCACATATAAGGTAAATTAGGGTCTTCTCTGGATATATCCCTACCACAGGGAAAGCCATCTTTAATGTAGGCAAATATTCCATGTCCATGGCAGTCTTGGGGGTCAGATTTAGATGTTAAGTTAGAGTATCCTTTAATTATGAATTCGTCAAGGTAAGCGGTCGGCCTAATGCCAGTTTCGCTTATTTGGATTTGTTTACAACAAAATCTTCCACTGCTGGTAATAATAATAAAATAAATATTTATTAATTTCCAGAAAATATATGCACATTTAACATGAATTTTTTTTACCGGAATTGGGGAAAAAATAACTTTATAGTTAAATATGTAGAGATTTATAAAGAATCGGAATTGGTAATTGTATCGGAATTGGGAAAAAATATTGGAATTGTCCCATCACTAATATATATATATATATATATATATATATTTAAAAAAAAAAAAAAAAAAAAAAAGGAAAAAGAAGCATTATTCAATTTCAAACACTCATATAAAAACAGTTGTAATATTACTCATTATACAAGATGCCTCCACTAAGTTTTCAGACTTTCTTTGTATAGACATTTAAAATTGTCGTAGACTCTTGAAAATTCAGTATGTTATTGTTATACATCTTATGGGATGACTGACAAACTTTTATGATTTCAGGTTCAAATGAACACTTACAGCAGGAATTGGAATGCACCTTACTAAATAAAGCCTGATGGTCACAGCTGGTGAATTTCAAAAATGCAATTTGGACGTGGTGACACTTTAGAAGACCAATATGCAATAAAATCCTGTTTTAAACTTGAAAAAATTCCACGGAAACGTATGGAATGCTTTAGACTGCTTTTGGACCATCTTGCATGAATCGAGTATCAGTTTTTGAGTGGCATAAGAGATCCAGGAAAGGCAAAGAGTCTCCAAGGGATGATGGGAGGTATAGGACGAGTAAGGAAGAGAAAGAACCAGAGTTGATTGGACATAAAAAGAATCAATTGAATAAGGACTGCCGGGTGTCTATCGAGACAATAAGTGCACAGTTTGATGTCAGTGTGGGAACTAAAATACTGAAGATGCAGAAGATTTTCAAAGTTTGTTTCAAGAGATAATCACAGAGAAATGCGTTGTCCTGACCAAGATGAGCATCAAGACAGTTCCTCCTTGCCTCCTGTGATTTTTGGTTATTCCCTAAGCACAAGGAAAACCTTAAGAGGCTGTTCTCATGAGACAATTAAATAGATGAAAGAGGTTGTGACATTGCAGCTGAAGAAGATTATTTCGAAGGGGGCTAGAGTTTCATGTGTTTACTATCAAGAAAAGTGCCTCAATGAAAAAAGTCTGGAAACTCATTTAAAGCACGTCATATCGCTGATGATGAATTAAATAAAAATCAGTCAATTTTCATAAGGAATAAGGAGACCAGGAAAACTTGGTAAGAGGAATATTATTGAAGGTGAAATAATTTGGTGCTTATTTAGAATTGCACTTATTTAAAAAAAAAAAAAAAATCTTTATGACATGTACTCGTCATGGAACAAAGATGTCATACTTGCCCTTGTCTGGCGAGTTGAGAAGGTTAATTTGGGTAAAACTTGTGAACAAAAACAAGAAAGTCAAGAAATTACGTAAAGAGTGACATCATCAGATAAAATTAGAAAACATTTTAGGAGAAAAATCAACAAGTGTGTAGAAGTAAATATTAAAATAAAACAAATTGAGATCATACCCCTCGCCCTATTTTCACCAGGCTGAGATGACATAAGACCTGAATAAATTTTTAGTTTTAAAATCTCAGACACCTGATTCTGTGATCAGTGCAAAATGAATGCTATGAGAAAGTTTTGGAAAATAATTTTCACTGACTTAACATGAATTTTAAGGATTTCTGTTCAAAATATACTTCTAAACATTTTTCTATGAAGAGAAGAAGAGTGTCCCCCTGCCCCCATCCCTTTATTTTTTTAAAATTTGTTTTAGAAAATTTTCAGATAAAGACTGATAATTTGTATTATACTTGAAAGTATGTTTCTAATTTTTTTTCAAATACTCATAGTAATCATTTATTTCAGTAATAGTGAAAATGTTTCATTATGAAATGACCGTTTGTTTTCACATTTTTGAAAATAACAATCTATTAGGTTGGCAACTAAGTTCTTTCATTTTTTAAATGTAGATTTTTTTTAAAGTAAAATAAGAACCAACAACTATTTAATCAATGATGTATTCTCCATTCGTGTTCACAACTTTTTCACAATAAGATTATCAATACCTTTTTGGTAGAAATCATTTGATTTTGATTTGAAAAATAAAATATAAAAAATAAATTTTTGAAACAATATATTTAAAAAACAGAAAGAACTTGGCAACCCAATATTTTCATTTAGGTTTATAATAAACTAGCGAGGGGTACCCTGCGTTGCCCGGGTGTTTGGAGGTGTGTGTGGAAACTCCGAGGGGGGGGGGTTAAAAAAAAAAAAAAAAAAAGTAAGTATGAGCATCGAACCCGAACCGTTGAGGCAAAGTTGTAACAAGACGTTAACAATTGCCCCACCACGAGATGCTAACGGAAACACGTTTGAATTTATTTAATTACTTGGATTTGGCAGGTGCTCGTTTTAATGAGTTAATGAGGTCAAGTTTGACTGTGGGATAGTAATTTCCCAAGATGGGATAGGAAAAAGACTAACCCACATGCGGCGAGCGACAAATGTTGAATATTTATCTTCCCGAAATAGAGCAAATTAAATAGACAGGCGAGCTTTGTTGTTAACTGAGATATTACGATTTATATGTGATATAAAAAGTTTTAAAAAGTTGTGAAGCGACCGACCGCTTCTCTGAAAAAAGCATTTTGTAGACATACAGAAAAAGCGAACATACAAACATACATTTTCGCTTTTATATTTATAGATGCTGCTAAATACTTGCAAGGTCATTTGTTTTGGAGAAGTGGGAAAAAGGGGAGGGGGGTCTAAATTTAATGAAAGCAAAAATTAAATTAAGTTAATTAGTTTCAAAAATGTAAAACCAAATAAAACATTTTTAATCATTTGGATTATTTAAACTATTGTCCTAATCTTGAATGTTATTCACATAATGTTTTGGTGGGATGTAACTCTTCTCATCTATTTTTTTTTGCCAATTCGAGTATCTACACAATTTTGCACGGAACCCACAAGAATAGCATGCTTTGGATCATCAGCCATTATCGGGTAGAAGGCCTAAATAATTCACAATTGTATTCTGTATATCCCCTGCATTAAGGCTTGAACCGTCAATCTTCGACTGAATTTTATCTAGTACTTTATCTGTTATTACATAAAGAATTCTCTAGATGAGAACAGTAGTCTGCATAATACAAATTATCAATCTTTATCTGAAAATTTTCTAAAACAAATTTTAAAAAAATAAGGGGATGGGGGCAGAGGGGGGCACTCCTCTTCTCTTAATAGAAAAATGTTTAGAAGTATATTTAGAGCAGAAATCCTTAAAATTCAGAAACAAATAAAATCAAATCACCCCTTCCCCCGGAGAGGGGGGGGGGTTAAAAAAATATATTTTGATTGGAAATCCTTTTGAAAAGCAAAGTTTTGCAAAAAAAAAATAAATAAATAAAAAATAAATAAATAAAAAACGTTCAAACACCTTCTTCTGGAACAGAACGCCTCTTGAGATGACTGGCAGAACGTGTTTCTGGCTGTTCCAAATCTTTAGGAACTCCATTGTAGGATGTGGTAATTGGAAAATCTCCATCAACGATGCATACCTGAAACAATTACAAATTTCACAATGAATAGAATGAAACATGCAGACAAAAACATGTGAAGTTTGAAACTAGAACATTCTGAAATACTGTGGATGCAGTAAAGTTATTTGATGCAAATTGAAGGATAAATTACCTGAAATGCGCATTGTGATTTTTTTCAAACAAAAATATAATTTAACACAATTTATTTAAATGTATAAATGGTCAGTGTTAAAATCCAAAGAGGATGCATTTTTTGACTTAAACAGTTATTCTTGTTCATTTAACAAATGCATAACTGACATAAAGTAAATTTTTTTTTTTTTTTTTTTTTTTTTTTTTTAAACAAAATGTGCATGATGTACTCGTGACGGAACAAAAATATCATATTCTAAAAATCACATAAATTGATCAAGTAGTTTTATTTTTAAATTAGCAGGCCGCCTGGCATTGCCCAGTCTTAAAATACGCATAAATATTATATTTTAATTCATACAGAAATGGAGACATGTGCATGTGAGTGTTATGTTCTTTTAAACAGTCCACTTCTTGCAAGAAAAAAAACAAAAAATACTCAAGCTGAGATTGAAACGAAAACCTAAAGACAGTGAGTCGAGTATGATAACTATTCAGTCAGCATGACAGGCTCTCCAAAACATGTTTTCAAACCGACTCATGTTTAACATAAGGAATCTGTAATGCGAACCATGCATGCGCAATCATAAAACAGTTAGCAAAAAAAAAAAAGAAATCCGCTGACTGGCACATACCAACTTTTTAATTTTGACCCATTAGAAGCCATATTTTCCGGATGAAAACCGATTAAAAAGTTTTCCACATATCTGAATAACCTATATACCAAATTACAAGTTTGTAGATTAAGCTAAGAAGTGTCCTCGAACACATTTTTACTTTTATAAATATACTAGCAGGCTACCCAGCATTGCCCAGTTGTAAAATACGTTTAAATGATATTTTGATTAATGCAGATTTCCTGTTTGTTATATTATATTGGAAGAAATATATAGTAATGATTTAAAAAGTTTATAAAAAAAAAAAAAAAAAAAAAAATGACCCGTAAGCCATCATCAGAATTGAAACTGAAACGTTTTGCTTACAATTTATTTTTTCCTTTGATGTTGATGCCCGACCTATAATCACATGTTTGATGCAAGGCTAAAAATTAAAACATGAACCAATAGCTATGCATGAATATTGGTAATGTTGTCAATCGACCATCACCTGGAAATTCCATTTTTTCTTAATTTTCACTTTTGTATCTATTTTCCCTGGCTAAAACCCAAATATAAAGTTTTGCATGGGTTTGAATATCCTATATATTAAGTCTCGTGTCTGTAGACCAAAAACTGACAGAAGAGTTTGATAAGCAAAATTTTTTAAACAAATTTATATACACATATATAAATATATATAGAAAGAGGTCTGTGTTTACTATAACCTTTTTATGCAAATATTACACAAGTATAAATCATATAGAACAAGCCGCGCATGCGTGGTCACCCTCTGGTGCTGCATGTGAGATGACGCCACAAAAAATAGTGAAGAAATGATGAATGTGAGAAGTGTGAAGGGCCATGGTTGCCTTTACATTTTCGCCAAATTTATGAAAAATCTAATGGATGGGGCAAAAATTATGGGATAAAAAGTGTAATTTTTTGCAATTTTGGGGAATCTGTGTCCCCTTTTGAGCTCCTGGGAACGCCGAATCCCAGTGAAAATGGACAAACGGTGTAGTTTCACCTCTTAAGACATGTATATTTGAATTCAGCACCATAGAAAACCACTATATAGACATATATATCAAATTTTTGAGTAATATGAAAAAAGAGCTCTAAAAAGGCATGTTTTTTTAGTCCTAAAAGTCCCAGAGGGATGCAAACCAGAATTTTGCGAGGGTCACCCATACTGAATTTATATTAAGAACAAAGGCCTCCAGATTTTCGCCAAGTTTCAAGAAAATCGAATGGCTGGATAAGACACTATGGAGTAAAGAGTGTCATTTTTGGGGCATTTTTAACCTCTTTAACCTGAGGATGCTGAATCCCAGTGTAAATGGATAATGGTGCAGTTTCAGGACTTAGGACACGTATATTTGAGTTGACCACCGTGAAAAACCACTATATTGTCAGACATATCAAGTTTTTGTTGAGAAATATGAAAAAGAGTCACAAAAAGGGGTGTTTTTACCACTGAAAGTCCCTGGGGACGTGAACCAGAATTTTCCCAGGGTCCCCCATACTAGATTTATATTAAGAACAATGGGCTCCACATTTTGGCCAAGTTTCAGAAAAATCTAATGGATGGATCAAAAGTTATGGGACAAAACATGTCATTTTTGGCCATTTTAGGGCATCTTTTACCTCTTTTAAGCCCCTGGGGACACAACGGGAATTTTCACAAAATTTTTTTTTACTGTGCACATCTATTTAATGAAATATAATTTGTGGCAAAATTTCAGGAAAAACTAATGGATGGTTATCTGGCAATCGTCTGGACTAACAGAAGCTACTGAAAACATAGGTCTCTCTCTCTCTCTCTGATAAATCAAGGAACCAATATTTGCATGAACAGAATCATGTGTAAAAGTTAATTAAATATGATGATCCCATTAGAAAACCAAAAACCTAATAGGGAATTAATTAAAATTAATGTTTAAAAGAATATGCAAATTAGCCAGATCTTTTACAGATGAACGCAATATATAAAAAAAGCCATATATAAAAAGTTTCTTTTTTTTAAATAAATAGAAAAAGGGGTTTTAATATTAATATCAATACAAAAAAATTTAAAGAAGTATAGATAAGAAAATCAAATTTTATTTTGAGTAACAGAAGAGCGGCTCTCTTGCCCAACATTTTGAAAACAATCTATAAAAAAAAACCCTCAATAATTCAAACTTGTGAGATTTCTGTTGTGATGCCTACACACATATATGACACTATTTGCCTACACACATATACAGACGTGTACAGAAAAGTTTATAATCAGCATACATATACATACCTTGAATTCCGAAAGTTTATTGAGAATAAAAGCCTCAAGTTGATCGCCTTCCCAAACACAGCCAATATGTTCTGCTTTGTGCGGCAAGCATTGTTGCTTCCTTTGACGTTCCCAACTTTCTACTTTTGCAGCTTGGCGAGCCTTCAACATTTCTGGAGTGACCTGTAATTAGAGGAAATGAAATTGAAAACAATAATTCTACGATAAACTTGAGAAAAATTTGAACATCAAAACTGAATCACATTAGAAATATAAACGAAAAGTGAATAACTTAAGACGTTATAGTAAACATAGAATTATCAACCATTTCCTGACCAAAAGTTGTTAAAGATCACCCATTTCCAAAACAGACAGGAGAGATCAGATTTTGTTCTATTGGAAGGGGAGTAATCGAGGCCATCTAAAGAAATAAAAAGACATTTCAAGAATTTTTGTGGGTGAAAAAAATGTCCTTCATTAACCTCCAGACCAATCCTGTTGCAATATTTTTATAATACTGGATATATATATATATATTTTTTTATTATATTACATTTTCACCCCAAACAATGCATAGGGCCACTTTGATGTAGGGGGCTACTATCTGGGACATAATTTGCAGGGATACTATGTAGAGAGTTGAGCATATGATCACAAGAATCCAATACGATTAAAAATAAAGATTTGAGATGATAAGTACAAACCAATCAAATATTAGAATTGCTGTATAAATTATACTTTGAATTTTCTTGTCTTGACACGAGAAGAGAAGTACATTCTGCTGATCCTGACTGGATAATACTACCAATTTTTTTTACCTTGAATTCTTTACAATTCAAAACTTCTCTAACTGGATTGATGGTGCTAATTTTTGCTTGGAAAAACTACAAGGTGCCTTAAATAAGTTCCCAGACTTTTTTCATATGTGTAATTTTATTGATAGTACACACATGAAAATCTAGCACCCTTCAAAGTAATCACAATGCACTTGTTGTACTGTTCCAACAACTTCTGGAAGATCCCACGGAAGTCTTCTAGTGTGAGAGAGAGTCAATGACCCTCGTCACAGCCGCTTTCATCTCTGCATAAGAACAGCCTCTAAGATTTTCCTTGAGTTTAAGGAATAAACAAATCACAGGGTGCAAGGTCTAGACTATAGGGAGGGTGAGGAACTGTCTTGATGCCCATCTTGGTCAAATAGTCTGATCTTCTCTGAGAACCCTTGGGACAAACTTCATGCAAATCTTCCACATTTTCAGTTCCTCGTGAATAATTGTGTATATAGTTCCTACATGACCTCCAACTGTGCACTTATTGTCTCGATAGAACCACAATGGTCCTTATACATGAAATTCTTTATTTAGCCAATCAACTCTTCAGTTCTCGACTTTCTTACTTCTCCCACACCTCATCATCCCTCACAAACTCACTGCTTTCCTTGAATTTCTTATGCCACTCAAAAATTGTAAGAAAGTAATAAGGAACGCAAGAGAGTTGTATGCTCAATCTGTTAAGTCCAAAGTAGCTGAGCAGCGGCTCGGTTCCCACCAGTTTTGGCAAATAGCAAACAGAATCCTGAACAGAAGCGTGTGCTCCATCCCAACTATTATCAATGGACCTGAGGTAATCTCGTCAGCATCAGACAAAGCTAAACTCTTTGTCAAGAACTTTGCAGCTAATTCTACCCTTTGCGACCAAGGCCGCCAACCCCCAATATTTCCTCCTGTATCAGAAAACACGCTATGTGATATACGTATATCTGTACGTGATGTTGCCAAGCTTATCAAAAACCTTGATTCCAGTAAAGCAACTGGCCCTGACGGTATTCCAATTATAGTACTCAAAAAACTTCAACCTGAACTAGCGCCCATACTTACAAAACTGTTTAAACGTTGTCTTAAGGAGAATAGTTTCCCATCTCCCTGGAAAATCTCATCAGTATGCCCTGTATTTAAGAATTCAGGTGATCGCTCATCCCCCTCTCAGTACAGGCCAATAAGTCTCCTGTGCGTCATGAGTAAGTTGCTAGAATCTGTGTTAAATACAGAAGTAATCAACCATCTCAACAAAAATAACCTTCTTAGTGACACTCAATATGGTTTGCGTTCTGCTAGATCTACAGCAGATGTGCTTACAGTTATATCACATAGGATTAGCAAATCTCTCGACGGTGGCAATCTTTCTAGGGCAATTGCTCTTGACATATCTAAAGCCTTTGATAGGGTATGGCATAAAGGTTTACTTCATAAGATCGCGAGCTATGGTATAGCTGGAAAAGTCTTCTCAATTATTAAATCATTTCTTTCTGATAGGTTCATAAGAGTAGTAGTTGAGGGGCAAAAATCAGAAGCTCACAGTATTAATGCCGGTGTCCCTCAGGGGTCCATCCTGGGCCCAACTCTTTTCCTGATCTACATTAATGATATTCCAAATCACATCCTTACATCATTTGTAGACATTTATGCTGACGACACTACCATTTATGGTAGCACATCTAAGACAGTAAACGACCAAGTTCTCTCCAATTCTCTCTCCTCTGATTTTGAGCACGTAGTACAATGGGGAAAGGAGTGGCTGGTTACTTTTAATGCATCTAAAACCAAGCTTCTCTCCTTACATCATCAACATTCTAATCCACATTTGGCATCAATTGAAATGAATGGCTCTCGTCTTCTGGAGGCCTCAAGTTTTGACAAGCTTCTGGGCTTGACCATTACTCCTGATCTTAAATGGAACACGTACATCAAATCTGTTGCCAAGGCCGCTGGGAAAATGGTGGGATCTTTCTATTGATCCGGTAAATATCTCACTGCTGATGCTATTCTCTATCTATATAAGAGCCAGGTACGTCCAAGGATGGAATACTGTTGCCACATCTGGGCAGGAGCTGCTAGAAAGGACTTGTCCTGCCTTGATAGAGTTCAAAATAGACTTTGTAGCCTCGTAGGAGATGTCCTTTTCTCCTCCTTGCAACCTCTATCTCACAGAAGAGATGTTGCGAGTTTGTCTCTGATGTATCGTTATTTTCATGGAAAGTGTTCGACTGAGCTTAAATCTATGGTCCCCCCTCGCCAAACTTTCACAAGAAACACTCGTCTAGCTGTAAACACTATCAATAATTCCCCCCACTCTTTATCTGTGCCTAAACCTAAACGTAGATTCCATGAACAAAGCTTCTTTCTTAGAACTGCACGCCTGTGGAATTGTCTTCCGTTTTCCTGCTTTCCGGCTGACTACAATATGGTTGTGTTCAAGTCTAAAGTAAATAAGTTCTTGATGAGCCGTTCCATATAAGTTATCAAATTTACCAAATTTTCATTACTAATGATTACTATATTGTCCAATTTCTACTGTACACTCTTTAACCCTTATCCTTGAGTGGCCTCTGGGCCTTGATAATGTGGTGATGCCTTTGTAAAAAAAAAACAAAAAAAAACCTGATGTTTGATTCATATAAAATGGTCCAAAAGCAGTCTGAAGCATTCCATACGTTCTGTGGCATTTTTACCAAATCTAAAACAAAATTTTATCAAATATCATTCTTCTAAAGTGACCTCACGTTCAGGTTACATTTTTAAAATTTACAAGCTGTGACAGCTGTGTAGGGTGTATTCCAATTCCTGCTGTAGCTGTTCATTAGAACTTGAAATCATAAAAATTGGTCAGTGATCTCATAAGGTGTATAGCAATAACATAGTGAATTTTTAAGAGTCTACAATGATGTTAAATGCCAGTAGAAAAAAGTCGGTAAATTTATTGAAGGCCCCTTGTACACTTAATATTCGCAATTAGATAATTTTCTTTTCTCTATCATTTCTTTTGCCATCTTTTTTGATTATTTTTCTATTAAAAGAATGGCTCTGTGCTCAAGAAACCCTAATTTTACATAAGTGGTGAGTAAGACATTTTGATAAATGTCATCTCTTTATTAATAAAAATTTAGACAACTTTGTGTGTGCATATATAAATTTTACAGTAGTTTCAATAATCGACCAAAAATCGAAAATTAAATAAAAATACTGATATAAACACATTGAATACATGTTACCAAACATGCAAAATGTAATGATTTATCAGTACTTTAATTTTCAATTTTTTAGTGATTTACGAAGCTCGATCAAGACCAATAATTTTGTTTTTTGTTCAAACCCAACAGGCTTTATACTACCTTTATTTTTAAGTAAAAAAAAGAAAAAAAAAGTTTAAAATAAAAATAAAAAAAACTTATCCCGGTAGATAGAAGAGTAACTTAGCTTGCCTTTTGTAACATTTATTTGTTGTGCATTTTTTTTTTTTTAACCCCTTTTTGTGCTTTGTTGGATAACCTGGAAAAATCACCGAAATTACAGATACTGACATAAAACAAAAATAAGCCATGTTTAAATCTTTTGGATAAATTTCAGCTATAAAAATAATTTTTGTGGTACAAGAAAATCCAAATCTGGAATGTGAATAAAATAAGAGAGCAAACCAAAGTGAAAGATATAAAAGGATTTTAAGTGGAACATTGCAATCAAAGTGATGATAAAAGTTCTACATGTATTTTCAGCGTCATTCATTTTCTTGTTGTTCTGATTATGTTTCAAAAGATTTCACGAATGAAAATTTCATTTTTTACTTCTATTACTACTTATGATAGTAATAAGGACAAAATGATAAATATCTACCGCTCCAGAAGATATCTCACTACTGATGCAATTCTCTATCTATATAAAAGCCAAGTACGTCCAAGGATGGAATACTGTTGCCATATCTGGGCCGGAGCTGCAAAAAACAGCCTATCCTGCCTTGACAGAGTACAAAATAGACTTCGTGGCTTAGTGGGGGATGCCCTTTTCTCTACCCTGCAACCTCTCTCCCACAAAAGAGACGTTGTGAGCCTATCCTTGTTTTATCGTTATTTCCATGGCAGATGCTCGTCTGAACTCCAATCTCTGGTACCCCTCGCCAATCTTTCACGAAAAACACCCGTCTAGCAGAATCCACTGTGAAAAATTTCCCCCACTCTTTATCTGTGCCTAAATCAAAACGTGGATTCCATAAACAAAGCTTCTTTCTTAGAACTGCACGCCTGTGGAACTCTGTTCCGTCTGCCTGCTTCCCACCGGACTACAACTTGGATGTGTTCAAGTCCAACGTTAACAAATTCCTAATGAATAAGGATAAAATGATAAATATTTATTGACTTTAAAATTATCAGAAAAACTAAGACCATCTTCTACAAATATATTTTTCATTTGTGAAAATATATCTACATAAGACATGGATGCTTTAGGTAAACCAAAAGTTAAAAATAAATAAATCTATATATCTATAAAAGTGAACGTGCCTGTGTGTGTCTGTGTACATCTCCCTACACAATAACTATCAATTTTAAATCTACAGACTCAAAATTTGATATACAGGATACTGAGGTTTGGGAAAATCTTTGTGATCGGTTTTTGACCAGAAATTTGGCTGTTAAGGAGTCAAAGTTCAATGATTTGACCTTTGAGAACTCTAGCAAACTCCTCCAACAACTTTCGGTCTAAACACTTGAAATTTTAGATATAGGTTCCTTGGATATGGATCTAACTTAATAACTTGATTTGAGCCCAAAACAATAAATGTTATGGGGTCATAGTAGGGATCAGGGTTAAAAAAATTGACCACTTTTTTTTTTTTTTTTGCTCAACATACACCTCGAAACACCCGGGCAACGCCAGGCTGAAATGCTAGTAAATAAATAAAAAATAACACTTTAGAGCTAAATATTTAGAGATTTCAAAACAATCAAAATCAGGAATTTAGAAGAGAATTGATAATTGTACTGAAATCAGTAAAAATACTGGAATCGTCATATCCAAGTTTTGTAGGTACTTTTTTTAAAAGCCTTTTCCAGGCAAAATTTAAGTCTTCAAAACAAAATTTGATATATAAACAATATAATTAACCAAAAAACTTAATTGACAACAAAAGTCATTTTTATTTACATACAAAACAATATGCCTGTTTACATTCTTGATGCATTTAGCTTTGACCAATCAAGTGTGATTAATAGGGCTAAGACAACAGCATATTCTTTTCCTTGTTATGACTCTCAGGTATATATCCATTGATATCTTATGTTTTTATATAGAGTGATGTGGTTTTCGGTTGATTAATTGTGTCTGTGTTGGATATATACTCAAGAGTAAAAACAATGAAAAGAATAGTCTATTGTCCTAGCCCTTGTGATTAAATGCTATTTTTCCCCACTGTATATTGGTCTACGCTGTGTTTATTTTACTTTTAAATTTTGAATTTCCGATATTGTGGATACAAGAGCTACGTCTCATGTCCCTTTATTACAAAACGACCCAACGTTATATGGAAAACATTGGGTAGTTTCATGATAAAGGGATGTAACTTTTGTATCCGCAATAATACAATGCAATTTCAGAACAATGTTTCTCGATTATATATTTAATATTTAAAACATTTTATTAATATTTAAAAAATAATTTAATAGTATTTACTTTAATTTTAAATATTGCAGCATCAATTTCTCCTGGACATAAAGAATACGATTTTCAAAGTTTCTTCAAGACATTTTCAAGACATTTTCCATGTTTTCAAGGATTTTTCAAGGCAATAATAGAAATAAGGCCTTTTCAAGGCAAAAATCAAAATTCAAGGACTTCTCAAGCTTGTGAGAACTCTGGTATCATTAGTTTATACTATTATTTCTACTATATATTCTAATCATAAACATTATTGTTGTGTCATGGATCATCAGTGAAAATAAGAACAATCAAGTCGAGGTTCGATTAAGGAACAAGTGTATTAACAATAATGTACAAAGATAGGAAAGCGTGTATATCTGCTGGCCACTCAGCTAGCAGTTGAAGTGCAATCACATCTCTCTTAATTACTAGCGCTATTTATAATGCTAATCGGTGTAAAAAATAATTCAGTCAAAGTAATTTACCTCCTCATCCTCTTCACAACCTTCCCCTTCCGAAAGATATCCATGAGGTACCATCCAACCATCTTCTTCCTCTTCCTCCTCTTCTTTCTCTTCCTTTTCTTCTTCACCCTTAAAAAATAAAATAGTTTCTTTCTTAATATTAGTTAAAAAAAAAAAAGACTAAGAACATGCAATATGCTTAATGAAATCGAGCAAACAATATTTAACATTTTCATTTGTTTTAACTGTATTAAAAATAATGATTTGAAATGATATCAAGAAAAAAAAAAATAACATTGTTGATTTATTGTTGGATTTTATGGCACATCAATTTCTGATGGGTCATTTTA